>NC_068437.1:53338171-53368171 GCF_023373465.1 Oncorhynchus keta | reverse complement strand
CTGGTAGCCTGTATATATAGACAAGATACTACCTCGTACCCTCTGCATACTGACTCAGCACTGGTACCCTGCATATATAGCCATGTTATTACCTCGTACCCTGCATATTGACTCAGTACTGATACCCTGTATATATAGACAAGATACTACCTCATACCCCTGCATATTGACTCAGTACTGGTACCCTGTATATATAGACAATATACTACCTCATACCCCTGCATATTGACTCAGTACTGGTACCCTGTATATATAGACAATATACTACCTCGTACCCTCTGCATACTGACTCAGCACTGGTACCCTGCATATATAGCCATGTTATTACCTCGTACCCTGCATATTGACTCAGCACTGGTACCCTGACTGTAAAGGGCCTAACTGTAAAGGGTCTAACTGTAAAGGGTCTAACTGTATGGTCTAACTGTTAGGTCTAACTGCAGGGTCTAACTGTAAAGGGTCTAACTGTAGGGTCTAACTGTACAGGGTCTAACTGTACAGGGCCTAACTGTAAAGGGTCTAACTGTATGGTCTAACTGTTAGGTCTAACTGCAGGGTCTAACTGTAAAGGGTCTAACTGTAAAGGGTCTAACTGTAAAGGGCCTAACTGTAAGGGGTCTAACTGTACAGGGTCTAATTGTACAGGGTCTAACTGTACAGGGCCTAACTGTAAAGGGTCTAACTGTACAGGGTCTAACTGTAAAGGGTCTAACTGTAAAGGGTCTAACTGTAAAGGGTCTAAATGTACAGGGTCTAACTGTAAAGGGCCTAACGGTAAAGGGCCTAACGGTAAAGGGTCTAACTGTAAAGGGCCTAACTGTAAAGGGTCTAACTGTAAAGGGTCTAACTGTAAAGGGCCGAAATGTAAAGGGCCTAACTGTAAAGGGCCTAACTGTAGGGTCTAACTGTAGGGTCTAACTGTTAGGTCTAACTGTAGGGTCTAACTGTTAGGTCTAACTGTTAGGTCTAACTGTAGGGTCAAACTGTTAGGTCTAACTGTAGGGTCTAACTGTAGGGTCTAACTGTAGGGTCTAACTGTTAGGTCTAACTGTATGGTCTAACTGTTAGGTCTAACTGTAGGGTCTAACTGTAGGGTCTAACTGTTAGGTCTAACTGTATGGTCTAACTGTTAGGTCTAACTGTAGGGTCTAACTGTACAGGGTCTAACTGTACAGGGCCAAAATGTACAGGGTCTAACTGTACAGGGTCTAACTGTAAAGGGTCTAACTGTAAATGGTCTAACTGTACAGGGCCTAACTGTACAGGGCCTAACTGTAAAGTGCCTCACTGTAGGGTCTAACTGTAAAGGGTCTAACTGTAAAGGGTCTAAATGTAAAGGGCCTAACTGTAAAGGGCCTAACTGTACAGGGTCTAACTGTACAGGGTCTAACTTTAGGGCCGAACTGTAAAGGGACTAACTGTAAAGGGCCTAACTGTAAAGGGTCTAACTGTAAAGGGCCTAACTGTAAAGGGCCTAACTGTAAAGTGCCTCACTGTAGGGTCTAACTGTAAAGGGCCTTACTGTAAAGGGCCTAACTGTACAGGGTCTAACTTTAGGGCCTAACTGTAAAGGGTTTAACTGTAAAGGGTCTAACTGTAAATGGCCTAACTGTACAGGGTCTAACTTTAGGGCCTAACTGTAAAGGGCCTAACTGTACAGGGTCTAACTGTACAGGGCCTAACTGTAAAGGGCCTCACTGTAGGGTCTAACTGTAAAGGGCCTCACTGTAGGGTATAACTGTAGGGTCTAACTGTAAAGGGTCTAATAGTAGGGTCTAAGTGTACAGGGTCTAACTGTAGGGTATAACTGTAGGGTCTAACTGTACAGGGTCTAACTGTACAGGGTCTAAGTGTACATGGTCTAACTGTAGGGTATAACTGTAAAGGGCATAACTGTAAAGGGTCTAACTGTAAAGGGTCTAATAGTAGGGTCTAACTGTACAGGGCCTAACTGTAAAGTGCCTAACTGTACAGGGTCTAACTGTAAAGGGCCTAAATGTACAGGGACTAACTGTAAAGGGCATAACTGTAAAATGTCTAACTGTAGGGTCTAACTGTCGGGTCTAACTGTAAAGGGCCTAACTGTAAAATGTCTAACTGTAAAATGTCTAACTGTAGGGTCTAACTGTAGGGTCTAACTGTAGGGTCTAACAGTAGGGTCTAACTGTAAAGGGCCTAACTGTAAAATGTCTTACTGTAGGGTCTAACAGTAGGGTGTAACAGTAGGGTCTAACAGTAGGGTGTAACAGTAGGGTCTAACTGTAGGGTGTAACAGAAGGGTCTAACTGTAAAAGGGCCTAACTGTAAAGGGCCTAACTGTAAAATGTCTAACTTTAGGGTCTAACTGTAAAGGGCCTTACTGTAAAGGGCCTAACTGTACAGGGTCTAACTTTAGGGCCTAACTGTAAAGGGTTTAACTGTAAAGGGTCTAACTGTAAATGGCCTAACTGTACAGGGTCTAACTTTAGGGCCTAACTGTAAAGGGCCTAACTGTACAGGGTCTAACTGTACAGGGCCTAACTGTAAAGGGCCTCACTGTAGGGTCTAACTGTAAAGGGCCTCACTGTAGGGTATAACTGTAGGGTCTAACTGTAAAGGGTCTAATAGTAGGGTCTAAGTGTACAGGGCCTAACTGTAAAGTGCCTAACTGTACAGGGTCTAACTGTAAAGGGCCTAAATGTACAGGGTCTAACTGTAAAGGGCATAACTGTAAAATGTCTAACTGTAGGGTCTAACTGTAGTGTCTAACAGTAGGGTCTAACTGTAGGGTCTAACTGTACAGGGTCTAACTGTACAGGGTCTAATAGTAGGGTCTAACTGTACAGGGCCTAACTGTAAAGTGCCTAACTGTACAGGGTCTAACTGTAAAGGGCCTAAATGTACAGGGTCTAACTGTAAAGGGCATAACTGTAAAATGTCTAACTGTAGGGTCTAACTGTAGTGTCTAACAGTAGGGTCTAACTGTAAAGGGCCTAACTGTAAAATGTCTAACTGTAGGGTCTAACTGTAGGGTCTAACTGTAGGGTCTAACTGTAGGGTCTAACAGTAGGGTCTAACTGTAAAGGGCCTAACTGTAAAATGTCTTACTGTAGGGTCTAACAGTAGGGTGTAACAGTAGGGTCTAACAGTAGGGTGTAACAGTAGGGTCTAACTGTAGGGTGTAACAGTAGGGTGTAACTGTACAGGGTCTAACTATAAAGGGCCTAACTGTAAAATGTCTAACTGTAGGGTCTAACTGTAGTGTCTAACAGTAGGGTCTAACTGTAAAGAGCCTTACTGTAAAATGTCTTACTGTAGGGTGTAACAGTAGGGTGTAACAGTAGGGTGTAACAGTAGGGTGTAACAGTAGGGTGTAACAGTAGGGTGTAACTGTAGGGTCTATCTGTAGCGTGCAATAATACACTCCATCTGCAAATTGCTTTTGGGAACTTCGGCAGAAAAACTTTATGTTCTCTAATGACCAAGAAAGGACAATATCAGAGTTTAATTCAATAGAAGGACCAGAACAGTAGTCTAATGTTATAGAAGAGAGGACCAGAACAGTAGACTGATGTTATAGAAGAGATGACCAGAACAGTAGTCTAATGTAATAGAAGAGAGGACCAGAACAGTAGTCTGTTATAGAAGAGAGGACCAGAACAGTAGTCTAATGTTATAGAAGAGAGGACCAGAACAGTAGTCTAATGTTATAGAAGAGATGACCAGAACAGTCGTCTGTTATGGAAGAGAGGACCAGAACAGTAGTCTAATGTTATAGAAGAGAGGACCAGAACAGTAGTCTGATGTTATAGAAGAGAGGATCAGAACAGTAGTCTAATGTTATAGAAGAGAGGACCAGAACAGTAGTCTGATGTTATAGAAGAGAGGACCAGAACAGTAGTCTGATGTTATAGAAGAGAGGACCAGAACAGTAGTCTAATGTTATAGAAGAGAGGACCAGAACAGTAGTCTAATGTTATAGAAGAGAGGACCAGAACAGTAGTCTGTTATAGTCTAGTCTGATGTTATAGAAGACAGAACAGTAGTCTAATGTTATAGAAGAGAGGACCAGAGTCTGGTAGAAGAGAGGACCATAGACCAGAACAGTAGTCTGTTATAATGTTATAGAAGAGAGGACCAGAACAGTAGTCTAATGTTATAGAAGAGAGACCAGAACAGTAGTCTAATGTTATAGAAGAGAGGACCAGAACAGTAGTCTAATGTTATAGAAGAGAGGACCAGAACAGTAGTCTAATGTTATAGAAGAGAGGACCAGAACAGTAGTCTAATGTTATAGAAGAGAGGAGTCAGAACAGTAGTCTAATGTTATAGAAGAGAGGACCAGAACAGTAGTCCAGAACAGTAGTCTAATGTTATAGAAGAGAGGACCAGAACAGTAGTCTAATGTTATAGAAGAGAGGACCAGAACAGTAGTCTAATGTTATAGAAGAGAGGACCAGAACAGTAGTCTAATGTTATAGAAGAGAGGATCAGAACAGTAGTCTAATGTTATAGAAGAGAGGACCAGAACAGTAGTCTAATGTTATAGAAGAGAGGACCAGAACAGTAGTCTGATGTTATAGAAGAGAGGTAGTCTGTTATAGAAAGAGGACAGAACAGTAGTCTAATGTTATAGAAGAGAGGATCAGAACAGTAGTCTAATGTTATAGAAGAGGAGGACTGATGTTATAGAAGAGAGGACAGAACAGTAGTCTAATGTTATTATAGAAGAACAGTAGTCTAATGTTAGAAGAGAGGATCAGAACAGTAGTCTGATGTTATAGAAGAGAGGACCAGAACAGTAGTCTAATGTTATAGAAGAGAGGACCAGAACAGTAGTCTAATGTTATAGAAGAGAGGACCAGAACAGTAGTCTAATGTTATAGAAGAGAGGACCAGAACAGTAGTCTAATGTTATAGAAGAGAGGACCAGAACAGTAGTCTAATGTTATAGAAGAGAGGATCAGAACAGTAGTCTAATGTTATAGAAGAGAGGACCAGAACAGTAGTCTAATGTAGTCTAATTATAGAAGATAGAAGAGAGGACCAGAACAGTAGTCTAATGTTATAGAAGAGAGGACCAGAACAGTAGTCTGTGTTATAGAAGAGAGGACCAGAACAGTAGTCTAATGTTATAGAAGAGAGGACAGAACAGTAGTCTAATGTTATAGAAGAGAGGATCAGAACAGTAGTCTATGTTATAGAAGAGAGGACCAGAACAGTAGTCTGTTATAGAAGAGAGGACCAGAACAGTAGTCTAATGTTATAGAAGAGAGGACAGAACAGTAGTCTAATGTTATAGAAGAGAGGACCAGAACAGTAGTCTAATGTTATAGAAGAGAGGAGTCCAGAACAGTAGTCTGTTATAGTAGAACAGAAATGATAGAGAGACCAGAACAGTAGTCTGATGTTATAGAAGAGAGGACCAGAACAGTAGTCTAATGTTATAGAAGAGAGGACCAGAACAGTAGTCTAATGTTATAGAAGAGAGGACCAGAACAGTAGTCTAGAACAGTAGTCTAATGTTATGTTATAGAAGAGAGGACCAGAACAGTAGTCTAATGTTATAGAAGAGGGACCAGAACAGTAGTCTAATGTTATAGAAGAGAGGACAGTAGTCTAATGTTATAGAAGAGAGGACCAGAACAGTAGTCTGATGTTATAGAAGAGAGGACCAGAACAGTAGTCTGATGTTATAGAAGAGAGGACCAGAACAGTAGTCTAATGTTATAGAAGAGAGGAACAGTAGTCTAGAACAGTAGTCTAATGTTATAGAAGAGAGGATCAGAACAGTAGTCTAATGTTATAGAAGAGAGGACCAGAACAGTAGTCTAATGTTATAGAAGAGAGGACCAGAACAGTAGTCTAATGTTATAGAAGAGAGGACCAGAACAGTAGTCTAATGTTATAGAAGAGAGGACCAGAACAGTAGTCTAATGTTATAGAAGAGAGGACCAGAATGTTATAGAAGAGAGGACCAGAACAGTAGTCTAATGTTATAGAAGAGAGGACCAGAACAGTAGTCTAATGTTATAGAAGAGAGGATCAGAACAGTAGTCTAATGTTATAGAAGAGAGGATCAGAACAGTAGTCTAATGTTATAGAAGAGGAGAACAGAGTCAGAACAGTAGTCTAATGTTATAGAAGAGAGGACCAGAACAGTAGTCTAATGTTATAGAAGAGAGGATCAGAACAGTAGTCTAATGTTATAGAAGAGAGGATCAGAACAGTAGTCTAATGTTATAGAAGAGAGGACCAGAACAGTAGTCTAATGTTATAGAAGAGAGGACCAGAACAGTAGTCTAATGTTATAGAAGAGAGTTAGACCAGAACAGTAGTCTAATGTTATAGAAGAGAGGACCAGAACAGTAGTCTAATGTTATAGAAGAGGAGAACAGTACCAGAACAGTAGTCTAATGTTATAGAAGAGAGGACCAGAACAGTAGTCTAATGTTACAGAACAGTAGTCTAATGTTATAGAAGAGAGGATTAGTCTAATGTTATAGAAGAGAGGACCAGAACAGTAGTCTAATGTTATAGAAGAGAGGACCAGAACAGTAGTCTAATGTTATAGAAGAGAGGATCAGAACAGTAGTCTAATGTTATAGAAGAGAGAACAGTAGTCTAATGTTATAGAAGAGAGGATCAGAACAGTAGTCTGATGTTATAGAAGAGAGGAACAGAACAGTAGTCTAATGTTATAGAAGAGAGGAGGACTAATGTTATAGAAGAGAGGACAGAACAGTAGTCTAATGTTATAGAAGAACAGAGGATCAGAACAGTAGTCTAATGTTATAGAAGAGAGGACCAGAACAGTAGTCTAATGTTATAGAAGAGAGGACCAGAACAGTAGTCTAATGTTATAGAAGAGAGGATCAGAACAGTAGTCTAATGTTATAGAAGAGAGGATCAGAACAGTAGTCTAATGTTATAGAAGAGAGGATCAGAACAGTAGTCTAATGTTATAGAAGAGAGGACCAGAACAGAACAGTAGTCTAATGTTAGTGTTATAGAAGAGAGACCAGAACAGTAGTCTAATGTTATAGAAGAGAGAGAACAGTAGTCTAATGTTATAGAAGAGAGGACAGAACAGTAGTCTAATGTTATAGAAGAGAGGACCAGAACAGTAATGTTATAGAAGAGAGGATCAGAACAGTAGTCTAATGTTATAGAAGAGAGGACCAGAACAGTAGTCTAATGTTATAGAAGAGAGACCAGAACAGTAGTCTGATGTTAAGAAGAGAGAGACCAGAACAGTAGTCTGAATGTTATAGAAGAGAGGGACCAGAACAGTAGTCTAATGTTATAGAAGAGAGGACCAGAACAGTAGTCTAGTTATAGAAGAGAGGATCAGAACAGTAGTCTAATGTTATAGAAGAGAGGACCAGAACAGTAGTCTAATGTTATAGAAGAGAGGACCAGAACAGTAGTCTGATGTTATAGAAGAGAGGACAGAACAGTAGTCTAATGTTATAGAAGAGAGGACCAGAACAGTAGTCTGATGTTATAGAAGAGAGGACAGAACAGTAGTCTAATGTTATAGAAGAGAGAGTAGTCTAATGTTATAGAAGAGAGGACCAGAACAGTAGTCTGGTAGAGAAGAGAGGACCAGAACAGTAGTCTAATGTTATAGAAGAGAGGACCAGAACAGTAGTCTAATGTTATAGAAGAGAGGACCAGAACAGTAGTCTAATGTTATAGAAGAGAGGATCAGAACAGTAGTCTAATGTTATAGAAGAGAGGACCAGAACAGTAGTCTGATGTTATAGAAGAGAGGACCAGAACAGTAGTCTAATGTTATAGAAGAGAGGACCAGAACAGTAGTCTAATGTTATAGAAGAGAGGACCAGAACAGTAGTCTAATGTTATAGAAGAGAGGATCAGAACAGTAGTCTAATGTTATAGAAGAGAGGACCAGAACAGTAGTCTAATGTTATAGAAGTATAATGTTATAGAAGAGATGGACAGAACAGTAGTCTAATGTTATAGAAGAGAGGACCAGAACAGTAGTCTAATGTTATAGAAGAGAGGACCAGAACAGTAGTCTAATGTTATAGAAGGGAGGACCAGAACAGTAGTCTAATGTTATAGAAGAGAGGACCAGAACAGTAGTCTAATGTTATAGAAGAGAGGACCAGAACAGTAGTCTAATAGTTATAGAAGAGAGAGAACAGTAGTCTAATGTTATAGAAGAGAGGATCAGAACAGTAGTCTAATGTTATAGAAGAGAGGACCAGAACAGTAGTCTAATGTTATAGAAGAGAGGACCAGAACAGTAGTCTAATGTTATAGAAGAGAGGACCAGAACAGTAGTCTAATGTTATAGAAGAGAGGATCAGAACAGTAGTCTAATGTTATAGAAGAGAGGACCAGAACAGTAGTCTAATGTTATAGAAGAGAGGATCAGAACAGTAGTCTAATGTTATAGAAGAGAGGACCAGAACAGTAGTCTAATGTTATAGAAGAGAGGATCAGAACAGTAGTCTAATGTTATAGAAGAGGAGAACAGTAGTCTAATGTTATAGAAGAGAGGATCAGAACAGTAGTCTAATGTTATAGAAGAGAGGACAGAACAGTAGTCTAATGTTATAGAAGAGAGGATCAGAACAGTAGTCTAATGTTATAGAAGAATGTTATAGAAGAGAGGACAGTTATAGAAGAGAGACCAGAACAGTAGTCTAGTCTAGTCTAATGTTATAGAAGAGAGGACCAGAACAGTTAGTCTAATGTTATAGAAGAGAGGACCAGAACAGTAGTCTAATGTTATAGAAGAGAGGACCAGAACAGTAGTCTAATGTTATAGAAGAGAGGAACAGTAGTCTAGAACAGTAGTCTAATGTTATAGAAGAGAGGATCAGAACAGTAGAAGAAGAGGACCAGAACAGTAGTCTAATGTTATAGAAGAGAGGATCAGAACAGTAGTCTAATGTTATAGAAGAGAGGACCAGAACAGTAGTCTAATGTTATAGAAGAGAGGACCAGAACAGTAGTCTAATGTTATAGAAGAGAGGATCAGAACAGTAGTCTAATGTTATAGAAGAGAGGACCAGAACAGTAGTCTAATGTTATAGAAGAGAGGACCAGAACAGTAGTCTAATGTTATAGAAGAGAGGAGTCTAATGTTATAGAAGAGAGGACCAGAACAGTAGTCTAATGTTATAGAAGAGAGAACAGTAGTCTACCAGAACAGTAGTCTAATGTTATAAGAAGAGAACAGTAGTCTAATGTTATAGAAGAGAGGACCAGAACAGTAGTCTGATGTTATAGAAGAGAGAACAGTAGTCTAATGTTATAGAAGAGAGGACAGAACAGTAGTCTGATGTTATAGAAGAGAGAGAACAGACTAATGTTATAGAAGAGAGGATCAGAACAGTAGTCTAATGTTATAGAAGAGAGGATCAGAACAGTAGTCTAATGTTATAGAAGAGAGGATCAGAACAGTAGTCTAATGTTATAGAAGAGAGGACCAGAACAGTAGTCTAATGTTATAGAAGAGAGGATCAGAACAGTAGTCTAATGTTATAGAAGAGAGGACCAGAACAGTAGTCTAATGTTATAGAAGAGAGGATCAGAACAGTAGTCTAATGTTATAGAAGAGAGGACCAGAACAGTAGTCTAATGTTATAGAAGAGAGGATCAGAACAGTAGTCTAATGTTATAGAAGAGAGGATCAGAACAGTAGTCTAATGTTATAGAAGAGAGGACCAGAACAGTAGTCTGATGTTATAGAAGAGAGGAACATAACTGTAGTCTGTTTGGGAAAGATTTGGTGAAGTGTTACAAAGAAGATGATGTCAGTTTGGTTATGTGTGATGATTGTGAGATGATATGGCCTCGACTGTTTTTAAGATGCACACTTCAAAATTGCACATCAAAGCGACTTTACCGGCTACAGTTCAGATCGGTTAAATGGAAAATAGGGACGTGGATCAGAAAACCAGTCAGTATCTGGTGTGACCACCATTTGCATCATGCAGCGCGACACATCTTGCAGCGCGACACATCTTGCAGCGTGACACATCTTGCAGCGTGACACATCTTGCAGCGGGACACATCTTGCAGCGTGACACATCTTGCTTGCAGCGCGACACATCTTGCAGCGTGACACATCTTGCTTGCAGCGCGACACATCTTGCAGCGTGACACATCTTGCAGCGCGACACATCTTGCAGCGCGACACATCTTGCAGCGGGACACATCTTGCAGCGTGACACATCTTGCTTGCAGCGCGACACATCTTGCAGCGTGACACATCTTGCAGCGTGACACATCTTGCTTGCAGCGCGACACATCTTGCAGCGCGACACATCTTGCAGCGTGACACATCTTGCTTGCAGCGCGACACATCTTGCAGCGCGACACATCTTGCAGCGCGACACATCTTGCAGCGACACATCTTGCAGCGCGACACATCTTGCAGCGCGACACATCTTGCAGCGCGACACATCTTGCAGCGGGACACATCTTGCAGCGTGACACATCTTGCTTGCAGCGCGACACATCTTGCAGCGTGACACATCTTGCTTGCAGCGCGACACATCTTGCAGCGCGACACATCTTGCAGCGCGACACATCTTGCAGCGCGACACATCTTGCAGCGCGACACACATTGCAGCGCGACACATCTTGCAGCGCGACACATCTTGCAGCGCGACACACATTGCAGCGCGACACACATTGCAGCGCGACACATCTTGCAGCGCGACACACATTGCAGCGCGACACACATTGTGGCCTGTGGAATGTTGTCCCGCTCCTCTTCAGTGTCTGTGCGAAGTTAATGGATATTTGGCGGGAACTAGAACACGCTGTCGTACACGTCCAAAACATCCTCAATAGTTGACATGTCTGGTGAGTCTGCAGGCCATGGAAGAACAGGGACATTTTCAGCTTCCAGGAATTGTGTACAGATCCTTGTGACATGGAGCTGTGCATTATAATGCTGAAACATGAGGTGATGGCGGTGGATGAATGGCACGACAATGGGCCTAAGGATCTCATCACGGTAAAAATGCAATTGTGTTCGCTGTCTGTAGCCAATGTCTGC
Source organism: Oncorhynchus keta (assembly GCF_023373465.1). Classification (NCBI taxonomy): domain Eukaryota; kingdom Metazoa; phylum Chordata; class Actinopteri; order Salmoniformes; family Salmonidae; genus Oncorhynchus; species Oncorhynchus keta. The sequence continues at coordinate 53,357,145 of NC_068437.1, read as the reverse complement.
CCATACCATAACCCCACCACCACCATGGGGCTCTCTGACATCAGCAAACCGCTCTGTCGTACAGTTGAAACCTCGATTCATGCTTAAAGACCACATAAAATACACAAAATTGCATTGAAAATCTTTCCTGTTTTTTGTTATTTAGTTCTTTCATTTTCTCCACGGTCCCTAAACATCTTTGCTGCGCAAGAGAAGCAGCAAATAAATAATATAATATAATAATATATGCCATTTAGCGGACGCTTTTATCCAAAGCGACTTACAGTCATGTGTGCATAGATTCTACGTATGGGTGGTCCCGGGAATTGAACCCACTACCCTGGCGTTACAAGCGCCATGCTCTACCAACTGAGCTACAGAAGGACCAGAAAACTTTACCCATGTCAACTTTATTGAAGCCTTCATTCTATTGATTTATGAAATTATTCTGGTGAGCAAGTGTTTACAAATAGCTGACCAAAATGTCAGAAATTAGAAGCAGAAATATAAGCCTATCAAAATGTCAGAAATTAGAAGCAGAAATATAAGCCTATCAAAATGTCAGAAATTAAAAGCAGAAATATAAGCCAATCAAAATGTCAGAAATTAGAAGCAAAAATATAAGCCTATCAAAATGTCAGAAATTGGAAGCAGAAACATAAGCCGATCAAAAAAATCACTCCGTCCATCTTAGACTGTACATCACGTTTTCTATTTGCGGGTTAAGGTTGGGCATGAGCCTCAAATTTGAATTTATCCACATATATTCGGGCGGTTGTGGATAGATTATTAGCAATTAGCTAAATGTGTGTGAACAAACAGCTGACACACACAGCGTGACGTCAAAACATCAAAGATGTGGCGGTGGACAGTGTGAAAACAGACAAAGGGGTCCATCAATTTCTATAGCGTATATTTTTAAGCCGAATGTTACAAATGATCTGTCCAAATATTTTATATGATCTGTCCAAATATTTAAATGATCTGTCCAAATATTTAAATGATCTGTCCAAATATTTAAATGATCTGTCCAAATATTTAAATGATCTGTCCAAATATTTAAATGATCTGTCCAAATATTTAAATGACTGCTACTATTAGCACTAGCATTGCTGCTAATGATGTTGAACTCTGCTGGGAGCAGGTGATCGTTTAACAGTGTGTGTGTGTGTGTGTGTGTGTGTGTGTGTGTGTATGTGTGTGTGTGTGTGTGTGTGTGTGTGTGTGTGTGTGTGTGTGTGTGTGTGTGTGTGTGTGTGTGTGTGTGTGTGTGTGTGCGTGTGTGTGTGTGCGTGTGTGTGGGTGGGTGCATGTGTGTGTGTGTGTGTGTGCGTGCGTGCGTGCTGCTGAACAGAATAGAGCCTTGTAAACGCCTCAACGTCTTCTCTAAAATCTCCTCATGTGGGAGTGACCGACCGACATATGTTCCCTGTCAATCTGCCAGCCACCCAGGCAGTCATGCACCAAACACAGACCCCGTAACACCCCGTTCACAGCCAGCCACCCAGACTGACCGACACAGCAAGTCATCTGTCAATTTAGCATCCCTCCTATCAGCCAGGTTAGCATCACTCCATGATCTCCAGTCGTCTTCTTCCCAGTCCGGTGGACAGTGTCAAAGTGTTTAGACCCAGACAGAGACAGGCAGTGTGAAAACAGAGCTGGTTGCTTGACTGTACATAGTATAGTCTTACTGTACTCCTTCATGTATAACAGCTCTACCAGATTTACAGTGTGTTCATTACCTGGCAGTATATATTTATCAAAGGTTATTTCCCTCTCCCCCTCTCTCTCATCCCCTCTCCCTCTCTTCACCCTCTCTCTCTCTCCCCCTCTCCCTCTCCCTCTCTTCCCCCTCTCCTTTATCTTCACCCTCTCTCTCTCCCCTCTCCCTCTCTTCACCCTCTCTCTCTCCCCCCTCTCCCTCTCATCCCCTCTCCCTCTCTTCCCCCTCTCCTTTATCTTCCCCCTCTCTCTCTCTCTCTCTCTCTCTCTCTCTCTCTCTCTCCCCTCTCATCCCCTCTTCCTCTCTTCACCCTCTCTCTCCCCTCTCTCTCAACCCCCTCTCCCTCTCATCCCCTCTCCCTCTCTTCCCCCTCTCCTTTATCTTCACCCTCTCTCTCTCTCCCCCCCTCTCCCTCTCCCTCTCCCTCTCATCCCCTCTCCCTCTCTCCCCCCTCTCCTTTATCTTCACCCCCTCTCTCTCTCCGCCCTCTCCCTCTCTTCACCCTCTCTCTCTCCCCCTCTCCCTCTCCCTCTCATCCCCTCTCCCTCTCTTCCCCCTCTCCTTTATCTTCACCCTCTCTCTCTCCCCTCATCCCCTATCCCTCTCTTCACCCTCTCCTTCATCTTCCCCCTCTTCTTTATCTTCCCCATCTCCCTATTTTCTCTATCTCCCTCTCTTCCCCCTCTCTCTCCCCCTTCTCCCTCTCTCTCCCCCTTCTCCCTCTCTTCCCCCTCTCCCTCTCTTCCTTCTCTCTCCCCCTTCTCCCTCTCTTCCCCCTCTCCCTCTCTTCCCCCTCTCTCTCTTCCCCCTCTCTCTCTCTTCCCCCTCTCTCTCGCTCCCCCCTCTCCCCCTCTCCCCCCTCTCCGTCTCTTCCCCATCTGCAGTCGTTGGGCACCAGTGTGGTGGTGGATATAGCTGTGATGGGCGAGGCCCACGGTCTGATCTCAGACCTGCTGGCGGACCCCTCGCTGCCCCCCAACACCTTCACCTCCCTCCGTGCCGTCAGCAGCCTGCTCACCACTCAGCTCAACTTCCAGGTAAGAGCTGAACTCTTTGCAACTGCTTCTACGCCACTGACAGAATGTGTAAGGGCAGGTTGCAATATATATATATATATATGATGTATGATATGCAGTACCAGTCAAAAGTTTGGACACACCTTCTCATTCAATGTTTTTTTTTTTTACATTGTAAAATAATATATAATAAATAATATATGCCATTTAGCTGACGCTTTTATCCAAAGCGACTTACAGTCATGTGTGCATACATTCTACGTATGGGTGGTCCCGGGAATCGAACCCACTACCCTGGCGTTACAAGCGCCATGCTCTACCAACTGAGCCACAGAAGGACCACAAAAGAATAGTGAAGACATCAAAACTATGAAATAACACATATGGAATCATGTCATAACCAAAAAAGTGTTAAACAAATCAAAATGTAATTTATATTTGAGATTCTTAAAAGTAGCCACCCTTTGTCTTGACAGCTTTGCACACTCTTGGCGTTCTCTCAACCAGCTTCATGAGGTAGTCACCTCGAATGCATTTTAATTACTTCTTTTGGGATTGGGGGTAGCATTTTCACTTTTGGATGAATAGCGTGCCCAGAGTGAACTGCCTCCTACTCTGTTCCAGATGCTAATATATGCATATTATTATTAGTATTGGATCGGAAACACTTTGAAGTTTCTAAAACTGTTTGAATGATGTCTGTGAGTATAACAGAACTCATATGGCAGGCCGAAACCTGTAGTTTTTCAAAGCTTGGCCTACCGAATACACAGTTTCTATGAAGTCAAGTTGCACTTCCTACGGCTTCCACTAGATGTCAACCGTCTTTAGAAACTTGTTTCAGGCTTCTGCTATAAAGGAGGGGCTCATGAGACCTGTTTGAGTCAGTGGTCTGGCAGAGTGTCTCAGGCTCGTGACGCGTGCTACCGACAGAGTGAGCTCTCGTTCCAGCGCTTTTCTTCAGACATAGGAATACTCCGGTTGGAACATTATTGATGTTTTATGTTAAAAACATCCTAAAGATTGATTCCATACATTGTTTGACTTGTTTCTACGACCTGTAATGGAACTTTTCGAGTTTTTGTCTGGACGAAGTGCTCGCGCCTCATGAAGATGGATTACTGGGCTGAACACGCTAACAACAAGTGACTATTTGGACATAAATGATGGACTTTATGGAACAAATCAGTCATTTATTGTTGAACTGGGATTCCTCGGAGTGCCTTCTGATGAAGATCATCAAAGGTAAGTTCATATATATAGTGTTATTTCTAACTTCTGTTGACTCCAAAATGGCGGATATTTCTCTGGCTGGATTGGTCTCTGAGCGCCGTTCTCAGATTATGCTTTTTCCGTTAAAAAAATTGAAATCTGACACAGCGGTTGCATTAAGGAGAGGTTTATCTAAAGTTCCATGTGTAATACTTTTATCTTTTATCAATGTTTATTATGAGTATTTCTGCAAAATCACCAGATGTTTTGGAATCAAAACATTACTGCATGTAACGCGCCAATGTAAACTGAGATTTTTTTATATAAATATGCACATTATCGAACAAAACATACATGTATTGTGTAACATGATGTCCTATGAGTGTCATCTGATGAAGATCATCAAAGGTTAGTGATTAATTGTATCTATATTTCTGCTTTTTGTGACTCCTATCTTTGGCTGGAAAAATGGCTGTGTTTTTTTGACTTGGAGTTGATCTATCATAATCATATGTTCTGCTTTCGCTGTAAAGCACTCTTGAAATCGGACACGATGGCTAGATTAACAAGATCCACAATCACCCAACCTCATCCCAGTTGAGATAGTTTGGGATGAGTTGGACTGCAGAGTGAAGGAAAAGCAGCCAACAAGTGTTGAAACTGGTTGAGAGAACGGCAAAAGTGTGCAAAGCTGTCACCAAGGCAAAGGGTGGCTACTTTCAAGAATCTAAAACCTCAAATATATTTTGAATTGTTTAACACTTTTTTGGTTTCTACATGATGCCACGTGTTATTTCATAGTTTTGATGTCTTCACTATTATTATACAATGTGGAAAATAGCAAAGATAAAGAAAAATCCTCGAATGAGTAGGTGTGTCCAAACGTTTGACTGGTACTGTATGTGTAACTTGCAATATACTGTATGTATTGTGTATCATTGTAGTAGTATTTATTGGGATCCCCAATTAGCCACTGCCAAGGCAGCAACTACTCTTCCTGGGGTCCAAACAGGAAATATAACAGTAAAATAAGTCAAATACATAATATAATATCATAATATACATACCACTACATAACACTACATAACACTACATAGCACTACATAACACTACATGATACTAGATAACACTACATAATACTACCTAGTAATACATAGTACTACATAACACTACATGGTACTACATAACCCTATGTAATAATACGTAATACTAGATAACAGTACATAACACGACATAATACTACATAATACTACATAACACTACATACTACTTACTACATAATACTACGTACTTCTACAGTATGCTACATAACACTACATAGTACTACATTGTACTGCATGACACTACATAACACGACGTAATATGAAATAATACTACATAGCACTACATAATACTACGTTTTACAACATAATAATACATAACAATAGAAAATACTACATATCACTTAAAAATACTACTTTATACTACATTATACTTCATAACACTACATAATACTGCATAATACTACATAATGCTACATAATACAACATAACACGACATAATAGGACATAATACTACATAATACTTCATAAGACTACATAATACAACATAACACGACATAATAGGACATAATACTATATAATACTGCATCAACTCCTACCTCTGCCTCATGCTTCAGAAACGGTAAAGGGCTCCTGTCCTATGAGCTGTCCTGGCTTGCACAAGCCAAGGATTCGGGCAAGGCCACCCAGCTACATAATGTAATACGTAGTACAGTGTAAATTACAGTACAAATATATATCTGTGTGTCTCTTCACAGTCCCCGTTGGGTCGTAAAGGTGTTTCTTTCTGGTTTTTTGCTAGCTTGAGTTACCTGGGGTTACCTGGGGTTACCTGGGTTACCTGGGTTTACCTGGGGTTACCTGGGGTTACCTGGGTTTACCTGGGGTTACCTGGGTTACCTGGGTTACCTGGGTTTACCTGGGGTTACCTGGGGTTACCTGGGTTACCTGGGTTACCTGGGTTTACCTGGGGTTACCTGGGTTACCTGGGTTACCTGGGGTTACCTGGGTTACCTGGGTTACCTGGGGTTACCTGGGTTTACCTGGGTTACCTGGGGTTACCTGGGTTACCTGGGTTACCTGGGGTTACCTGGGGTTACCTGGGTTTACCTGGGTTACCTGGGGTTACCTGGGTTAACTGGGTTACCTGGGGTTACCTGGGTTACCTGGGGTTACCTGGGTTACCTGGGTTTACCTGGGTAACCTGGGGTTACCTGGGTTACCTGGGGTTACCTGGGTTACCTGGGGTTACCTGGGTTACCTGGGGTTACCTGGGGTTACCTGGGGTTACCTGGGGTTACCTGGGTTTACCTGGGGTTACCTGGGGTTACCTGGGGTTACCTGGGTTACCTGGGGTTACCTGGGTTACCTGGGGTTACCTGGGGTTACCTGGGTTACCTGGGTTACCTGGGTTACCTGGGGTTACCTGGGGTTGCAGAGAGTTTCATGAAGTCATTTTCCCAGCCTCTGTTCTGGACCTGGGGACTGTGAAGAGACCTCTGGTTGAATGTCTTGTGTTATACTGATGAGTGTCTGAACTGTGTGTCAACTGCTTGATTCGGTACCTTCAACACATCAACACCTCGCACAAAGACCAATAGTGATGCAATAGTGAGTCAATCACTCCTCAACTTTAAGCCGGGAGAGACTAACATGCGTGTTACTGACATTTTCCCTCTATGTTCATCTAAGTGCGATACGTTTTGCTCTGTTCTAGACCAACTGTAATCGCCCTATGTTCCTCTTTGCCGCACCTTACCACACAACTGGCCAGTGGTCCAGGTGTGACAAAACTAGGGACTGGTCGACTGAAATGTCAAGAAAGCAGAGCAACACCTTATCATGGACAGATTAGGTTTAGTTTTGAGTGAGTGACTTGTCCCAAAAATCTGTTTTTTTGTTTTTGAGATATTTAGAACCAGCCTATCGTTCGTTACCCATTCTGGAACTGACAGGAGATCTATGTTAAACCTATTGTTAGTTACCATTCTAGAACTGACTCGAGTTCTATGTTAAACCTATTGTTAGTTACCATTCTAGAACTGACTGGAGCTCTATGTTAAACCTATTGTTAGTTACCATTCTAGAACTGACTGGAGCTCTATGTTAAACCTATTGTTAGTTACCATTCTAGAACTGACTGGAATTCTATGTTTAACCTATTGTTAGTTACCATTCTAGAACTGACTGGAGTTCTATGTTTAACCTATTGTTAGTTACCATTCTAGAACTGACTGGAGTTCTATGTCAAACCTATTGTTAGTTACCATTCTAGAACTGACTGGAGCTCTATGTTTAACCTATTGTTAGTTACCATTCTAGAACTGACTGGAGCTCTATGTTAAACCTATTGTTAGTTACCCATTCTAGAACTGACTGGAGTTCTATGTTAAACCTATTGTTAGTTACCATTCTAGAACTGACTGGAGTTCTATGTTTAACCTATTGTTAGTTACCATTCTAGAACTGACTGGAGTTCTATGTTTAACCTATTGTTAGTTACCATTCTAGAACTGACTGGAGCTCTATGTTTAACCTATTGTTAGTTACCATTCTAGAACTGACTGGAGCTCTATGTTTAACCTATTGTTAGTTACCCATTCTAGAACTGACTGGAGCTCTATGTTAAACCTATTGTTAGTTACCCATTCTAGAACTGACTGGAGTTCTATGTTTAACCTATTGTTAGTTACCCATTATAGAACTGACTGGAGTTCTATGTTAAACGTATTGTTAGTTACCCATTCTAGAACTATAATATAATAATAGAACTGACTGGAGTTCTATATTAAACGTATTGTTAGTTACCCATTCTAGAACTGACTGGAGTTCTATGTTTAACCTATTGTTAGTTACCATTCTAGAACTGACTGGAGTTCTATGTTTAACCTATTGTTAGTTACCATTCTAGAACTGACTGGAGTTCTATGTTTAACCTATTGTTAGTTACCATTCTAGAACTGACTGGAGTTCTATGTTTAACCTATTGTTAGTTACCCATTCTAGAACTATAATATAATAATAGAACTGACTGGAGTTCTATGTTAAACGTATTGTTAGTTACCCATTCTAGAACTGACTGGAGCTCTATGTTAAACGTATTGTTAGTTACCATTCTAGAACTGACTGGAGCTCTATGTTTAACCTATTGTTAGTTACCATTCTAGAACTGACTGGAGTTCTATGTTAAACCTATTGTTAGTTACCATTCTAGAACTGACTGGAGTTCTATGTTAAACCTATTGTTAGTTACCAGTCTAGAACTGACTGGAGCTCTATGTTTAACCTATTGTTAGTTACCATTCTAGAACTGACTGGAGTTCTATGTTTAACCTATTGTTAGTTACCATTCTAGAACTGACTGGAGTTCTATGTTAAACCTATTGTTAGTTACCATTCTAGAACTGACTGGAGCTCTATGTTAAACCTATTGTTAGTTACCATTCTAGAACTGACTGGAGTTCTATGTTAAACCTATTGTTAGTTACCATTCTAGAACTGACTGGAGTTCTATGTTTAACCTATTGTTAGTTACCATTCTAGAACTGACTGGAGCTCTATGTTTAACCTATTGTTAGTTACCATTCTAGAACTGACTGGAGTTCTATTTTAAATGTATTGTTAGTTACCATTCTAGAACTGACTGGAGCTCTATGTTAAACCTATTGTTAGTTACCCATTCTAGAACTGACTGGAGCTCTATGTTAAACCTATTGTTAGTTACCATTCTAGAACTGACTGGAGTTCTATGTTAAACCTATTGTTAGTTACCATTCTAGAACTGACTGGAGCTCTATGTTAAACCTATTGTTAGTTAGCCATTCTAGAACTGACTGGAGTTCTATGTTTAACCTATTGTTAGTTACCCATTCTAGAACTGACTGGAGTTCTATGTTTAAGTTCTACTCCCGAGTCTTTAGAATCCATCGACCTGACCCGAGTTCCCGAGTGTTACCATGACCTCAAACTGGTATTTAGCAAACAGAGGGCCACCATGCTACCACCCCATAGACCTTATGATTGCCCCATCGAACTGTTTCCGGGCACTTGCCCCCCCAGGGGTCGGATCTTTTCCCTATCTCCACCCCAACGAGCTGCTATGGATACCTATATCAAGGACGCTCTGGAAGCAGGCCTCATGCGTCCATCCACCTCCCCGGCGGGAGCAGGGTTTTTCTTTGTGGCCAAGAAAGACGGTGGATTACGTCCTTGCATCGACTACCGGGGACTCGATGCCATAACCGTTCGTAACCGTTACCCGCTACCCCTTATGGCCACAGCCTTCGAGCTGCTCCAGAAAGCAGTTGTTTTCACTAAGCTTGACCTGCGGAACGCATACCATCTTGTGCGGATCAGACCTGGTGACGAGTGGAAGACCGCTTTCAACACGCCTACTGGTCACTATGAATACTTGGTGATGCCCTTCGGCCTGACCAACGCCCCAGCGGTGTTCCAAGCGCTCATAAACAATGTGCTTAGGGATATGCTTAACATATTTGTGTTCGTTTACTTGGATGACATCCTCATCTTTTTGAGCTCTCTTCAAGAACACACAAAGCATGTCAGACAAGTACTCAAACGCCTCCTAGACAGCCGTGAGGATACCGTGAGACGAGCTCAAGCTATTGAACCGGACCCGAAAGGAGGTCCTGCCAATCGGTTGTTTGTCCCCAAGGCAGTGAGGACTCAGGTCCTTCTGTGGGGGCACTCCTCTCGCCTCACCTGTCACCCGGGCGTAGGTCACACCTTGGAGTTCATCCAGCGTAAGTTCTGGTGGCCTACCATAAGAGAAGACGTTGCCACTTTCGTCAATGCCTGCCCCGTGTGCTGCCAGGGCAAATCTTCTCACCTCCGCCCGCAAGGACTCCTTCACCCCTTACCTGTTCCCCACAGACCCTGGTCCCATATCTCGTTGGACTTTATTACTGGCCTTCCTCCATCCCATGGCAATACTACTATCCTAGTCATAATCGACAGGTTTTCTAAGGCGGCCAGGTTCGTCCCTCTGACTAAGTTACCTTCTGCCAAGGAAACGGCTGAGTTGGTAATTAATCATGTGTTCCGAGTCTTCGGCATTCCTCAAGATATGGTTTCTGACAGAGGTCCCCAGTTCGCCTCTAGGTTTTGGAAGGCCTTCTGCCAACTCATGGGAGCTTCTGCCAGTCTATCTTCAGGGTACCATCTGGCCAAACAGAGAGGATGAATCAAGAGCTGGAAACCACCCTCCGATGTATGACTCGTAGCAACCCGTCCACATGGTCGTCCTTCATTGTTTGGGCCGAATACGCGCACAACACCTTGCGCTCCTCCTCCACTGGTATGTCCCCGCACGAGTGTCAGTTTGGCTATGCCCCTCCATTGTTCCCGGACCAGGAGGCAGAAGTCAGAGTGCCTTCAGCCTTGAAGTTCGTCAGACGCTGTCGGCTTATGTGGAGGAAGACCCGTCTTAATCTTATGCGTTCCTCACAGAGGTACCAACAACAAGCCAACAGACGTCGCCGTCCCGGGCCTACCCTGCGCCCCGGCCAGAGAGTCTGGCTCTCCACAAGAGACTTACCACTACAGGTAGAGTCTCGCAAGCTGTCCCAAAAATACATCGGTCCCTTTAAGGTTGCCAGGAGAGTTAACCCAGTTTCTTATCGCCTACACTTACCCAGATCCCTTAAGATTAATCCCACGTTTCACATTTCCTTATTAAAACCTGTTGTTTTTTTCTCCCCTTGTCCCGGCAGACAGACCTCCCACTCCGCCTCGTGTCATTGGAGGCCAGCCGGCTTATACCGTCCATCGGATACTGGATTCCCGCCGGGTGCAGCGGTCCTGGCAGTATCTGGTGGACTGGGAAGGCTACGGTCCCGAGGAGCGCTCCTGGGTTCCTGCCAAAGACATACTGGACCCTGACCTCATTCGTCAGTTCAGGGCCCTCCACCCTGAGAGAGCTGGTAGGAACGTCAGGAGCCGTTCCTAGGGGGGGGATTCTGTCAGGATTTGGCCAGGGTTGTTCCGGTTTTTGGTCACTAGATGCCCCCATTGTGCCTTTTGACCTTTTTGTTTTCCCTTGATCCCCATTATTATTTGCACCTGTGCCTCGTTTCCCCTGATTGTATTTAAACCCTTTGTTTTCCTCAGTTCTGTGCTCTGTGTTTGTATGTTAGCACCCAGCCCTAGTACTCTGTGTACTCTTGTTGATCCCGGTGGACTCTCTTGTGGAATTCTGTTTTTTGTTCTTGTTTGTTTGTTTTTTGAGTATCTTTTGAGGCTTTTTGTGCTATACTTTCCACCTTGTGGATTTACCTTTTTGTCTTGGAGGATTACCTTTGTTCTTATGGAATTCCTTTTGAGGTTGTGGAGTAACATGTTTTCCTGAAGAACTTCACGTTTTTCTTCATTAAATACACCGTCTCAAGTACTGCTGTGTCTGCCTCATCTTCTGGGTTCTGCCCACTATTCGTGGCTCAGTTGGTTAAGTGACTGTTTCTCACTCCGGAGACCCGGGTTCGTAACCGGGTCCTGACACCTATTGTTAGTTACCATTCTAGAACTGACTGGAGTTCTATGTTTAACCTATTGTTAGTTACCATTCTAGAACTGACTGGACAGTCTGTTTGTGTTGTCATGCCAACTCTTTATCACTCAATGCCGTTCCTAACGTTTGGCTTGACAATAACAGCAACGGATTAGGCAAGAACACATACAGATCTGGGACCAGCTTTAATGGGAAGATGCAGGAAAAGCATGAGGAAGAGTCCTGCCCTAGTGCCTAATCTACTGCCAGTCTTTCCCAAGCTGTCCATTCTGTTGCCTCTAAAACACAACATGGACCACAATGGAAATCTGTATAATATATGTATTTGTGTGCACAGTATGTACCGTAGGTTTACTTGGCTGAGGCACCGCTTTGTGTATGTTAAATATGTAAAATAAAATTAAATATACAATTCTTCCAGCCCCTGCACCGTCCGCGCCTCGCTCCCCTGGGCGTCAACCTGGGAGACGCCTACATCTGCTCCGACTCAGAGGAGGGATCTGAGAAGATAGGGGAGAGGACCAATACCTTGCCTAAGGTGAGAACAGATGCATGGGGGGAAAGGGAGAGGGGGAGAGGATTGGCCTGAGAAGACAGGTGAGAGGACCAATACCTTACTAAAGGTGAGAACAGATGCATGGTGGGAAAGGGAGAGGGGGAGAGGAGGGGTCTGAGAAGACAGGTGAGAGGACCAATACCTTACCTAAGGTGAGAACAGATGCATGGTGGGAAAGGGAGAGGGGGAGAGGAGGGGTCTGAGAAGACAGGTGAGAGGACCAATACCTTACCTAAGGTGAGAACAGATGCATGGTGGGAAAGGGAGAGGGGGAGAGGAGGGGTCTGAGAAGACAGGTGAGATGACCAATACCTTACTAAAGGTGAGAACAGATGCATGGTGGGAAAGGGAGAGGGGGAGAGGAGGGGTCTGAGAAGACAGGTGAGAGGACCAATACCTTACTAAAGGTGAGAACAGATGCATGGTGGGAAAGGGAGAGGGGGAGAGGAGGGGTCTGAGAAGACAGGTGAGAGGACCAATACCTTACTAAAGGTGAGAACAGATGCATGGTGGGAAAGGGAGAGGGGGAGAGGAGGGGTCTGAGAAGACAGGTGAGAGGACCAATACCTTACTAAAGGTGAGAACAGATGCATGGTGGGAAAGGGAGAGGGGGAGAGGAGGGGTCTGAGAAGACAGGTGAGAGGACCAATACCTTACTAAAGGTGAGAACAGATGCATGGTGGGAAAGGGAGAGGGGGAGAGGAGGGGTCTGAGAAGACAGGTGAGAGGACCAATACCTTACTAAAGGTGAGAACAGATGCATGGGGGAAAGGGAGAGGGGGAGAGGAGGGGTCTGAGAAGACAGGTGAGAGGACCAATACCTTACTAAAGGTGAGAACAGATGCATGGTGGGAAAGGGAGAGGGGGAGAGGAGGGGTCTGAGAAGACAGGTGAGAGGACCAATACCTTACTAAAGGTGAGAACAGATACATGGTGGGAAAGGGAGAGGGAGAGAGGAGGGGTCTGAGAAGACAGGTGAGAGGACCAATACCTTACTAAAGGTGAGAACAGATGCATGGGGGGAAAGGGAGAGGGGGAGAGGAGGGGTCTGAGAAGGGGGGGACCAATATACTCTACCTAAGGAGAGAAGGGTCCTGACTGCTATACAGAGCCTTCGGAAAGTATTCACACCCCTTGACTTTTTCCACAATTTGTTTTTTTACAAAGTGGAATTAAACTTTATAAAAATTTACATTTTTGGTCAACAATCCATACAAAATACTCTGTAATGTCAAAGTGAAATTTTTACATTTGTAAAAACGAATATCAGCCACCAATTGTGCAATTTCTCCCACTTTAAAAGATCAGGCCTGTAATTTTCATCATAGGTACATTTCAACTATGACAGACAAAATGAGAAAAAAAAATCCAGAAAATCACATTGTAGGATTTTTTATGAATTTATTTGCAAATTATGGTGGAAAATAAGAAATGCAACTTTGACTTTGGTTACCACTTGTAGCGCCGTCATTGTTATAACCCTCCCTAACATGACTTATGGCCTACGTAACAATGCTACACGCATATGTTCATGTTTTATTGTCTGGCTAATGAGCAAGAGTACTCCCCTGCTTTTAACTTTTTACCGTCAAAGAAAAGACTGTATTTTCATAGAGTTTCGTGTGGAAAAAAAATATGTCTGGTGCTTAGAGGGGGGGGGGGGTTCTCCTTCTCGTTCTCTCTTTCATTTAAACAGCTGTGTCAACATGACTGATTTTCAGAAGCAGGCAGAGATAGAGATGGAGCGAGAGAGCGAGTGAGCGAGAGAGATTTGTTGATTTCAAAAAAGCTTTTGACTCAATTTGTCATGAGGGTCTGCTTAAACACCACATAATCCAGAGCAGAATTAGGCCGATACACGCTAACTATCACAATCCAGAAAATACACTTTAAATTCTACAACCATCTAAAAGGAAGCAATTCCCAAACCTTCCATAACAAATCCATCACCTATAGAGAAATTAACCTGGAGTAGAGTCCCCCAAGCAAGCTGGTCCTGGGGCTCTGTTCACAAACAGAACCCACAGAGCCCCAGGACAGCAACACAATTAGACCCGACCAAATCATGAGATTTGACACACTGGAAAAGATTAACAAAAACACAGAGCAAACTAGAATACGATTTGGCCCTGAACAGAGAGTACACAGTGGCAGAATACCTGGCCGCCGTGACTGCCCCAAACTTAAGGAAAGCTTTGACTATGTACAGACTCAGTGAGCATAGCCTTGCTATTGAGAAGGCCGCCGAAGGCAGACCTGGATCTCAAGAGAAGACAGGCTATGTGCACACTGCCCACAAAATGAGATGGAAACTGAACTCCACTTCCTAACCTCCTGCCAAATGTATGACCATATTAGAGACACATATTTCCTTCAGATTACACAGACCCACAAAGAATTCAAAAACAAATCCAATCTTGATAAACTCCCATATCTACTGGGTGAAATACAAAAGTGTGCCTTCTTGCAGCAATATATGTGACCTGTTGTCACAAAAAAAGGTCAACCAGTGAAAAACAAACACAATTGTAAATACAACCCATATTTGTGTTTATTTATTTCCCCCTTTGTACTAAACTAATTGCACATTGTTACAACACTATATATACATAATATGACATTTGTAATGTCTTTATTCTTTTGTAACTTTTGTGAGTGTAATGTTTACTGGTTAAAAAAAAAACATTTTGTTTTCGTTTATTATCTATTTCACTGGATTTGGCAATGCTAACATATGTTTCCCATGCCAATAAAGCCCCTTGAATGGAATTGAGAGAGACAGAGACAGTGGCAGAGATAGAAAGAGAGAGAAATGAGAGAAATGATGTGTAGAAGTGTGATGATGATGTGTAGAAGCAGACAAGAGAGGGATGAGAGGGATGAGAGGGATGAGAGGGATGAGGGATATGAGGGATATGAGGGATGAGAGGGATGAGAGGGATGAGGGATATGAGGGATGAGAGGGATGACAGTGTATGTATTTACAGACAGGAGGACTCCCTGTTGATACGTTGATCATTTATCTGAAGGATTAAATATCTAAACTCTTTCCCCTCTACTTCCCTTTGGTCTCCCTCTATTCCCTCTCTCCTAACGCCCCACAACCCCCACGGTGTGTGTGTGTGTGTGTGTGTGTGTGTGTGTGTGTGTGTGTGTGTGTGTGTGTGTGTGTGTGTGTGTGTGTGTGTGTGTGTGTGTGTGTGGTCGGTCGACTGTTCCCTGTTCCATGAGTGATCAAACCAGTCTCAGAGCTGACAGAATGATAGTTTTAGCTCGTCTGTATGAAGCACTTATGAAATAAAACCTTGTTAAAAGTAAAGCTAAGACAAACTGTGCAACGTTCAATCATGGCTACTTTACATACATACACACACACACACACACACACACACACACACACACACACACACACACACACACACACACACACACACACACAGGAGAGTCAGGGAGGGCCAGGGAGCACCAGGGAGGTTCAGGGAGCGACAGGGAGAGCCAGGGAGGGCCAGGGAGGGTCAGGGAGGGCCAGGGAGGGCCAGGGAGGGTCGGGGAGAGCCAGGGAGAGCAAGGGAGGGTCAGGGAGGGCCAGGGAGAGCCGGGGAGGGCCAGGGAGGGTCGGGGAGAGCCAGGGAGGGCCAGGGAGGGCCAGGGAGAGCAAGGGAGGGCCAGGGAGAGCAGGGGAAGGTCAGGGAGGGCCAGGGAGAGCAAGGGAGGGCCAAGGAGAGCCAGGGAGGGCCAGGGAGGGTCAGGGAGGGCCAGGGAGAGCAAGGGAGGGTCAGGGAGGGCCAGGGAGGGTCAGGGAGCACCAGGGAGGGCCAGGGAGAGAGGGCTGGCAGAACTCTAAGTGGCTCTGGCAGAGAACTGGAGGAGGGGGAATGCGGTTAGTGGCGGAGGGGGTGTTGCGTGTGTGTGTGTGTGTGTGTGTGTGTGTGTGTGTGTGTGTGTGTGTGTGTGTGTGTGTGTGTGTGTGTGTGTGTGTGTGTGTGGTGGAAAGTCCTGTACTGCTGTGCTGTGCTTGCTTTTTTCTCTAAGAGAAGTTTTGACATCCACTGTGGTGCATACTGATGGCTTTCCAGCTGAAATCCCCAAACTTACATTCTTCTAAAAACACACATATGGGCGTGTGCACATATTCATGTACACACACACACACACACACACACACACACACTTACTGTTTTCAAAGTGCTGCATGTTCTCATTTTTAATATGCTGAGCCACTGAGAACTGTCTGGCGTGAGTTCAGGCCGAGGAGGAGGAGCACATACCAACTACGAATAACATGAATAACATGAATAACAAACACATAATCGTTAACAAACTGTTTGAATCTTTAACTAAACATTTTTCTCCACTCGAATCATGAACACGTAACCTGTAACATCTAAACAAACCACACTCTTTGTACTCATCACGAAACATCATCAAACACCATTAAATGTAACCAAACATCATGAAACATCCCCAAACACCACGAAACATCCCCAAACACCACAAAACATCACCAAACACCACGAAACATCACCAAACACCATGAAATATAACCAAACACCATGAAACACCCCCAAACACCACGAAACATCACCAAACCCCACAAAACACCACGAAACATCACCAAACACCATGAAATATCACCAAACATCATGAAACATCACCAAACACAATGACACATCACCGAACACATTGAAACATCACCAAACACCATGAAACATCACGAAACACCATGAAACATCACCAAACACCATGAAACATCACCGAACACAATGAAACATCACCAAACACCATGAAACATCACCAAACAACATGAAACATCACGAAACACCATGAAACATCACGAAACACCATGAAACATCAAACACCATGAAACATCACCGAACACAATGAAACATCACCAAACACCATGAAACATCACCAAACACCATGAAACATCACCGAACACAATGAAACATCACCGAACACAATGACACATCACCAAACACCATGAAACATCACCAAACACAATGACACATCACCAAACACCATGAAACATCACCAAACACAATGAAACATCACCAAACACCATGAAACATCACCAAACACAATGACACATCACCGAACACAATGAAATATCACCAAACACCATGACACATCACCAAACACCATGAAACATCACCAAACACCATGAAACATCACCAAACACCATGAAACATCACCGAACACAATGACACATCACCAAACACAATGAAACATCACCGAACACAATGACACATCACCAAACACCATGAAACATCACCAAACACCATGAAACATCACCAAACACCATGAAACATCACCAAACACAATGACACATCACCAAACACCACAAAACATCACGAAACACCATGAAACATCACGAAACACCATGAAACATCACCAAACACCATGAAACATCACCAAACACCATAAGCTGTATTTACTCAGATATCACAGCAGGAGTTTTACAATTGAGTTGGCTGGACAGACAGACAGACAGACAGACAGACAGACAGACAGACAGACAGACAGACAGAGTACTGGGTCATGGTGCATGTCAAGAGGTTGCATGAGGGAGCTCTGCCACACGTAGTGCCAACTCTCTGCCAGCAAACAGATGGCAGCATCACTACTGGGAATCCCAGGGAAAGAAGACTGGGGTGGGAGACAGAGGAGAGGAGAGGAGAGGAGAGGAGAGGAGAGGAGAGGAGAGGAGAGGAGAGGAGAGGAGAGGATAATCCAATGAAATAGTGTCAACAACAGCCCACCGAAATAGTCCACTAGAATGATGAGGAACTCATACAGCCCTCTCCTGAGTCTGCAGACTCTCTGATTCTTCAAGCTCTTTGATCTCTATACATCTTACTGCATGTATGTATAAAAAGACACTGGCTTTGTCCCAATATCCACACTTATACCAATAAATAATGTAGTATGGGCATTTTTCAAATCAGTTGTTGCTTTATTTGTTCCGCTGTAGCATCTGCGGCGTAGCACATGAATATCGCATAGCTGCTTATCTAACAGATCACTGTATAATGTTGTGCGTTTTTAATAGCGTCTGCGGCGTAGCCTGCACCCGGGGCTGTTGAGGAGGACCTCTTCTACATGGACCACCACCACCTCAGCAACGGGCCTGCCCACCATCGAACCCGGACCAGTACGCAGGGCCAGCATCAGCATCAAACCCTTCCACGAACCGCTCGTCTGCAGGTAGGCTACAGTACTGAGCCCCAACTCCTAACCCCTGTCAAACTGTCCAACAGTACAAGTACAGTGTGGGTTAACCCTTTAGAACACAATGGAATTCTAGAACGGTGCTATGGGGTTCCTAGAATGGGTTTTAAAAAGAAGTCTGGAATGAAATTATAATCGTACCGTGTTCACCATAGTGATAATCACAACATGCCTGTCATCAGTAGGATATTGGAGTTGAAATGGGTTCCCTTTACTATGACATGCTAAACCCAGAGTCATACTGTGGCATAACGAAGCAGTACGCCCCAGCAGACAGTCAGACCATGTGCCCCAGCAGACAGTCAGACCATGTGCCCCAGCAGACAGTCAGACCATGTGCCCCAGCAGACAGTCAGACCATGTGCCCCAGCAGACAGTCAGACCATGTGCCCCAGCAGACAGTCAGACCATGTGCCCCAGCAGACAGTCAGGCCATGTGCCCCAGCAGACAGTCAGACCATGTGCCCCAGCAGACAGTCAGACCATGTGCCCCAGCAGACAGTCAGACCATGTGCCCCAGCAGACAGTCAGACCATGTGCCCCAGCAGACAGTCAGACCATGTGCCCCAGCAGACAGTCAGACCATGTGCCCCAGCAGACAGTCAGACCATGTGCCCCAGCAGACAGTCAGACCATGTGCCCCAGCAGACAGTCAGACCATGTGCCCCAGCAGACAGTCAGACCATGTGCC
>NC_068437.1:53288171-53333171 GCF_023373465.1 Oncorhynchus keta | reverse complement strand
CCTCCCCACTCAAATCCCCCACTCAAACCCCCCACTCAAATCCCCCACTCAAACCCCCCCCACTCAAACCCCCCACTCAAACCCCCTCACTCAAACCCCTCCACTCAAACCCCCACTCAACCCCCCACTCAACCCCCCACTCAACCCCCCCCACTCAAACGCCCCCCCACTCAAACCCCCCACTCAAACCCCCACTCAAACCCCCCACTCAAATCCCCCACTCAATCCCCCCACTCAAACCCCCCCCCACTCAAACCCCCCACTCAAACCCCCCACTCACCCGTTGTCACAAACAACCCTTCCCGAAAATATGAACCAAAGTAAATGTTGTTAAATTAACCTCCTTTGATAGGATAGGAAAGAATAATCGTTATGTGGTCTGAGATTTCTCATAAATTCCTGCGCTTTGCTTATCTAAATGTTCTGAGGCATACAATAAACTCTGATTGAACTCTACAAGCAACCCCCCAACCCCCTCCCAAACACACACACACACACACACACAGATGTGCACACACGTAATCTACCTACGTCCAGTAATCTACCTCATCCAGTAATCTACCTACTTCCAGTAATCTACCTCATCCAGTAATCTACCTACTTCCAGTAATCTACCTCATCCAGTAATCTACCTACTTCCAGTAATATACCTACATCCAGTAATCTACCTACTTCCAGTAATCTACCTCATCCAGTAATCTACCTACTTCCAGTAATCTACCTACTCCGATATCAACCTAGGTCCAGTAATCTACCTTCTCCGTCCAGCTATATTCAGTAATCTAGCTACTCTGTCTAGCTACTTCCAGTAATTTACCTACTCCGTCTACCTTCTTCCAGTAATCTAGATACTCCGTCTACCTTCTTCCAGTAATCTAGCTACTCTCTCTACCTTCTTCCAGTAATCTTGCTACTCTGTCTACCTTCTTCCAGTAATCTAGCTACTCCATCTAGCTACTTCCAGTAATCTACCTACTCCGTCTACCTTCTTCCAGTAATCTACCTTCTCCGTCCAGCTACATTCAGTCATCTAGCTACTCCCTCTACCTACATTCAGTCATCTAGCTACTCCGTCTACCTATATTCAGTAATCTAGCTACTCCGTCTACCTTCTTCCAGTAATCTAGCTACTCCGTCTACCTTCTTCCAGTAATCTACCTTCTCCGTCCAGCTACATTCAGTCATCTAGCTACTCCATCTACCTACATTCAGTCATCTAGCTACTCCATCTACCTACATTCAGTAATCTAGCTACTCCGTCTACCTATATTCAGTAATCTAGCTACTCTGTCTACCTTCTTCCAGTAATCTAGCTACTCCGTCTACCTTCTTCCAGTAATCTAGCTAGTCCGTCTACCTTCTTCCAGTAATCAACCTAATACCTACACTAGCTCCAGATGTGGAGAAGATAACAACAGCAGTGCTGTTTAGAGTGTGTGCGTGTGTCTACGTGCCCGTGTGTGTGCATGTGCCTGTGTGTGTGTTTAGTGCCCGTGTGTGTGCATGTGCCCGTGTGTGTGCATGTGCCTGTGTGTGTGTTTAGTGCAGTGGGAGAAAGGTATTCAACTGAATGGAAGTAGGAGGGCCTCTCTATCCAGAACCACATCCAGATTGGTTGCACTGATAAGGAGCATATAGCTTTAAAGCTTCAAAGTTGGCGTTATTTCTGCTTAAATTAGTACGTTACTGAATGCTGACACGATGGAAAATGAAGGAGGAAAAACCTAGATGGTAATATCACAATTAAGATCCTACAGATTTGAGGGTAAGGGTGAAGCACGGAATGTATTAGACAATAGAGACCCTTCTGTTCTTTCCCTGCCTTTCCCCTCATCCATCCTCCATTATTGTTATTAAGTAACTAGTTCCACAGACGTTTTTTTGTTTACTTTACACAACTTTTCGGGTTAAAGTGTTACCTGACTTAAAATGTTTAGTTGCCCCAAATTTAGCTCCAACTTGAGAAAACTTAAGGCAAAAAGTCAGTCAACGTAAAATGATGTGCTTGCTCATCTTGTCTCATTCAGTACCAGTCAAAAGTGTGGACACACCTACTCATTCAATGTTTAAAAAAAAAAATGTAAACTATTTTCTACGTTGTAGAATAATAGTGAAGACATAAACTATGAAATAACACAGATTTATTTAACTAGGTAAGTCAGTTAAGAACAAATTCTTATTTACAATGACGGCCTAGGAACAGTGGATTAACTGCCTTGTTCAGGGGTAGAACGACAGATTTTTTACCTTGTCAGCTCGGGGATTCAGTCTAGCAACCTTTCGGTTACTGGCCCAACGCTCTAACTACTAGGCTACCTGCAGCTACATATCATGTAGAAACCAGTGTTCAACAAATGTTCAACAAATCGAAATATATTTATATTTGAAAGTAGCCACCCTTTGCCTTGATGACAGCTAAGCACACTCTTGGCATTCTCTCAACCAGCTTCATGAGGTAGTTACCTGGAATGTGTTTCAATTCACAAGTGTGCCTTGTTAAAAGTTAATTTGTGGAATTTCTTTCCTTCTTAATGTGTTTGAGCCAATCAGTTGTGTTGTGACAAGGTAGGGGTGGTATACAGAAGATAGCCCTATTTGGTAAAATTCCATATTATGGCAAAAACAGCTCAAATAAGCAAAGAAAAATTACAATCCATAATTACTTCCAGACATGAAGCTAAGTCAATCCGGGAACATTTCAAGAACTTTTATAGTTTCCTCGAGTGCAATCGCAAAAACCATCAAGCGCTATGATGAAACTGGCTCTCTTGAGGACCGCCACAGGAAAGGAAGACCCAGAGTTACCTCTGCTGCAGAGGATAAGGATAAGTCTGTGGAACCAGTTACTTAATAATAATTCGTTGAAACAACTAGATTTTTTATTTTTACAGTGATACCTCCATTTCCCATCCTGCTCTTCCTCCATCTCACCCCTAACTTGTGTAGGTCCTGGCAAACCAAAACAGTTCCTCCATCTCACCCCTAACTCGTGTAGGTCCTGGGAAACCAAACCAGTTCCTCCATCTCACCCCTAACTCTTGTAGGTCCTGGCAAACCAAAACAGTTCCTCCATCTCACCCCTAACTCTTGTAGGTCCTGGGAAACCAAAACAGTTCCTCCATCTCACCCCTAACTCATGTAGGTCCTGGGAAACCAAACCAGTTCCTCCATCTCACCCCTAACTCGTGTAGGTCCTGGGAAACCAAACCAGTTCCTCCATCTCACCCCTAACTCGTGTAGGTCCTGGGAAACCAAACCAGTTCCTCCATCTCACCCCTAACTCGTGTAGGTCCTGGGAAACCAAAACAATTCCTCCATCTCACCCCTAACTCGTGTAGGTCCTGGCAAACCAAAACAGTTTGGTAATTGAATGGTGCTGCAAAGAACTGTATGTCAGAGAATAATGATGCTCTTTAGACTGATACTGTTCCATAGACGGTTCCTTAAGGTCCAACTACACACAGTACAAAAACTCAGTTCGCTACAGGAGAGTATTTAGTCTCCTATCTAATGTTACCATGGCTCGTCCTACTGCTTGCTAATGTGTGTGTGTGTGTGTGTGTGTGTGTGTGTGTGTGTGTGTGTGTGTGTGTGTGTGTGTGTGTGTGTGTGTGTGTGTGTGTGTGTGTGTGTGTGTGTGTGTGTGTGTGTGTGTGTGTGTGTGTGTGTGTGTGTGTGTGTGTGTGTGTGTGTGTGTGTGGTCAGATGATTGTCTAGTCCTGTTTAGCTCACAAGTGGCCAGACCTCAGTGCCGTGCGGTGCAGGTCCAGCAGACAGCGCATCAGTGAGACAAGGCTTTGTGTACAAAGTGTGTGTGTTAAATTACTGACTGATGAGAACCAAACAAACTACTGACAGACTGACTGACTAGAACCAAACAAACTACTGACTGACTAGAAGTAAACAAACTACTGACTGACTGACTAGAACCAAACAAACTACTGACTGACTGACTAGAACCAAACAAACTACTGACTGACTGACTAGAACCAAACAAACTACTGACTGACTAGAACCAAACAAACTACTGACTGACTAACTAGAAGTAAACAAACTACTGACTGACTGACTAGAAGTAAACAATCTACTGACTGTCTGACTAGAACCAAACAAACTACTGACTGACTGGCTAGAACCAAACAAATTACTGACTGACTGGCTAGAACCAAACAAATTACTGACTGACTGATTAGAACCAAACAAACTACTGACTGACTGACTAGAACCAAACAAACTACTGACTGACTGACTAGAACCAAACAAATTACTGACTGACTAGAACCAAACAAATTACTGACTGACTGATTAGAACCAAACAAACTACTGACTGACTGACTAGAACCAAACAAACTACTGACTGACTAGAACCAAACAAATTACTGACTGACTGATTAGAACCAAACAAACTACTGACTGACTGACTAGAACCAAACAAACTACTGACTGACTGACTAGAACCAAACAAACTACTGACTGACTAGAACCAAACAAACTACTGACTGACTAACTAGAAGTAAACAAACTACTGACTGACTGACTAGAAGTAAACAATCTACTGACTGTCTGACTAGAACCAAACAAACTACTGACTGACTGGCTAGAACCAAACAAATTACTGACTGACTGGCTAGAACCAAACAAATTACTGACTGACTGATTAGAACCAAACAAACTACTGACTGACTGACTAGAACCAAACAAACTACTGACTGACTGACTAGAACCAAACAAATTACTGACTGACTAGAACCAAACAAATTACTGACTGACTGATTAGAACCAAACAAACTACTGACTGACTGACTAGAACCAAACAAACTACTGACTGACTAGAACCAAACAAATTACTGACTGACTGATTAGAACCAAACAAACTACTGACTGACTGACTAGAACCAAACAAACTACTGACTGACTGACTAGAACCAAACAAACTACTGACTGACTAGAACCAAACAAACTACTGACTGACTAACTAGAAGTAAACAAACTACTGACTGACTGACTAGAAGTAAACAATCTACTGACTGTCTGACTAGAACCAAACAAACTACTGACTGACTGGCTAGAACCAAACAAATTACTGACTGACTGATTAGAACCAAACAAACTACTGACTGACTGACTAGAACCAAACAAACTACTGACTGACTGACTAGAACCAAACAAATTACTGACTGACTAGAACCAAACAAATTACTGACTGACTGATTAGAACCAAACAAATTACTGACTGGCTAGAACCAAACAAATTACAGACTGACTGACTAGAACCAAACAAACTACTGACTGACTGACTAGAACCAAACAAACTACTGACTGGCTAGAACCAAACAAATTACAGACTGACTGACTAGAACCAAACAAACTACTGACTGACTGACTAGAACCAAACAAACTACTGACTGTGTCACGGCCGTTAAAAGAACTGGACCAAGGTGCAGCCTGTTGAGCGTACATTTTCTCTTTTATTGCTGGAGGCTCCGGACCGGAGACGGTCGTCGCTGGAGGCTCCGGACTGGAGAAGGTCGTCGCTGGAGGCTCCGGACTGTAGAAGGTCGTCGCTGGAGGCTCCGGACTGGAGACTGTCGTTGGAGGCTTCGTGCCATGACTCCTCACTGGAGGCTTCCTGCCATGACTCCTCACTGGAGGCTTCCTGCCATGACTCCTCACTGGAGGCTTCCTGCCATGACTACTCACTGGAGGCTTTGTGCCATGGATCATCACTGGAGGCTTCGTGCCATGACTCCTCACTGGAGGCTTCCTGCCATGACTACTCACTGGAGGCTTCGTGCCATGGATCATCACTGGAGGCTTCGTGCCATGGATCATCACTGGAGGCTTCGTGCCATGGATCATCACTTGAGGCTTCTTGCCATGGATCATCACTACAGGCTCTGGGCCATGGATCATCACTGGAAACTTCTTGCCATGGATCATCACTGGAGGCTTCGTGCCATGGATCATCACTGGAGGTTTTGTGCCCTGAATCATCACTGGATGCTTCTTTCTCCTGGATCATCACTGGAGGCTTCTTGCCATGGATCATCACTGGATGCTTCATGCCATGGATCATCACTGGAGGCTTCGTGCCATGGATCATCACTACAGGCTCTGGGCCATGGATCATCACTGGAAACTTCTTGCCATGGATCATCACTGGAGGCTTCTTGCCATGGATCATCACTGGAGGCTTCTTGCCATGGATCATCACTGGAGGCTTCTTGCCATGGATCATCACTGGAGGCTTCGTGCCATGGATCATCACTGGAGGTTTTGTGCCCTGAATCATCACTGGATGCTTCTTTCTCCTGGATCATCACTGGAGGCTTCATGCCATGGATCATCACTGGAGGCTTCATGCCATGGATCATCACTGGAGGCTTCGTGCCATGGATCATCACTGGAGGTTTCGTGCCCTGAATCATCACTGGATGCTTCTTTCTCCTGGATCATCACTGGAGGCTTCTTGCCATGGATCATCACTGGAGGCTTCTTGCCATGGATCATCACTGGAGGCTTCTTGCCATGGATCATCACTGGAGGGAAGAGACGTATGGGCAATCTGGTACGTGGAGCTGCGACAGGGCTCACCAGGCTGGGGAGACATATGGGAGAGTTAGTTCTAGACGCAGGCATAGGACTCACCCGGCTGGAGAGACATACAGGAGGCCCTGTCCTTGGCAGAGGCACCGGATACACTGGGCCGTGGAGGCGCACTGGTGGTCTCGAGCTAAGAGCCTGCACAACCCGTCCTGGCTGGAGGGTTATTTTGGCCCGGCACGTGCTGGGCGCACGCACAGGATGCACTGGGCTGTGCAGACGCCCTGGAGACACAGTGCGCAGAGCCGGCGCAGGATATCCTGGGCCGTAGAGACGTACTGGAGGTCTGGAGAGCAGGGCTGGCACCATCCGTCCTGGCTGGATATTCACCCTAACCCGGCAGATGCAGGGAGCTGAGATGTATTGCACCGGGCTAAGAACGCGTACTGGAGACACCGTGCGCACCACCGCATAACATGGTGCCTGACCAGTACAACGCCCGACACGGGGAGTTGGCTCAGGTCTCCAACCCGACTCAGCCACACTCCCCGTGTGCCACCCCCCACAAAAAAGTTGGGGCTGCCTCTCGGGCTTCCTTGCCAGCAGTGTTCGTCTCGCCAACTCCATTCTCCGGTATCCCTCTTCGCACTGTTCCATAGAATCCCAGGCGGGCTCTGGCACTCTCCCTGGGTTGACCGACCACCTCTCTAACTCCTCCCAGGTTGTCTCATACCTCTGACCATGCTGCTTGGTCCTTTGGTGGTGGGAAGTTCTGTCACGGCCGTTAAAAGAACTAGACCAAGGTGCATCGTGGTGAGCAGGCGGGAGGGGGGACAGGCGGTTGGGGGGGAACATTTTCTCTTTTATTCGAAATAACGCCAACAAAACAAACCGTGAAGCTTAAGGCTATGTGCCATCAAACAAAGTTAACTTCCCACAAAAAAAGGGTACCTTAAGTATGGTTTGCAATCAGAGACAACGATAGCTGTCCCCGATTGAGAACCATTCCCGGCCAAAACATAGAAATAGAAAATCATAGAAACACAAAACATAGAATTCCCACCCCAACTCACGCCCTGACCAAACCAAAATAGAGACATAAAAAGGATCTTTAAGGTCAGGGCGTGAAAGACTGACTGACTAGAACCAAACAAACCTAAACAAACTACTGACTGACTGACTAGAACCAAATAAACTACTGACTGACTGACTAGAACCAAATAAACTACTGACTAACTGGCTAGAACCAAATAAACTACGGACTAACTGACTAGAACCAAATCAACTACTGACTGACTGACTAGAACCAAATAAACTACTGACTGACTGACTAGAACCAAATAAACTACAGACTGACTGACTAGAACCAAATAAACTACTGACTAACTGACTAGAACCAAATAAACTACTGACTGACTGACTAGAACCAAATAAACTACTGACTGACTGACTGACTAGAACCAAACAGACCCAAACAAACTACTTACTGACTGACTAGAACCAAATAAACTACTGACTGACTGACTGACTAGAACCAAACAGACCCAAACAAACTACTTACTGACTGACTAGAACCAAATAAACTACTGACTAACTGACTAGAACCAAATAAACTACGGAGTAACTGACTAGAACCAAATAAACTACTGACTAACTGACTAGAACCAAATAAACTACGGAGTAACTGACTAGAACCAAATAAACTACTGACTAACTGACTAGAACCAAATAAACTACGGAGTAACTGACTAGAACCAAACAGACCCAAACAAACTACTTACTGACTGACTAACTGACTGACTAGAACCACAAAGACTAAGGGCTAGATTCAATCTACCCCCTCCCCCTTTAAGGCTATTTATCTTTTTAAATCAATATTACCTCATTCACAAGACCACATTCACAGTAAATGCTACATATGTCGGCTTAATCAAAAGCGACCTTTAAATATCAATCACGCTATAACGCGGATATTCCGTTGTCCGTATTGAATCTAGGCCCAAGGCTGAAAACAAAGCAGAGCTGAACCACACGGACCCAACAACCCAGCGAAGCTTTCCCTCTCAGACAGATCACAAACTGATTGGACGAAGAATATACAATACAGAACTTTATAGTATTTTTTTTTCCTGAACATACATCCAACCCCAAGTGAAAGTTACTTTGAGGACACCAGAAACCTCTTAAACACATCTCTCAGCTGCCGTCTGATGCACTTTAGATGGTTTAAGTTAGAATAGCTCCTCCCAAATGCTGAAGAACCTGGAGTAGAGGAAATGACAGCAGTTAAAGGGGCAATCTGCTGTTGCTACATCTATTTTCGGACTGTTTACCCTCAAAACATGGTTGAAAACTATAATTTCATATAATGTATCCTCGGTCCTTGCATCCATAGCGCCCGTCTATGAATTTGAGATTGGTTACATTTCTCTAGCCCGAACCCTCAGCTTTTTACTGAAAGAGTGGCGGGGAGAACACTTTGTTATTGTTTAAAGTGCAGATTAGCCCCTTAAAGCATGGTGTTACACAGGGCACAAAGGCTTGTAGTGTGTCTCGTTCTGAGGAAATGTTTCAGTCAGGGGTTAGGTACCCACCCTTAGCCTAATGACCCTGAGCACACAACAAAGACAGAGCTGTTGTGTTTGCAGTTTGCACGGTCAATCCAGTGTATGTATGTGTGCACGTGTATGTGTATATGTGTGTGTGTGTTGTGTGCGCGTGTGTGTGTGCGTGTGTGTGTGTGTGCGTGCGTGTGTGTGTGTTTGTGTGTGTGTGTGTGTGTGCGTTTGTGTGTGTGTGTGTGTGTGTGCGTTTGTGTGTGTGTGTGCGTTTGTGTGTGTGTGTGTGTGTGTGTGTGTGTGTGTGTGTGTGTGTGTGTGTGTGTGTGTGTGTGTGTGTGTGTGTGTATTTGTGTGAGTGTGTGTGTGTGCCTAGCAGGTTTGGAATAAAACATGTTTGAAAGTTTTGCAGGGGAAACAGTTAGTCCGTTATTTTCAGGGGTCAGGTGGTCGGCTACGAAGGCGGTTGGGGGACAGGTGGTTGGGGTACATGCGGTTGGGGGGTCAGGTGGTTGGGGGTCAGGTGGTTGGGGGTACAGGCGGATGGGCGGGACAGGCGGTTGGGGGACAGATGGTTGGGGGGACAGATGGTTGGGGGGAACAGGCGGTTGGGGGACAGGCGGTTGGGGGGACAGGTAATTGGGGGGGACAGGTTGTTGGGGGGACAGGCGGTTGGGGGTTCAGGTGGTCGGCTACGAAGGCGGTTGAGGGGGTCAGGTGGTTGGGGGGACAGGCAGTTGGGGAGACAGATGATTGGGGGACAGGTGGTTGAGGGGGACAGGCGGTTGGGGGGACAGGCGGTTGGGGGGGGACAGATGGTTGTGGGAACAGGTGGTTGGGGGGACAGGCGGTTGGGGGGTTCAGGTGGTCGGCTACGAAGGCGGTTGAGGGGTCAGGTGGTTGGGGGGACAGGCAGTTGGGGGACAGGTGGTTGGGGGGGACAGGCAGTTGGGGGACAGATAGTTGGGGGACAGGTGGTTGGGGGGGACAGGCGGTTGGGGTACAGGCGGTTGGGGGGGACAGGTGGTTGGGGGGGACAGGCAGTTGGGAGGACAGGCAGTTGGGGGGACAGGCGGTTGGGGTACAGGCGGTTGGGGAGACAGGCTGTTGGGGGACAGGCAGTTGGGGTACAGGCGGTTCAGGGGACAGACGGTTGTTGGGGGACAGGCAGTTGGGGTTACAGGCGGTTGGGGGGGCAGCCAGTTGGGGGACAGGAGGTTGGGGGTATAGGCGTTTGGGTTTGGGGGACAGGCGGTTTGGAGGGACAGGCGGTTGGGGGGGACAGGCTGTTGGGGGGACGGGCGGTTGGGGGACAGGCTGTCGGCTACGAAGGCGGTTGGCAGGACAGGCGGTTGGGGGACAGGCGGTTGTGGGTACAGGTAGTTGGGGGGACAGGCAGTTGGGGGGGCAGGCGGGTGGGGGGGACAGGCGGATGGGGGGGACAGGCGGGTGGGGGGGACATGCTGTTGGGGGACAGGCGGATGGGGGACAGGCGGATGGGGGGGACAGGCGGATGGGGGAAGAGGTGGATGGGGGACAGGCGGATGGGGGGGACAGGCGGTTGGGGGGACATGCGGATGGGGGGACAGGCGGATGGGGGGACATGCTGTTGTGGGGACAGGCGGATGGGGGGGACAGGCGGATGGGGGGGACAGGCGGATGGGGGACAGGCGGATGGGGGGGGACAGGCGGATGGGGGACAGGCGGATGGGGGAACAGGCGGATGGGGGACAGGCGGATGGGGGGACAGGCGGTTGGGGGGGACATGCGGATGGGGGGACAGGCGGATGGGGGATCAGGCGGATGGGGGACAGGCGGATGGGGGACAGGCGGTTGGGGGACATGCGGATGGGGGGACAGGCGGATGGGGGACAGGCGGATGGGGGACAGGCGGATGGGGGGACATGCTGTTGGGGGACAGGCGGATGGGGGACAGGCGGATGGGGGACAGGCGGATGGGGGAAATGCTGTTGGGGGACAGGCGGATGGGGGGACAGGCGGATGGGGGGACATGCTGTTGGGGGGACAGGCGGATGGGGGGGGACAGGCGGATGGGGGGGACATGCTGTTGGGGGGACAGGCGGATGGGGGACAGGCGAATGGGGGGACAGGCGGATGGGGGGGACAGGCGGTTGGGGGCTAAAAGAGCTTTAAATGAATTTAGTTGCTTTTAATGAAATTTTGAAGAATTGGAGAGTTCAGTTTTCTGCGCAGACAGTGACTAGTCCCACACCAATTAATGACACCATTATCCAAATAATTGGATGTTGCTGTCAACTCAATCCAAAGTCTCATCATAAATCTTGAAACAAAAAGAGACCCTGTGTTAGGAATGTGTGTGTGTGTGTGTGTGTGTGTGTGTGTGTGTGTGTGTGTGTGTGTGTGTGTGTGTGTGTGTGTGTGTGTGTGTGTGTGTGTGTGTGTGTGTGTGTGTGTGTGTGTGTGTGTGTGTGTGTGTGTGTGTGTGCGTGTGTGTGTGTATTTCCATGTTTGAGCCATTCCCTATTAGTCCGTTTAAAGTCAGTTCATGCTTCAGTGGTTCTGATTTATTTTGTTTTATTTTGTGTTCAGATTTCTCTGTGCGTTCGTGTTAATGGGTTAATTCATAAAGTTCATTCATTAAAAATGTTATTTCAGCTTCTGTGAATGTTCTTTTTAATGGGTGGACAGCCCAGTAGGAAACCATGTTCTTTTTAATGGGTGGACAGCCCAGTAGGAAACCATGCTCTTTTTAATGGGTGGACAGCCCAGTAGGAAACCATGCTCTTTTTAATGGGTGGACAGCCCAGTAGGAAACCATGCTCTTTTTAATGGGTGGACAGCCCAGTAGGAAACCATGCTATTTTTAATGGGTGGACAGCCCAGTAGGAAACCATGCTCTTTTTAATGGGTGGACAGCCCAGTAGGAAACCATGCTCTTTTTAATGGGTGGACAGCCCAGTAGGAAACCATGCTATTTTTAATGGGTCAACAGCCCAGTAGGAAACCAGACTATTTTTAATGGGTGGACAGCCCAGTAGGAAACCATGCTATTTTTAATGGGTGGACAGCCCAGTAGGAAACCATGCTATTTTTAATGGGTCAACAGCCCAGTAGGAAACCATGCTATTTTTAATGGGTGGACAGCCCAGTAGGAAACCATGCTATTTTTAATGGGTGGACAGCCCAGTAGGAAACCATGCTATTTTTAATGGGTGGACAGCCCAGTAGGAAACCAGTAAACTGTCTGACCAACTGACAGCTGGAGCCACAGACAACAAACTGATTTTTTCAACACTTGTTTGTGTGTGTGGGGGGGTTTATTCATATTTGCTCCTTCACTGAAGTCATGTTGAATTTCAGCATTTTCAGTTTGTTTTGTGGTATGAGTTTGCTTAGAGATTACAGAGATTGTTGGACGGAACAGTCTGCCAAGCAATACGAGAGAGAGAATGAGAGCGAGAGAGAGAGAGAGAGAGCTGGGAAATATTAACTTGATTTCATGATGTGCATGATGAAACGATTGTTCCTTTGCCTCAAATGGTTCTCCTCACGTCTTCTAACTGACTCCTTTAGAACACAATAGAATCTGGGCCGTAGAATAGTGTTGATCAAGTGATGTCACATCGTTATTTGGAATTGATGACAAGCTTGGCACACCTGTATTTGGGTTTCCAACATTTTTCTCTGCAAATCCTCTGAAGCTCTTTCCGTTGCTGCACAGCTATTTTCAGGTCTCTCCAGAGATGTTTGATCAGGTTCAAGACCGGGTTCTGGCTTGACCCGAAGCCACTCCTGCATTGTCTTGGCTGTGAGCTTAGGGTCGTTGTCCTGTTGGAAGGTGAACCTTCGCCCCAGTCTGATATCCTGAGCACTCTACAGCAGTTTTCATCAAGGATCTCTCTGTACTTTGCTCCGTTCATTGTTCCCTCGATCCTGACTAGTCTCTCAGTCCCTGCCGCTGAAAAACACCCCAACAGCATGATGCTGCCACCACCATGCTTCACCGTAGGGATGGTGCCAGGTTTCCTCCAGATGTGACGCTTAACATTCAGGCAAAAGAGTTCAATTTTGGTTTCATCAGACCAGATAATCTTATTTCTCATGGTCTGAGAGTCTTTAGGTGCCTTTTGGCAAACTTCAAGTGGGCTGTCATGTGCCTTCTTCTGAGGAGTGGCTTCAGTCTGGTTTTCCCTGACCAAGGACCTTGAGCTCAATTTCAAGTCTCATAGCAAAGGGTCTGAATACTTATGTAAATAAGGTATTTCTGTTTGTTTTTTTAATAACTTTGCTAAAATGTCTAAAAAACAGTTTTTGCTTTGCCATTATGGGATATTGTGTGTAGATTGTTGAGGATTTTTAAAAATTTAATCTATTTTGGAATCAGGCTGTAATGTAACAAAATGTGGAAAAAGTCAAGGGATCTGAATACTTTTCGAAAGCACTGTATGTCATAGACACACTGTACAGTACACATCAAAACGTTTCTCAGGCCAGTGTTTTAATAAGGCACATTTAGGTGCCCAGAATATCTTAGAGCTAGCGCCATTCATTGATAGATGTACTTGATGAAAAGATATTCATTATTATTATATTATTATTATATATTATATTCACTTCTGTCTGACCTCTGACCTCTAACTTTCCTTTACCACAGCTGTGGGAGACCGTACATAAAGCTGAGCCATGGGGAGGGATCCATGGACAAAGGGGACAGGATCCACCGGACAGGTACAACCATCCTTTTAACTGAGCTTCTCATCTCTGCCAGTGATACCTTCCCCTTCCTCACCACTACCGTTTTCAAACTATTGAGCCGAGCTGTACTGTACTCATGGACTCTTCTTCTATCGTTTAGCTCATGGGTGTCAAAATTTGGCCCGCGGGGTAATTATATTTGGCCCGCGAGACAATACCAAATTACTACTAGAGCTGGCCCGCCGGTATTATACAGCGCATTCACCACTAATACTACGAATCCCATAATGCTCTGCTGTTTTCGCGCGCCAATCAGGACAGGACCCAGAAACGCTCTCTCCTCTGTGACAGTAGTCATAGCAACATCATTAAATTATATATTGTATGGTAATAAGCGATGCTTGTTCCATATTCAATGTTAAAGCAAAACTTGTTTGGGTCCATATTAAAAGGTTAATTTGTTCAATGTTGGCCCGTGACTTTGTTCAGGTTTTACATTTTGGCCCACTGGGTATTTGAGTTTGACACCCCTGGTTTAGCTTGTCATCTCTGCCAGTGTTACCTTTCCTTCCACATCATTGAGCCAAGTTGTATTGTACTGCTCTGGCCTGGTTATGCGTCCATCACAGGAACTGTGCTAGAGAGGACAATGATTGTATGAAATGGATACTCCTGTCCCAGAGTGGATATTACTTGTGTGTGTGCTTTGCAGCAGTGCTGAATGCTTTGCGGCAGGGTTGAAGGCTTTGCAGCAGTGCTGAATGCTTTGCGGCAGGGTTGAAGGCTTTGCAGCAGTGATGAATGCTTTGCAGCAGTGCTGAATGCTTTGCAGCAGTGCTGAATGCTTTGAAGCAGTGCTGAATGCTTTGCGGCAGGGTTGAAGGCTTTGCAGCAGTGCTGAATGCTTTGCGGCAGGGTTGAAGGCTTTGCAGCAGTGCTGAATGCTTTGCGGCAGGGTTGAAGGCTTTGCAGCAGTGCTGAATGCTTTGCGGCAGGGCTGAAGGCTTTGCAGCAGTGCTGAATGCTTTGCGGCAGGGTTGAAGGCTTTGCAGCAGTGCTGAATGCTTTGCGGCAGGGTTGAAGGCTTTGCAGCAGTGCTGAATGCTTTGCGGCAGGGTTGAAGGCTTTGAAGCAGTGATGAATGCTTTGTAGCAGTGTTTAATGCTTTGAAGAAGTGCTGAATGCTTTGTAGCAATATTGGATTCTTTGCAGCAGTGCTGAATGCTTTGTGAGAATCCCGTCTCCATGGTGAGACAATGACCATAGGAGTTAGTTGGGAAGACAAGACGAGCAGATCTGATACCAGGCTGATCCTGTCTCACAACAGAGATGTGTGATGTGTTTTTGCAGCAGTGTTGAATGCTTTGAAGGTGTTGTCCCATCTC
Source organism: Oncorhynchus keta (assembly GCF_023373465.1). Lineage (NCBI taxonomy): Eukaryota > Metazoa > Chordata > Actinopteri > Salmoniformes > Salmonidae > Oncorhynchus > Oncorhynchus keta. Next base: position 53,318,008 of record NC_068437.1, on the reverse strand, counting down.
CATGGTAACGCTTTCTCTGTACCCCAATCAGAGGATCAGGTGGTGGCATCGTCAGACTACGACAGTACCCACGAGGCCAACCACAGCGACAGCAGCGACGTAGCGCCGACAGAGGAGGGGGACGCAGAAGGGGGCAAAAACACCCCCCAAATGCTCATCATGCTACCTGCAGAGGTGAGAAACAGCCACAGCAACCGTAGAGGTAGCTCTAGTTTTCTTTTTCACACTTCTTTCTAGGTCTAAATCTTTTAGGCCAGGGGTATTCAACCCTTACCCTACGAGGTCCGGAATAGTGCTGGTTTTCTTTTCCACCTGATAATTCGAGTTCAAACCCCCGAGCTGACAAGGTACAAATCTGTCGTTCTGCCCCTGAACAGGCAGTTAACCCACTGTTCCTAGGTCGTCATTGAAAATAAGAATATGTTCTTAACTGACTTGCCTGGTTAAATAAAGGTTAAAAAAAATATATATATAAAAAATAAAAAAATACAGTGGAGCTGGCTGTCTAGATTTGGACTTGAGGGTTATTATTGGCTTATTCCTCAGGCAGAGGCACAACCACCTCAGAAGACAAAAGTTAATTTACTAACAACATAACATTCAGTGCTTGTAGATTGGCACCACCAACCATCTATATCTGACCCCCTTATGACATGTTTATGACCTACAGTAGATTGGCACCTCCAGCTGTCCATGTCTGGCCCCCTTGTGACATGTTGATGACCTACAGTAGATTGACACCTCCAGCTGTCCATGTCTGGCCCCCTTATGACATGTTGATGACCTACAGTAGATTGACACCTCCAGCTGTCCATGTCTGGCCCCCTTGTGACATGTTGATGACCTACAGTAGATTGACACCTCCAGCTGTCCATGTCTGACTCCCTTATGACATGTTGATGTCCTACAGTAGATTGGCACCACCAGCCATCTATATCTGACCCCCTTATGACATGTTGATGTCCTACAGTAGATTGGCACCACCAACCATCTATATCTGACCCCCTTATGACATGTTGATGACCTACAGTAGATTGACACCACCAACCATCTATATCTGACCCCCTTATGACATGTTGATGACCTACAGTAGATTGACACCTCCAGCTGTCCATGTCTGGCCCCCTTGTGACATGTTGATGACCTACAGTAGATTGACACCTCCAGCTGTCCATGTCTGGCCCCCTTGTGACATGTTGATGTCCTACAGTAGATTGACACCACCAACCATCTATATCTGACCCCCTTATGACATGTTGATGTCCTACAGTAGATTGACACCACCAACCATCTATATCTGACCCCCTTATGACATGTTGATGTCCTACAGTAGATTGGCACCACCAACCATCTATATCTGACCCCCTTATGACATGTTGATGTCCTACAGTAGATTGGCACCACCAACCATCTATATCTGACCCCCTTATGACATGTTGATGTCCTACAGTAGAGTGGCACCACCAGCCATCTATGTCTGGCCCCCTTATGACATGTGTATGTCCTACAGTAGATTGGCACCACCAACCATCTATATCTGACCCCCTTATGACATGTTTATGTCCTACAGTAGATTGGCACCACCAACCATCTATATCTGACCCCCTTATTTACATTTACATTTAAGTCATTTAGCAGACGCTCTTATCCAGAGGACATGTTTATGTCCTACAGTAGATTGGCACCACCAACCATCTATATCTGACCCCCTTATTTACATTTACATTTAAGTCATTTAGCAGACGCTCTTATCCAGAGGACATGTTTATGACCTACAGTAGATTGGCACCACCAGCCGTCTATATCTGGCCCCCTTATGACATGTTTATGACCTACAGTAGATTGGCACCACCAGCCGTCTATCTCTGGCCCCTTATGACATGTTTATGACCTACAGTAGAGAGAGAGAACATTTTCTGATATTTAATAAGACCATATAAAGGTTCATAAAGACATTATAAAGGCTTATAACATGTCTATGGCCTCTGTAGGAAAAGCCCCAGCTGGCCCCGGAGCCATTAGTGATGGAGGACTTGGAGCCCCTAATGAGCCACCTCAACCAATGGAACTTCCCCATCTTCAGCTTGATGGAGAAGACCCAGGGCAAATGTGGCCGCATTCTCAGCCAGGTGAGACCAGCTACTGTACAGCCTAGTCAGGTGAGATGTAACCAGGTGAGACCCGCTACTGTACAGCCTAGTCAGGTGAGATGTAACCAGGTGAGACCCGCTACTGTACAGCCTAGTCAGGTGAGCTCTAACCAGGTGAGACCAGCTACTGTACAGCCTAGTCAGGTGAGACCCGCTACTGTACAGCCTAGTCAGGTGAGATGTAACCAGGTGAGACCAGCTACTGTACAGCCTAGTCAGGTGAGACCCGCTACTGTACAGCCTAGTCAGGTGAGATGTAATCAGCTGAGACCAGCTACTGTACAGCCTAGTCAGGTGAGACCCGCTACTGTACAGCCTAGTCAGGTGAGATGTAATCAGCTGAGACCAGCTACTGTACAACCTAGTCAGGTGAGACCAGCTACTGTACAGCCTAGTCAGGTGAGATGTAATCAGCTGAGACCAGCTACTGTACAGCCTAGTCAGGTGAGATGTAATCAGCTGAGACCAGCTACTGTACAGCCTAGTCAGGTGAGACCCGCTACTGTACAGCCTAGTCAGGTGAGATGTAATCAGCTGAGACCAGCTACTGTACAACCTAGTCAGGTGAGACCAGCTACTGTACAGCCTAGTCAGGTGAGACCCGCTACTGTACAGCCTAGTCAGGTGAGATGTAACCAGGTGAGACCCGCTACTGTACAGCCTAGTCAGGTGAGCTGTAACCAGGTGAGACCAGTTACTGTTACAGCCTAGTCAGGTGAGCTGTAACCAGGTGAGACCAGCTACTGTACAGCCTAGTCAGGTGAGACCAGCTACTGTACAGCCTAGTCAGGTGAGATGTAACCAGGTGAGACCAGCTACTGTACAGCCTAGTCAGGTGAGACCAGCTACTGTACAGCCTAGTCAGGTGAGACCAGCTACTGTACAGCCTAGTCAGGTGAGATGTAACCAGGTGAGACCAGCTACTGTACAGTCTAGTCAAATCAAATCAAATCAAATGCATTTATATAGCCCTTCGTACATCAGCTGATATCTCAAAGTGCTGTACAGAAACCCAGCCTAAAACCCCAAACAGCAAGCAATGCAGGTGTAGAAGCACGGTGGCTAGGGAAAACTCCCTAGAAAGGCCAAAACCTAGGAAGAAACCGAGAGAGGAACCAGGCTATGAGGGGTGGCCAGTCCTCTTCTGGCTGTGCCAGGTGGAGATTATAACAGAACATGGCCAAGATTTTCAAATGTTCATAAATGACCTGCATGGTCCAATAATAATAAGGCAGAACAGTTGAATCTGGAGCAGCATCACGGCCAGGTGGACTGGGGGCAGCAAGAAGTCATCATGTCAGGTAGTCCTGAGGCATGGTCCTAGGACTCAGGTCCTCCGAGAGAGAGAAAGAAAGAGAGAAAGAGAGAATTAGAGAGAGCACACTTAAATTCACATAGGACACCGAATAGGACAGGAGAAGTACTCCAGATATAACAAACTGACCCTCGCCCCCCACACATAAACTGCTGCAGCATAAATACTGGAGGCTGAGACAGGAGGGGTCAGGAGACACTGTGGCCCCATCCGAGGACACCCCCGGACAGGGCCAAACAGGCCCTCTAGTGGTGTGGGGGCTGTGCTTTGGCAAAGTGGGTGGGGTTATATCATCCTGAGACAAGGCTGAGTATAGCTCACAAAGATCTCCGCCACGGCACAACCCAAGGGGGGGTGGCACCAACTAGTCAGGTGAGCTGTAACCAGGTGAGACCAGCTACTGTCCAGTCCAGTCAGGTGAGCTGTAACCAGGTGAGACCAGCTACTGTCCAGTCGAGTCAGGTGAGCTGTAACCAGGTGAGGCCAGCTACTGTCCAGTCTAGTCAGGTGAGATGTAACCAGGTGAGACCAGCTACTGTACAGCCTAGTCAGGTGAGATGTAATCAGGTGAGACCAGCTACTGTACAGTCTAGTCAGGCGAGCTGTAATCAGGTGAGACCAGCTACTGTACAGTCTAGTCAGGCGAGCTGTAACCAGGTGAGACCAGCTACTGTCCAGTCTAGTCAGATGAGATGTCACCAGGTGAGGACAGGTACTGTACAGTCGAGTCAGGGGAGATGTAACCAGGTGAGACCAGCTACTGTACAGTCTAGTCAGGGGAGATGTAACCAGGTGAGTACAGGTACTGTACAGTCTAGTCAGGGGAGATGTAACCAGGTGAGGACAGGTACTGTACAGTCTAGTCAGGTGAGATGTAACCAGGTGAGACCAGCTACTGTACAGTCTAGTCAGGTGAGATGTAACCAGGTGAGACCAGCTACTGTCCAGTCTAGTCAGGTGAGATGTAACCAGGTGAGACCAGCTACTGTACAGTCTAGTCAGGGGAGATGTAACCAGGTGAGGACAGGTACTGTACAGTCTAGTCAGGGGAGATGTAACCAGGTGAGGACAGGTACTGTACAGTCTAGTCAGGGGAGACGTAACCAGGTGAGGACAGGTACTGTACAGTCTAGTCAGGGGAGATGTAACCAGGTGAGGACAGGTACTGTACAGTCTAGTCAGGGGAGATGTAACCAGGTGAGGACAGGTACTGTACAGTCTAGTCAGAGGAGATGTAACCAGGTGAGGACAGGTACTGTACAGTCTAGTCAGGGGAGATGTTACCAGGTGAGGACAGGTACTGTACAGTCTAGTCAGGGGAGATGTTACCAGGTGAGGACAGGTACTGTACAGTCTAGTCAGGGGAGATGTAACCAGGTGAGGACAGGTACTGTACAGTCTAGTCAGGGGAGATGTAACCAGGTGAGGACAGGTACTGTACAGTCTAGTCAGGGAGATGTTACCAGGTGAGGACAGGTACTGTACAGTCTAGTCAGGGAGATGTAACCAGGTGAGGACAGGTACTGTACAGTCTAGTCAGGGGAGATGTTACCAGGTGAGGACAGGTACTGTACAGTCTAGTCAGGGGAGATGTAACCAGGTGAGGACAGGTACTGTACAGTCTAGTCAGGGGAGATGTAACCAGGTGAGGACAGGTACTGTACAGTCTAGTCAGGGGAGATGTTACCAGGTGAGGACAGGTACTGTACAGTCTAGTCAGGGGAGATGTTACCAGGTGAGGACAGGTACTGTACAGTCTAGTCAGGGGAGATGTAACCAGGTGAGGACAGGTACTGTACAGTCTAGTCAGAGGAGATGTAACCAGGTGAGGACAGGTACTGTACAGTCTAGTCAGGGGAGATGTTACCAGGTGAGGACAGGTACTGTACAGTCTAGTCAGGGGAGATGTTACCAGGTGAGGACAGGTACTGTACAGTCTAGTCAGGGGAGATGTTACCAGGTGAGGACAGGTACTGTACAGTCTAGTCAGGGGAGATGTAACCAGGTGAGGACAGGTACTGTACAGTCTAGTCAGGGGAGATGTTACCAGGTGAGGACAGGTACTGTACAGTCTAGTCAGGGGAGATGTTACCAGGTGAGGACAGGTACTGTACAGTCTAGTCAGGGGAGATGTTACCAGGTGAGGACAGGTACTGTACAGTCTAGTCAGGGGAGATGTTACCAGGTGAGGACAGGTACTGTACAGTCTAGTCAGGGGAGATGTAACCAGGTGAGGACAGGTACTGTACAGTCTAGTCAGGGGAGATGTTACCAGGTGAGGACAGGTACTGTACAGTCTAGTCAGGGGAGATGTTACCAGGTGAGGACAGGTACTGTACAGTCTAGTCAGAGGAGGTGTAACCAGGTGGGGACAGGTACTGTACAGTCTAGTCAGGGGAGATGTTACCAGGTGAGGACAGGTACTGTACAGTCTAGTCAGGGGAGATGTAACCAGGTGAGGACAGGTACTGTACAGTCTAGTCAGGGGAGATGTAACCAGGTGAGGACAGGTACTGTACAGTCTAGTCAGGGGAGATGTTACCAGGTGAGGACAGGTACTGTACAGTCTAGTCAGAGGAGATGTAACCAGGTGAGGACAGGTACTGTACAGTCTAGTCAGGGGAGATGTAACCAGGTGAGGACAGGTACTGTACAGTCTAGTCAGGGGAGATGTAACCAGGTGAGGACAGGTACTGTACAGTCTAGTCAGGGGAGATGTTACCAGGTGAGGACAGGTACTGTACAGTCTAGTCAGAGGAGATGTTACCAGGTGAGGACAGGTACTGTACAGTCTAGTCAGGGGAGATGTAACCAGGTGAGGACAGGTACTGTACAGTCTAGTCAGAGGAGATGTTACCAGGTGAGGACAGGTACTGTACAGTCTAGTGAGGGGAGATGTAACCAGGTGAGGACAGGTACTGTACAGTCTAGTCAGAGGAGATGTTACCAGGTGAGGACAGGTACTGTACAGTCTAGTGAGGGGAGATGTAACCAGGTGAGGACAGGTACTGTACAGTCTAGTCAGGGGAGATGTTACCAGGTGAGGACAGGTACTGTACAGTCTAGTCAGGGGAGATGGAACCAGGTGAGGACAGGTACTGTACAGTCTAGTCAGGGGAGATGTAACCAGGTGAGGACAGGTACTGTACCGTCTAGTCAGAGGAGGTGTAACCAGGTGGGGACAGGTACTGTACAGTCTAGTCAGGGGAGATGTTACCAGGTGAGGACAGGTACTGTACAGTCTAGTCAGGGGAGATGTAACCAGGTGAGGACAGGTACTGTACAGTCTAGTCAGTGGAGATGTAACCAGGTGGGGACAGGTTAGAATAGTTCATCTTCTGCCATTGAAGCATTCTCAGCCAGGTGAGAGAAACAACCAATTAGATAGGCTGATGGTCAACCATCTATCATTGAGCAGGCACTGTGTCAACAAAGTGTGTTTGTCTGGTGAGAATCTGATTGGTTGTTTGAGACAGAAGCGGTGGCCTCGAGGTTAGAGAAGTGGGCAGGTAACTGGTGGGTTGCCGGTTTGTGCAGGGAAATCTACAGGAAGTGATCCGGCAGCCGGAGGGTTTCCAACTTCAATATCGCATACTACTGTCGTTGTACCCTTGAGCAAGGCACTTTAACCCTAAGTGTTTCAGGGGTGCTACGTTGCTCCCAGTCTGCGATGAGTGTCAGGTTGGGTGCTGTCACAGAGTAAATTAAGAATATCTGTACAGTTAAAGCGAGTGTCGAGACGTCTATGAGAATGAGGCTGTCTATAAGCCCATAGACCATTCAGTGTCAATCAAAGAGTTTGTCTGAAGGGTGAGAATGTGATTGGTTCTGTGAGCTCTCTAACTCTCTGTGTTCGTTCCAGGTCTCTCACAGGCTTTTTGAAGACACAGGCCTATTTGAGACCTTCAAGATCCCGGTTCACGAATTCATGAACTACTTCCATGCTTTGGAGAATGGCTACAGAGACATACCATGTAAGAACCTGTTTTAACTTAATGACTCTGCTCTCTTAAAAGCTCATTTTTTACCCTAATGACTCTGTTTTGCAGACACAGATTAAGCCTAGTAGAGTACATTTTTAGTCCAGCACTAGACTTAATCTGTGCCCGAGAAACTGTCCCTTAATGTTTTACGTTTGTTTTCCATAGTATATTGAAGTTGAGTTAAAAGTGTCATACCATCAGTATTCCGCAAGAGGGCGATGTTACACCATTTTTCTTTCAACTCTCCATTAACACTAGTTTACGGTACAATCTCTCCATATCCTTTTCACTCTATAGCAGAAACAGAAACAGTGTGGCCTAGTGGAAGTTATCACTACTGAGATGTCTCATATTCTCTCCCTTTCGCTCTCTAGTCTTGGTAAATATATATATATATATTTGTTTTAATCAATCAATCCAGATCACAACAGAATCCACGCTACAGACGTTCTCCATGCTGTCTGGTACCTCACTACCCAGGCCGTACCAGGTCTGCCCAGCCTCATCACTGACCATTGCTCTGCCAGCGACTCAGGTGGGTACCAGGGTTGAACTGACTTACCTAGTTAAATAAAAGGTTAAATAAAAAATGTAATGAAAAAAATGAAAAAGTGACTTGAATTACAAGCCAATCAAACAGTCTAATTGAATCATCATGGCTCTTGCTTGATTTGGCATCAGGAGATTGAAACGTTATTTATTAATAACTTGAATTTTGACTCTATTAGAAGACAACCAATTGTTTGTTTTCTCCTGTTTTTAATATAACATCATTATGTTAGTTACGGTAGTCATCTTGAGTAAGATTTAGATTTTGTACAAACCGAAGAGACTTAAAGAGTCAAGTCTATTTAATAATAGATTGCTATGTCAAGACTCTTAATAGAATTTGTAACAATCAGATTAACTTTGGCCCTTTATTTAATTCAGCCTTTACCGACCATCTCCAGTTACTGTTTTGTAAGTCGTCTCATTAAGATCAACATGTTTGTCACAGTCACGTCAACGCTCTCAGCTGTTCTTATCTGACTGGGGGCTCAGCTTTTAGTCAAAACTAGTGCACTATAAAAGGGAATAGGGTTCCATTTGGGATGCCGTCTCTGAGTACCAAATACTATTTGAAGTTCAGCGATGCATGAGCGGGCATGAAATTGCAACCAGATTAAAGTTCTCCCAACTCCAGATTTTCATAACCTAATTTATAAGCTTTAGTGCCCCAAACTCTTTGATCCGAGCAGAAGTGGATTTAGAGGTTGAGAGTTTGGGGCCTTTGGGGGAGCTTGCTGGTACACTTTTCACACTACTGAGCCAAACCACGGTTTAGCACATTTCAGCACATTTCAGCCACCATAGTGCTGGAAAGGACAATGTAAAAAGAGACTACCTGAGCCGGTACAGTGTGGTTCAGGTTGGAACTATGGTGTGAATCAGACATGGTAGTAGACATTATTACACTTCTCTCCCTCTCCCTCTCCCTCTCCCCCTACCTCTCCCTCTCCCTCTCCCTCTCCCTCTCCCTCTCCCTCCCTCTCCCTCTCCCTCTCCCTCTCCCTCTCCCTCTACCTCTACTTCTCCCTCTACCTCTACCTCTACCTCTACCTCTACCTCTCTCCCTCTCCCTCTCCCTCTCCCTCTCCCCCTACCTCTCCCTCTACTTCTCCCTCTACTTCTCCCTCTCCCTCTCCTTCTACCTCTCTCTTTCTCCTTGGCTCTGCCAGACTCTGACAGTGGCATCACACACAGTCACATGGGCTACCTGGTGTCGAAGACCTACAGCGTGTCGGAGGATGGGTATGGTTGCCTGTCGGGGCTCATCCCAGCCCTGGAGCTCATGGCTCTCTACGTAGCAGCAGCCATGCATGACTACGACCACCCTGGCAGGACTAACGCCTTCCTGGTGGCCACAAGTGCACCACAGGTACACCACTTCTCTGTCAAAGCACTTCCGGCTCAAGTGAAAAAAATAAATAAATAAATCTTCAGTCATATTTTGAACTGTTGTCTGCAGGGAGAGCAGAGATGTTATTTCAGGGATAAGGACAATAGTGGTACAACATTGAAAATGACTTGGATTGTTGTTGTTATGTGTTGTGGAACTGTATGTGTAGATCTCTGACCAGGTTAGAATTGAACAGGACCACAACAGGACTAATCCTCTCGCGTCCTACCTTCCCCTCTCCAGGCAGTGTTGTATAACGACAGGTCGGTGCTCGAGAACCACCACGCCGCCTCTGCCTGGAATCTGTTCATGTCCCGTCCGGAGTATAACTTCCTCGTCAACCTGGACCACGTGGAGTTCAAACGCTTTCGCTTCCTGGTCATCGAGGCCATTCTTGCCACTGACCTCAAGAAACACTTTGACTTCCTGGCAGAGTTCAATGCCAAGGTAAAAAAAAACAATGAATCAATCGATGAATTTAAGTAAGTAAACCTGTGTATTTCATTTTGAGTGTAAGAGCTCTTCAGCTATTGTAGCATGTTGTATGTGAGAGTTCTACTGCCTAACCCCTGGGTTTTTGTAGTGCGGGTTTGTCGTGCTCTCACCTCTGCACTGCATAATCCACACACCCTCATTACAGCTCACTCTCTGTCCACATTGGTCTGTTACACGATCGCAATAGCAGAGTCAAACGTAAGTGTTCTAGAAAATTTGTTAGATATTCTTTTTTTTTAAAGGCTTTTGAGGAACAGTGTGCCAGTACATTTCTGGACCTTAAATATCCTCGTTAACTTAACTAACCCATACGAATAGATGTCTCTATCCCGCAGCTTTTCAGGAAATCATATTTGCAGTCTGAATTATGCTGCTACCATTGGTCGGGACTAAGACTTTCCACTGTTCTGCAGTGAAGCCTTGCCACTGTGCTGCAGTGAAGCCTTTCCACTGTTCTGCAGTGAAGCCTTTCCACTGTTCTGCAGTGAAGCCTTTCCACTGTGCTGCAGTGAAGCCACTGTGCTGCAGTGAAGCCTTTCCACTGTGCTGCAGTGAAGCCACTGTTCAGCAGTGAAGCCTTTCCACTGTGCTGCAGTGAAGCCTTTCCACTGTGCTGCAGTGAAGCCTTTCCACTGTTCTGCAGTGAAGCCTTTCCACTGTTCTGCAGTGAAGCCTTTCCACTGTTCTGCAGTGAAGCCACTGTGCTGCAGTGAAGCCTTTCCACTGTTCTGCAGTGAAGCCTTTCCACTGTTCTGCAGTGAAGCCTTTCCACTGTTCTGCAGTGAAGCCTTTCCACTGTTCTGCAGTGAAGCCATTCCACTGTTCTGCAGTGAAGCCTTTCCACTGTTCTGCAGTGAATCCACTGTGCTGCAGTGAAGCCTTTCCACTGTGCTGCAGTGAAGCCTTTCCACTGTTCTGCAGTGAAGCCTTTCCACTGTTCTGCAGTGAAGCCTTTCCACTGTTCTGCAGTGAAGCCACTGTTCTGCAGTGAAGCCTTGCCACTTCTGCAGTGAAGCTGGTGGCAGTTAGGCACTGCCAGTTATACAACAGATTGCTGTCCTTCCACTAACGCTAACAGTGTTACGCCCATTCAGTGTGTGTGTGTGTGTGTGTGTGTGTTTGTGTGTTTGTTTGTTTGTGTGCACGCGCCACTAAAGCCAACAGAGCAGTGTTGTGTCCTTCATGCTGGCTCTGTTGTACCACAAAGCCTATCACACACGCACACACACACACACACACACACACACACACACACACACACACACACACACACACACACACACACACACACACACACACACACACACACACACACACACACACACACACACACCTTGTACTCATTTCCCCTCCAATTCTTAGAAACCAAATCAAGCTTTCTCTGAAGAGGCCCATTGAATTAGCTGTTGATGTAGCTGCTCCTACGCTCAGGGGTTATTGCATTAGCATAAGAAGAAGAAGCTTGCAGGAGTCTGCTCTGTGTGTGTGTGTGTGTGTGAGGCTTTGTGGTACAACAGAGCCAGCGTGAAAGACACAACACTGCTCTGTTGGCTTTAGTGTTGCACACACACACACACACACACAGACACACACACACACACACACACACATACTGAATGGGCGTAACACTTTCAAAGATGATGCTTTTTTTCTTTGTATTATCTTTTACCAGATCTAATGTGTTATATTCTCCTACATTCATTTCACATTTACACAAACTTCAAAGAGTTTCCTTTCAAATGGTACCAAGAATATGCAAATCTGTGCTTCAGGGCCTGAGCTACAGACAGTTAGATTTGGGTCCTGAGCGACAGACAGTTAGATTTGGGTCCTGAGCTACAGACAGTTAGATTTGGGTCCTGAGCTACAGACAGTTAGATTTGGGTCCTGAGCGACAGACAGTTAGATTTGGGTCCTGAGCTACAGACAGTTAGATTTGGGTCCTGAGCTACAGACAGTTAGATTTGGGTCCTGAGCTACAGACAGTTAGATTTGGGTCCTGAGCTACAGACAGTTAGATTTGGGTCCTGAGCGACAGACAGTTAGATTTGGGTCCTGAGCTACAGACAGTTAGATTTGGGTCCTGAGCTACAGACAGTTAGATTTGGGTCCTGAGCTACAGACAGTTAGATTTGGGTCCTGAGCTACAGACAGTTAGATTTGGGTCCTGAGCTACAGACAGTTAGATTTGGGTCCTGAGCTACAGACAGTTAGATTTGGGTCCTGAGCTACAGACAGTTAGATTTGGGTCCTGAGCTACAGACAGTTAGATTTGGGTCCTGAGCTACAGACAGTTAGATTTGGGTCCTGAGCTACAGACAGTTAGATTTGGGTCCTGAGCTACAGACAGTTAGATTTGGGTCCTGAGCTACAGACAGTTAGATTTGGGTCCTGAGCTACAGACAGTTAGATTTGGGTCCTGAGCTACAGACAGTTAGATTTGGGTCCTGAGCTACAGACAGTTAGATTTGGGTCCTGAGCTACAGACAGTTAGATTTGGGTCCTGAGCTACAGACAGTTAGATTTGGGTCCTGAGCTACAGACAGTTAGATTTGGGTCCTGAGCTACAGACAGTTAGATTTGGGTCCTGAGCTACAGACAGTTAGATTTGGGTCCTGAGCTACAGACAGTTAGATTTGGGTCCTGAGCTACAGACAGTTAGATTTGGGTCCTGAGCTACAGACAGTTAGATTTGGGTCCTGAGCTACAGACAGTTAGATTTGGGTCCTGAGCTACAGACAGTTAGATTTGGGTCCTGAGCTACAGACAGTTAGATTTGGGTCCTGAGCTACAGACAGTTAGATTTGGGTCCTGAGCTACAGACAGTTAGATTTGGGTCCTGAGCTACAGACAGGTAGATTTTGGGTCCTGAGCTACAGACAGTTAGATTTGGGTCCTGAGCTACAGACAGTTAGATTTGGGTCCTGAGCTACAGACAGTTAGATTTGGGTCCTGAGCTACAGACAGTTAGATTTGGGTCCTGAGCTACAGACAGTTAGATTTGGGTCCTGAGCTACAGGCAGTTAGATTTGGGTCCTGAGCTACAGACAGTTAGATTTGGGTCCTGAGCTACAGACAGTTAGATTTGGGTCCTGAGCTACAGGCAGTTAGATTTGGGTCATTTTAGGCCAAAACAGAAAAAAAGGGGCGGATCCTTAAGAGGTTTTTAAAGAGCAACAAGAAAATAACGAGGATATATACAGGGGGTACCGGTACAGAGTCAATGTGCAGGGGGCACAGGTTGATCAAGATAATTGAGGTAATATGTACATGTAGGTAGAGGTAAAGTGATTTTCCCATTGGGGCGGCAGGGTAGCCTAGTGGTTAGAGCATTGGACTAGTAACCGAAAGGTTGCTATATCCCCGAGCTGACCAGTTAAAACTGTTGTTCTGTCCCTGAACAAGGCAGTTAACCCTCTGTTCCTAGGCTGTCATTGAAAATAAGAATGTGTTCTTAACTGACTTGCCTAGTTGAGTAAAAATATAAATAAATAGATGATAAACAGAGAATGGATGGGGACCATGAAAAATGGGTGGGGACATTGACAGTTTGTTGATGATGTGGATACCAAGGAACTAGAAGGTCTCAACCTGCTCCACTACAGCCCTGTTGATGAGATTTGTGGGTGTGCTCAGCCCTCTTTTTCCTATAGTCCACGATCATCTACTTTCTCTTGATCACGTTGAGGTCCTGGCACCACACTGTCTCCCTATAGGCTGTCTCATTGTTCTCGGGGACACATTGTTGTGTCGTCTGCAAACTTAATGAGTGTTGGAGTCATACTTGGCCATGCAGTCGTGGGTGAACAGGTTGTACAGGAGGGGACTGAGCACGCACCCCTGTGGAACCCCATGTTGAGGATCAGCGTGGCAGATGTGTTGTTACCTACTCTTATCACCTGGGGGCGACCGTCAGGAAGTCCAGGATCCAGTTGTAGAGGGCGGTGTTTAGTCCCAGGGTCCTTAGCTTAGTGATGATCTTTGAGGGCACTATGGTGTTGAACGCTGAGCTGTGGTCATTGAATAACATTCTCACGTAGGTGTTCCTTTTGTCCAGGTGGGAAAGGGCAGTGTGGAGTGCAATAGAGACTGCATCATCTGTGGATCTGTTGGGGCGTTATGCATATTGGAGTGGGTCTAGGGATTCTGGGATAGTGTTGGTGATTTGAGCCATGACCAGCCTTTCAAAGCAATTCATGGCTACCGACGTGAGTGCTACGGGTCAGTGCTACGGGTCAGTGCTACGGGTCAGTGCTACGGGTCAGTGCTACGGGTCAGTGCTACGGGTCAGTGCTACGGGTCAGTGCTACGGGTCAGTGCTACGGGTCAGTGCTACGGGTCAGTAGTCATTTAGGCAGGTTACCTATGTTGGTCGCTTGAAACACATTGGTATTAAAGACTCGATCAGGGACAGGTTAAAAATGTCAGTGAAGACACTTGCCAGTTGGTCAGCGCACGCTCGGAGTACACACCCTGCGGTCTTGTGAATGTTGACCTGTTTAAAGGTCTTACTCACATCGGCTACGGAGAGCGTAGTCACACAGTCGTCCGGAACAGCTTGTACTCTCATGCATGCTTCAGTGTTGCTTGCCTCGAAGCGAGTATAGAAGTAATTTAGCTTGTTTAGTAGGCTCGTGTCACTGGGCAGCTCACGGCTGTGCTTCCTTTTGTAGTCCATAATAGTTTGTAAACACTCCTACATCAGACGAGTGTCAGAGCCAGTGTAGTAGGATTCAAGCACTGAGTCACCACTAGGCCCACCCAGTAATGAGGAATACATTAAATAAAATAAAAGGGTTTTGAGGAAGATTATTATTCAACCTAGAAGTCAAATCATTATTATTAAAGAGGATTAAAGGGTGAATCTAAAATATGGAATGTTGAAGCTACGGAATTCTTAAATCAGGAATCCAATTTAAATGTTACATTCTTGGTTAACTGACAACTGATTTTCCATGTTTTTGAACCGCGTACATATATATTTTTTCAGATATGTGATAGATGAAAGGTTTTGTATAGTAAGTGCCCTAATGTACTATATAAGTTCACAAAGCATTTTTATAGGTTAACATATTTTGTCTCTGTCTGTTACCATAGGTAGGTGATGACGTGACGAGGGGTATTGATTGGTCCAATGAGAATGACAGACTGCTGGTGTGTCAGATGTGCATCAAGCTAGCTGACATCAATGGCCCACTGAAACACAAGGACCTGCACCTACAGTGGACCAAGGGCATCGTCGATGAGTTCTACGAACAGGTCAGATTCTCTCTCTATCTCACACACACACAAACAGACACTGAAACACAAGGACCTGCACCTACAGTGGACCAAGGGCATCGTCGATGAGTTCTACGAACAGGTCAGATTCTCTCTCTATCTCACACACACAAAACAGACACTGAAACACAAGGACCTGCACCTACAGTGGACCAAGGGCATCGTCGATGAGTTCTACGAACAGGTCAGATTCTCTCTCTATCTCACACACACACAAACAGACACTGAAACACAAGGACCTGCACCTACAGTGGACCAAGGGCATCGTCGATGAGTTCTACGAACAGGTCAGATTCTCTCTCTATCTCACACACACACAAACAGACACTGAAACACAAGGACCTGCACCTACAGTGGACCAAGGGCATCGTCGATGAGTTCTACGAACAGGTCAGATTCTCTCTCTATCTCACACACACACAAACAGACACTGAAACACAAGGACCTGCACCTACAGTGGACCAAGGGCATCGTCGATGAGTTCTACGAACAGGTCAGATTCTCTCTCTATCTCACACACACACAAACAGACACTGAAACACAAGGACCTGCACCTACAGTGGACCAAGGGCATCGTCGATGAACACGTGAGATCCAAATCAAACCCTAGCCCCTACACTCTAGCCCCTACACCCTCGCCCCTACACCCTAGCCCCTACACTCTAGCCCCTACACTCTAGCCCCTACACTCTAGCCCCTACACTCTAGCCCCTACACTCTAGCCCCTACACCCTAGCCCCTACACCCTAGCCCCTACACTCTAGCCCCTACACTCTAGCCCCTACACTCTAGCCCCTACACCCTAGCCCCTACACTCCAGCCCCTACACCTTAGCCCCTACACCCTCGCCCCTACACCCTAGCCCCTACACCCTCGCCCCTACACTCTAGCCCCTATACCCTCGCCCCTACACTCTAGCCCCTACACTCTAGCCCCTACACCCTAGCCCCTACACCCTAGCCCCTACACTCTAGCCCCTACACCCTAGCCCCTGCACCCTAGCCCCTACACCCTAGCCCCTACACCCTAGCCCCTACACCCTAGCCCCTACAGTCTAGCCCCTACACCCTAGCCCCCCACCACACACACACACACACACACACACACACACACACACACACACACACACACACACACACACACACACACACACACACACACACACACACACACACACACACACACACGTGGGAGTAAAATAAGTCACATGCTTTCAATTCCGAGGCGATGGTTTGGATTCTCATCCCATTTCTCAGAAGTAACCACAAGTCCAACAGATAATAACACATACGATAGATTCATGGGACTGGAAGGTTTCATGGGACTGGAAGGTTTCATGGGACTGGAAGGTTTCATGGGACTGGAAGGTTTCATGTGCTAGTGGAAGGTTTCATGTGCTTTAGTGGAAGGTTTCATGTGCTAGTGGAAGGTTTCATGTGCTAGTGGAAGGTTTCATGGGACTGGAAGGTTTCATGGGACTGGAAGGTTTCATGGGACTGGAAGGTTTCATGTGCTAGTGGAAGGTTTCATGTGCTTTAGTGGAAGGTTTCATGTTCTAGTGGAAGGTTTCATGTTCTAGTGGAAGGATTCATGTGCTTTAGTGGAAGGTTTCATGTTCTAGTGGAAGGTTTCATGTTCTAGTGGAAGGTTTCATGACCTAGTGGAAGGTTTCATGTCCTAGTGGAAGGTTTCATGTGCTAGTGGAAGGTTTCATGTGCTAGTGGAAGGTTTCATGTTCTAGTGGAAGGTTTCATGTTCTAGTGGAAGATTTCATGTCCTAGTGGAAGGTTTCATGTCCTAGTGGAAGGTTTCATGTCCTAGTGGAAGGTTTCATGTGCTAGTGGAAGGTTTCATGTGCTAGTGGAAGGTTTCATGTGCTAGTGGAAGGTTTCATGTGCTTAGGGAAGGTTTCATGTGCTAGTGGAAGGTTTCATGTGCTAGTGGAAGGTTTCATGTGCTAGTGGAAGGTTTCATGTTCTAGTGGAAGGTTTCATGTTCTAGTGGAAGATTTCATGTCCTAGTGGAAGGTTTCATGTCCTAGTGGAAGGTTTCATGTCCTAGTGGAAGGTTTCATGTGCTAGTGGAAGGTTTCATGTGCTAGTGGAAGGTTTCATGTTCTATTGGAAGGTTTCATGTGCTAGTGGAAGGTTTCATGTGCTAGTGGAATGTTTCATGTCCTAGTGGAAGGTTTCATGTGCTAGTGGAAGGTTTCATGTGCTAGTGGAAGGTTTCATGTCCTAGTGGAAGGTTTAATGTACTAGTGGAAGGTTTCATGTTCTAGTGGAAGGTTTCATGTCCTAGTGGAAGGTTTCATGTGCTAGTGGAAGGTTTCATGTGCTAGTGGAAGGTTTCATGTTCTAGTGGAAGGTTTCATGTGCTTTAGTGGAAGGTTTCATGTTCTAGTGGAAGGTTTCATGTTCTAGTGGAAGGTTTCATGTTCTAGTGGAAGGTTTGATGTCCTAGTGGAAGGTTTCATGTCCTAGTGGAAGGTTTCATGTGCTTAGGCAAGGTTTCATGTGCTAGTGGAAGGTTTCATGTTGTGGTGGAAGGTTTCATGTTGTAGTGGAAGGTTTCATGTGCTAGTGGAAGGTTTCATGTTCTAGTGGAAGATTTCATGTCCTAGTGGAAGGTTTCATGTCCTAGTGGAAGGTTTCATGTCCTAGTGGAAGGTTTCATGTGCTAGTGGAAGGTTTCATGTGCTTAGGCAAGGTTTCATGTGCTAGTGGAAGGTTTCATGTCCTAGTGGAAGGTTTCATGTGCTAGTGGAAGGTTTCATGTGCTAGTGGAAGGTTTCATGTCCTAGTGGAAGGTTTCATGTCCTAGTGGAAGGTTTCATGTGCTAGTGGAAGGTTTCATGTCCTAGTGGAAGGTTTCATGTGCTAGTGGAAGGTTTCATGTCCTAGTGGAAGGTTTCATGTCATAGAGGAAGGTTTCATGTCCTAGTGGAAGGTTTCTTGTCCTAGTGGAAGGTTTCATGTCATAGTGGAAGGTTTCATGTCCTAGTGGAAGGTTTCATGTTCTAGTGGAAGGTTTCATGTGCTAGTGGAAGGTTTCATGTCATAGTGGAAGGTTTCATGTTCTAGTGGAAGGTTTCATGTTCTAGTGGAAGGTTTCATGTTCTAGTGGAAGGTTTCATGTCCTAGTGGAAGGTTTCATGTCCTATTGGAAGGTTTCATGTGCTAGTGGAAGGTTTCATGTGCTTTAGTGGAAGGTTTCGTGTGCTTTCATGGAAGGTTTCATGTTCTAGTGGAAGGTTTCATGTCCTAGTAGAAGGTTTCATGTCCTAGTGGAAGGTTTCATGTCCTAATGGAAGGTTTCATGTGCTGGTGGAAGGTTTCATGTCCTAGTGGAAGGTTTCATGTTGTTGTGGAAGGTTTCATGTGCTGGTGGAAGGTTTCATGTTCTCGTGGAAGGTTTCATGTCCTAGTGGAAGGTTTCATGTTCTAGTGGAATGTTTCATGTGCTTGTGGAAGGTTTCATGTTCTCGTGGAAGGTTTCATCTGCTAGTGGAAGGTTTCATATGCTAGTGGAAGGTTTATCTGACATGAAACTGCTGTGAAAGACAAAGCTGTTATGTTAAATATTAGAAATAATATTGCAATACAGATAGCTATAGTATTGTAAAAGAAAAGTCTCTGCCCCATGCTACAAAGCTATCAGGCACTATAGACTGTAGAACAATATAAAATAATACACATTTAAATTAAATCAAAACTGTAGTAGTATTTTTTTTAAACTTATTTAACCTTTATTTAACTTGGCAAGTCAGTTAAGAACAAATTCTTATTTACAAGGACAGACTACCCCGGCCAACGCTGGGCCAATTGTGCACCGCCCTATAGGACTCCCAATCACTGCAGAATGTGCTACGCTCCTCGAAAGAAGAGTTCCAGGAGGGTTCCAGAAGGGTTCAAAAGGATCACCCTTTTTGGCTCCAGGTAGAACACTTTTGGGTTCCATGCTGAACCCTAGAGTGGAAAGGGTTCTACATGGAACCCAAAAGAGTTCTAGCTGGAACCATTCTTCGTCTGTTTTCCTATGGGGACAGATGAAGAATCCTTTGCCTTGCAAAAGTATTCATCCCCTTTGGCGTTTTTCCTATTTTGTTGCATTACAACCTGTAATTTAAATATATTTTATTTGGATTACATGTTATGGACATACACAAAATAGTCCAAATTGGTAAAGTGAAATGAAAAAAATCACTTGTTTAAATAAATAAAAAATGGAAAAGTGGTTTGTTCATATGTATTCACCCCTTTGCTATGAAGCCCCTAAATAATGTCTTGTACAAACAATTACCTCCAGAAGTCACAATTTTAAGAATATGGCAGCACAACAAACCTGCCAAGAGAGGGCCGCCCACCAAACCTCACTGACCAGGCAAGGAGAGCATTAATCAGACGCAACAAAGAGACCAAAGATAACCTTGAAGGAGCTGCAAAGCTCCACAGCTGAGATTGGAGTAACTGTCCATAGCACCACTTTAAGGCGTACACTCCACAGAGCTGGGCTTTACGGAACTGTGGTCAGAAAAAAAGCCATTGCTTAAAGAAAAAACTAAGCAAAATCGTTTGGTGTTCACCAAAATGCATGTGGGAGACTCCCCAAACATATGGAAGAAGGTACTCTGGTCAGATGAGACTAAAATGTCGCTTTTTGGCCATCAAGGAAAATGCTATGTCTGGCGCAAACCCAACACCTCTTATCACCCCGAGAATACCATCCCCACAGTGAAGTATGGTGGTGGCAGCAGCATGTTGTGGAGATGTCTTTCATCAGCAGGGACTGGTAAAACTGGTCAGAATATAAGGAATGATGGATGGTGCTAAATACAGGGAAATTCTTGAGGGAAACCTGTTTCAGTCTTCCAGAGATTTGAGACTGGGACGGAGGTTCACCTTCCAGCAGGACAATGACCCTAAGCATACTGCTAAAGCAACACTTGAGTGGTTTAAGGGGAAACATTTAAATGCTTTGGAATGGCCTATTCAAATCCCAGACCTCAATCCAATTGAGAATCTGTGGTATGACTTAATAAAGATTGCTGTACACCAGCGGAACCCATCCAACTTGAAGGAGCTGGAGCAGTTTTGCCTTGAAGAATGGGCAAACATCTCAGTGGCTAGATGTGCCAAGCTTATCAGAGACATAGCCCAAGAGACTTGCAGCTGTAATTTCTGCAAAAGGTGGCTCTACAAAGTATTAACTTTGGGGGGGGGTGAATAGTTATGCACGCTCAAGTTTTCAGTTTTCTTGTCTTATTTCTTGTTGATTTCACACCCCAAAATTATTTAGCATCTTCAAAGTGGGTAGGCATGTTGTGTAAATTAAATGATACAAAACCCCCCCAAAAAATCTGTTTTATTTCCAGGTTGTAAGGCCAACAAAATAGGAAAAATGCCAAGGGGATGAATACTTTCGCAAGCCACTGTAGATAGCACCTTTTTTTGTAAGAGTTTAGAGTATGTTGAAATCACAAGCTTTTCTCAGTCCCATTAATTTTGCTGACCCCAAAGCGTGATGGATTTTCACCCAGTAATTTCATTTTTATCTCCCTGACAAATTGAGATAGTAATGGCTTGTCTGCTGCCCGCAATTGCACAGAGATAACCCATAGAATGGCAACCTTGGTAGGAAATGCGACACATATGAAATATGATTGTCCGGATAAGGAATATGCCATCCATAGACAATCAGATTCTATTTATTTACGGATGTTCAGACTACAGATGTGTGTTCTGTGTAACAGGAGAATATATTATGACATATGTTGGTACGATTTAAATTCTCTGATAAGGAATATGCATCGGTTCTTCTGCCATGGCCAATCACTTTTATGCCAATTATTTATATTTAATATTTTTGGCATTATGACATAATAATGACCAAGGTATCAAGTTGATTTTGATTGATCCAAAGCACGGAAACACCTCCAAATGTTACCAACTCTCAACATCAAAAAATAGAAGAGATACAACCAAGAGGAGCGGTCACAACAAATTAACCTTCTTATTTAAAGTAACTGCCTAGTATTTCCAATTGTAATTAAGTATGTTAAGAAGAAGCTTTTCCGTGTTGGAATGCTCTGGGCGTATTCTGGTAATTAAAAATATTCAGGCAAGTAGACCGCTGATTGGCCAGCCCATCCTCCTCAAGGTGATGATGACATCATGTTCTATGAGGAAATAGCAAGCATTTTTTTAAACGGTCTGTTTGAGATTGAAGTTCGAGGTTGGCTTTTGAAAGTGTTTTTTCAACAATTTATGCTTTGGCCACAAATACCAGTATAGGACAAGTCAACATTATTTGGGTATGAGTAAACTCAATATTAACTTTTAAACGTAATATTTTCACTGGGCAGTTACTGTAATCAATATGGTTAAAGATGCAGTAAGTCATGTCAGAAGCTAACCTAACAGATTCATTACTTACCAACAACAGCTGCAAATTCCACTAAAATTACATCACGCTTTGAATTTCACTTTCCGTGATTTGTCTAACAACTCTATCATGAATCTAGCAAATACATTTTGTGGGTCAGAGTGCAGATTTTATTTTATTTAGCACAAACTTTTCTTAGCCACTGAGGAAGCAGGCCTGCCATCGACAAGTGGAGGGAGGTTGCCGGGGAACACATTCCTTGGAGGGAGACGATGTCACCATTACGCGACAAATTCCTGTGATTAGTGAATCTCTTTGGAACGAACAGCTAGCGTGATTTAAGCCAATAGAGAGAATTATCTAACAAAATAACTACATTATGGCATTTTAAGTTACAAATTATAAAATATTTACACATAATAGACATTTCGGTACGCTTGTGGACAAAATTCTTAATTAAGTACAAGCATATTAAGGTTATAATATTGTAGAGAATAATCTATTTGTTAATCGTAATGTGATTCATAATGACATTTAGACACATTTATTAGCACCCTCTTGAATGTACCCACATTTCACGACATTCTAGAGCAGTGAGTGAATGCCTTGTCGTGTGTAATCATCATTTATCATCATTTGATCTACCTATACAGTATGCAGCCTACAGATGTTCAATGTTTTTTATTTTTTATCTCTTGACTGTATAGCACCAAAAAAAACTCCTAGCAACCAATAAAGTCCTCTGATTCTAAAAAGTGAACGTGTCATCACCTCTCCCACAGGGTGACGAGGAGTCCAGCCAAGGCCTTCCCATCAGCCCCTTCATGGACCGCTCTGCTCCTCAGCTGGCTAAGCTCCAGGAGTCCTTCATCACCCACATCGTAGGACCGCTCTGTAACTCATACGACTCCGCAGCACTCATGCCCGGACGTTGGGTGGAGCCTAACCCTGAGGAGGAGGAGCACAGGGAAGATGAAGAGGAGGATACGACAGAGGATGAAGATGGGTCTACTAGCTCAGAGGCATCGCGTAAGAATGTTCCCTTTAATTTACTTGGTGTAGTTGACAGGGACAATGCTCATTATTAATGTGCCAAATTTAGCCAGAATCAATGCATGAAAAAACAATTAACTATTTTTTTCTCCAAACCCTTCTGTAGAGAAAGGCAAAGCAGCTCCCAAGAAGAGGAGGAAAGTGTTCTGTCAGATCACCCAGCACCTGATGGACAACCACGAGATGTGGAAGAAGGTGATCGCAGAGGAAACCCCCAAGCAAAACAATGTAGCTGAGCCAATCCTATCCATCCACGAGGAGGAGGAGGAGCCAGGGAGCAGGGAGGATGTAGTGGAGGGGGAGGAGCCAGAAGAGGAAGGGGAGGTGCCAGAGGAGGAAATAGACGAGGAGTGGCCAGCGCCCCCGCAGGACGAGTCTGAACCTGCAGAAGAGGCTGGGCCAGAGTGAGGGCCCCAAAGGCTCGTGGCGAGTGCTATTCGGGATCCTTGGGATATTGCTACCCTAAACCTTAACCCCTACCCTAAACTTAACCATAACACTTACCTAACCTTAACCCCTTACCTAAACCATTTTAAATGTAAACTTAAATGGGGTAGGAATGTCCCAAGGATCCCAGATAGCAAGGACCAAAGGTTCTTGGGAATGAAATAAAGCAGCCGCTATCCCGAGGCAGAACATGAAATTAGTTTTTCTATCCTATTGACAAACAGGCTGACTGATTTTTTTTGTTTTTGCCAGCACATTCACTTAGACACAACACTGTAGAAGTTTGGGACATTGTGCCTAATGAAAATGTAACACAGGGTGGGAGATATTTACTTGTGTTTTACACATTTTATATATAAAAACACAGAATACAAGTCAGGTTCAGAAACATCGGTCAATCATTCTCTTGAGTAACTTTCCATTATTACAATAACCTACAGGATCATCTACTGGACGTAACAAACTGGTGTAATAGTTCACGAAATACACAGACTCTTTTTGCTACCGTCAAGAGTGGATTGAGACTTGGTCGTGAAGACCTCAAACCCATTGTGTAAACAACGGACTGCAGAGACTGCCGCCAATTTATATATAAGAAATATTTTCTAAAATGCAATTATACTTAAACATCACATGCACCTGTACTCATGTGTTTTGTTTAGGGGGGGTATTTTAAGTATTTTCTCTGGGTCTGATAAATCTCAGTAATATGGTTCTATTTTTACTATGTGGATTGAGAAGGGAAAAATTAGACTGAACAGCTTCATACAAATCTACATTTTCCATCTTTATTAATGTTCTTTAATTGATTCCACATTGCATCTCACACCTATAATCTGTAAGCACACGACCGCAGGCATGCCCTCTAGGTATCTTCTGGTTTTACTGACGAACTGAAACGGTCGGTATAGCCCACCCTTTTAATATAGGCCCCTCTAGGATCTATAACATCGGCAGAACCATCAGCTGGTAACTTTTCTCATGTCATGGTACTCCAGGTGAACAGACCATATTTTACTTCCGCCTTCAGCCTTTTTGACCAATGGCTTGGTTCAGAGGAAGTTGGAACACACAACAGGGTCTTTTTTGACCAATGGCTTGGTTCAGAGGAAGTTGGAACACACTACAGGGTCTTTTTTGACCAATGGCTTGGTTCAGAGGAAGTTGGAACACACTACAGGGTCTTTTTTGACCAATGGCTTGGTTCAGAGGAAGTTGGAACACACAACAGGGTCTTTTTTGACCAATGGCTTGGTTCAGAGGAAGTTGGAACACACAACAGGGTCTTTTTTGACCAATGGCTTGGTTCAGAGGAAGTTGGAACACACAACAGGGTCTTTTTTGACCAATGGCTTGGTTCAGAGGAAGTTGGAACACACAACAGGGTCTTTTTTGACCAATGGCTTGGTTCAGAGGAAGTTGGAACACACAACAGGGTCTTTTTTGACCAATGGCTTGGTTCAGAGGAAGTTGGAACACACTAAAAGGAGAGGAGGAGAGGAGTCAGAAAAAGACATGCTAGTACTTTAGGTCTCATGAGTGTTTCTCTAATACAGTTAATTGAAAACAGGCCTAGTGTGTAAGATAATGAGGTCCTATGACTCTAAGGCATAGTTCCTCAACCTAACTCAAAGACAGGATTCTTCCTCCACTACCAGATAAGCTGACGACATAGATCACCAGGAGACAATATACTGTTTTTACTACTTATTGACTATTGATTCTTGTTTCAGTAACCCCTCCCCTTTCCAATAGACACAAAAAGTTAATTTTAGTTTGCCTTTATTTAACCAGGTAAGTCATTGAGAACACATTCTCTTTTTACAATAATGACCGGACAGGTACATGGTAACACAGGATCGCACGCACGCACGCACGCACGCACGCACACGCACACACACACACACACACACACACACACACACACACACACACACACACACACACACACACACACACACACACACACACACACACAGTATACAATCTCTAAGCCATACAAGGAGGAACCATTTACTGTGAGGTGATTTTAAGGGAGCGGGCAGAGTAGCCCATAATGGCCCTAGCTTTGACAGCTAGTTCCCATCCTAAATGGCTCCCTATTCCCTATATAGTGCACTACTTTAGATCAGAGCCCTATAGAACCCTATTCCCTATATAGTGCACTACTTTAGACCAAGGCCCTATAGAACCCTATTCCCTATATATAGTGCACTACTTTTGACCGGAGCGAGCCCCTCCCCTACAGAGCCCCTCTATTAACATGTGAACACACACCGTAAATAACAGTAAACACAACAGATCAATGTGTACTGCTGCCAAACACTATACTACTATAAACACTGTGTATACTTACGGGGGTGAACTGGGTAAGGTGAATTAATAGCCTATGCTCCTTGTACATTTTGGATTTCGTCACCTCTCATCCCAAATTTGACATTGTTCTTTTACATGATCTTTCTCAATCAGGTTTTTAATAAATCTTCCAGTTGAAAATAGAAGATTATTGATGTGATGACTCGTTTAGTGCGTTGCATCGATAACATTCTCAGTACAGTATATGGGATAAGCTACATAGTTGTAGTGGTTAGCGACACTTTATGTATGCTATATAAAGCCTTTATAGGTTGTAAGTTGTAAAGGACCTTTTTTTAAACATTTTTTTTTTTTTTTTTTTTTGGGGGGGGGGGGGATTGGAATCCAGGTTTATGTGGAGTTTAATCCAGAACCTTCCTGCAGAAAAAGAGAACCCCGTGTTCAGAACGTCAGTGAACTTTCTAGTAGCAGACACAAACATTTGATCCATTCATGTACCTGGGCCATGTGGGGCCATGTGGGGCCATGTTCCATTCATGTTCCTGGGCCATGTGGGGCCATGTTCCATTCATGTTCCTGGGCCATGTTCCATTCATGTTCCTGGGCCATGTGGGGCCATGTTCCATTCATGTTCCTGGGCCATGTGGGGCCATGTTCCATTCATGTTCCTGGGCCATGTGGGGCCATGTTCCATTCATGTTCCTGGGCCATGTTCCATTCATGTTCCTGGGCCATGTGGGGCCATGTTCCATTCATGTTCCTGGGCCATGTGGGGCCATGTTCCATTCATGTTCCTGGGCCATGTGGGGCCATGTTCCATTCATGTTCCTGGGCCATGTGGGGCCATGTTCCATTCATGTTCCTGGGCCATGTGGGGCCATGTTCCATTCATGTTCCTGGGCCATGTGGGGCCATGTTCCATTCATGTTCCTGGGCCATGTGGGGCCATGTTCCATTCATGTTCCTGGGCCATGTGGGGCCATGTTCCATTCATGTTCCTGTGCCATGTGGGGCCATGTTCCATTCATGTTCCTGGGCCATGTGGGGCCATGTTCCATTCATGTTCCTGTGCCATGTGGGGCCATGTTCCATTCATGTTCCTGGGCCATGTGGGGCCATGTTCCATTCATGTTCCTGGGCCATGTGGGGCCATGTTCCATTCATGTTCCTGGGCCATGTGGGGCCATGTTCCATTCATGTTCCTGGGCCATGT
This sequence comes from Oncorhynchus keta, assembly GCF_023373465.1. Classification (NCBI taxonomy): domain Eukaryota; kingdom Metazoa; phylum Chordata; class Actinopteri; order Salmoniformes; family Salmonidae; genus Oncorhynchus; species Oncorhynchus keta. The sequence continues at coordinate 53,291,433 of NC_068437.1, read as the reverse complement.
GGGGCCATGTTCCATTCATGTTCCTGGGCCATGTGGGGCCATGTTCCATTCATGTTCCTGGGCCATGTGGGGCCATGTTCCATTCATGTTCCTGGGCCATGTGGGGCCATGTTCCATTCATGTTCCTGGGCCATGTGGGGCCATGTTCCATTCATGTTCCTGGGCCATGTGGGGCCATGTTCCATTCATGTTCCTGGGCCATGTGGGGCCATGTTCCATTCATGTTCCTCGGAGACAAAGGCCCCACTGTATACAACGCTTGGTTTCACTAGAGATGCAGTAAAGAGGTCAATGCAATACAGTGGGCGATGGAAGGACGCTGGACTTGCCGACATTCAACAAATCTGATCCATCCAAGTGGATGTTTGGTCAAATCCGTCAGTCATGATGTATTGTAACGGGCCCACAATGTGGTTACTCAAATCTGATGTGGATATATTCGGCTGTTTTCACCTCATAACATGTACAAAGCTGTCCCTTTTCAGGTTTAGAAGATGTGACTGCTAAATGCTAACTCCTGTTTGTGTTAGCTGGTAGCGTAGCTAGCATACAGAAATCAGTGGTGGTAGTCAAAGTCGTTTTTTAAAATTGTAATGCAGTTGATTGATGACGATGACATCAATATTACATTACATTTAAGTCATTTAGCAGACGCTCTTATCCAGAGCGACTTACAAATTGGAATATCTATATGTACTGCGGTTGACATCTATACTAGCATTGTACTCTGATTTTTACCTCAACATAGTGTGGAATACAACAGTCTAAATGTAGGATCATTTGGCTGGGGGGCAATGAGGAGATTCGGGATCTTTCTCCCATGGCATCTTTCCCTCGCGCGTTTCCATGGCATTGTTTTGGTCAAGTTCCATTGACCTCTTTACCATCTGTCCTTTCTATATGATCTTTATTATTGAACTGAATGACACTGTGTGAGAAACAGGTTACCATTGTCATGATGTGATTCTGAATGACACTGTGTGAGAAACAGGTTACCATTGTCATGATGTGATTCTGAATGACACTGTGTGAGAAACAGGTTACCATTGTCATGATGTGATTCTGAATGACACTGTGTGAGAAACAGGTTACCATTGTCATGATGTGATTCTGAATGACACTGTGTGAGCAACAGGTTACCATTGTCATGATGTGATTCTGAATGACACTGTGTGAGAAACAGGTTACCATTGTCATGATGTGATTCTGAATGACACTGTGTGAGAAACAGGTTACCATTGTCATGATGTGATTCTGAATGACACTGTGTGAGAAACAGGTTACCATTGTCATGATGTGATTCTGAATGACACTGTGTGAGCAACAGGTTACCATTGTCATGATGTGATTCTGAATGACACTGTGTGAGAAACAGGTTACCATTGTCATGATGTGATTCTGAATGACACTGTGTGAGCAACAGGTTACCATTGTCATGATGTGATTCTGAATGACACTGTGTGAGAAACAGGTTACCATTGTCATGATGTGATTCTGCATCACATCTACTATGTGGTTTAAGTCTTTTTATAAACTGGGTGGTTCGAGCCCTGAATGCTGATTGGCTGAAAGCTGTGGTGTATCAGACCGTATACCATGGGTATGACAAGACATTTATTTTGTACTGCTCTGATTACGTTGGTAACCAGTTTATAATAGCAATAAGGCACCTCGGGGGGTTTGTGGTATATTGCCAGTATTCCACGGCTAAGGGCTGTGTCCAGGCACTCCATGTTGTGTCATGCATTAAAATTGGCCATATACCACACCCCTTTGGGCCTTATTGCTGAAATCACACCCAGAACATATGGTCTCAGTCTTCATCACACCCAGGACATAACATATGGTCTAAGTCTTCATCACACCCAGAACATATGGTCTCAGTCTTCATCACACCCAGGACAAAACATATGGTCTAAGTCTTCATCACACCCAGAACATAACATATGGTCTAAGTCATCATCACACCCAGGACATAACATATGGTCTCAGTCTTCATCACACCCAGGACAAAACATATGGTCTAAGTCTTCATCACACCCAGAACATATGGTCTCAGTCTTCATCACACCCAGGACAAAACATATGATCTCAGTCTTCATCACACCCAGAACATAACATATGGTCTCAGTCTTCATCACACCCAGGACATAACATATGGTCTCAGTCTTCATCACACCCAGGACATAACATATGGTCTAAGTCTTCATCACACCCAGAACATAACATATGGTCTCAGTCTTCATCACACCCAGAACATAACATATGGCCTCAGTCTTCATCACACCCAGGACATAACATATGGTCTCAGTCTTCATCACACCCAGGACATAACATATGGTCTAAGTCTTCATCACACCCAGAACATAACATATGGTCTCAGTCTTCATCACACCCAGAACATAACATATGGTATAAGTCTTCATCACATCCAGAACATAACATATGGTCTAAGTCTTCATCACACCCAGAACATAACATATGGTCTCAGTCTTCATCACACCCAGAACATAACATATGGTTTAAGTCTTCATCACACCCAGGACATAACATATGGTCTCAGTCTTCATCACACCCAGAACATAACATATGGTCTAAGTCTTCATCACACCCAGAACATAACATATGGTCTCAGTCTTCATTACACCCAGAACATAACATATGGTCTAAGTCTTCATCACACCCAGAACATAACATATGGTCTCAGTCTTCATCACACCCAGAACATAACATATGGTCTAAGTCTTCATCATACCCAGAACATAACATATGGTCTAAGTCTTCATCACACCCAGAACATAACATATGGCCTCAGTCTTCATCACACCCAGAACATATGGTCTAAGTCTTCATCACACCCAGAACATAACATATGGTCTAAGTCTTCATCACACCCAGAACATATGGTCTAAGTCTTCATCACACCCAGAACATAACATATGGTTTAAGTCTTCATCACACCCAGGACATAACATATGGTCTAAGTCTTCATCACACCCAGAACATAACATATGGTCTAAGTCTTCATCACACCCAGAACATATGGTCTAAGTCTTCATCACACCCAGAACATAACATATGGTCTAAGTCTTCATCACACCCAGAACATAACATATGGTCTAAGTCTTCATCACACCCAGAACATAACATATGGTCTAAGTCTTCATCACATCCAGAACATATGGTTTAAGTCTTCATCACACCCAGAACATAACATATGGTTTAAGTCTTCATCACACCCAGAACATATGGTTTAAGTCTT
>NC_068437.1:53195671-53285671 GCF_023373465.1 Oncorhynchus keta | reverse complement strand
CCTTTTGAGTGAAGCCTGGGAGCCAAGGCTAGTTCCTAGTTCCTAGTTCCTACCCCATACCAAAATACCCATCTTTGAAAGTTCCGATGTAAAATAGCACTCATTTTTGTCTAAATTCATCTTTATTTGTCATAATTATTGAAAAAAACAACATGTATTATCTTTTACAATGAGAACCGAACATGCTTCACTATCCTCTAAGCAAGAACATTAGCCTTGTATTTTTATATACTGTAGTTGACACATGATGATGATGATTACATGACTAATGGTTTTCTCTCACCAGTACCTTGCACTTAACACATGTAGCAATATTTACACTTAATAAAAAAAAATACACAGTATTTGTTAAGTAAAAAATGATTCATTTCCTTGCTGGTTGATGCTCCATTTTGTACAATATATATGCTGTACAGTAAATATTAAAACAAAACAACAAAAAAAACTTTTTAGATATACATTATTTATTTTTACCATTTTTGTAATTTAGACGCTATACTGTATATACATGCCATTTAGCAGACGCTTTTATCCAAAGCGACTTACAGTCATGTGTGCATACATTCTACGTATGGGTGGTCCCGGGAATCGAACCCACTACCCTGGCGTTACAAGCGCCATGCTCTACCAACTGAGCTACAGAACCACTGTAGTTACTATATTGCCAGAATTACCGGAAGTGCCTAATGGTATTATGTGTATCATTCAGTCAATATGTTCTCAGATCAGTGGAAGTTGTTCACAAGATGAACAATGTGGATGTTGTTCACAAGATGAACAATGTGGATGTTGTTCAGAAGATGAACAATGTGGATGTTGTTCACAAGATGAACAATGTGGATGTTGTTCACAAGATGAACAATGTGGATGTTGTTCACAAGATGAACAATGTGGATGTTGTTCACAAGATGAACAATGTGGATGTTGTTCACAAGATGAACAATGTGGATGTTGTTCACAAGATGAACAATGTGGATGTTGTTCAGAAGATGAACAATGCGGATGTTGTTCAGAAGATGAACAATGCGGATGTTGTTCAGAAGATGAACAATGTGGATGTTGTTCACAAGATGAACAATGTGGATGTTGTTCACAAGATGAACAATGTGGATGTTGTTCACAAGATGAACAATGTGGATGTTGTTCAGAAGATGAACAATGTGGATGTTGTTCACAAGATGAACAATGTGGATGTTGTTCAGAAGATGAACAATGTGGATGTTGTTCAGAAGATGAACAATGTGGATGTTGTTCAGAAGATGAACAATGTGGATGTTGTTCAGAAGATGAACAATGTGGATGTTGTTCAGAAGATGAACAATGTGGATGTTGTTCAGAAGATGAACAATGTGGATGTTGTTCACAAGATGAACAATGTGGATGTTGTTCACAAGATGAACAATGTGGATGTTGTTCACAAGATGAACAATGTGGATGTTGTTCAGAAGATGAACAATGTGGATGTTGTTCACAAGATGAACAATGTGGATGTTGTTCACAAGATGAACAATGTGGATGTTGTTCACAAGATGAACAATGTGGATGTTGTTCAGAAGATGAACAATGTGGATGTTGTTCAGAAGATGAACAATGTGGATGTTGTTCACAAGATGAACAATGTGGATGTTGTTCACAAGATGAACAATGTGGATGTTGTTCACAAGATGAACAATGTGGATGTTGTTCACAAGATGAACAATGTGGATGTTGTTCACAAGATGAACAATGTGGATGTTGTTCACAAGATGAACAATGTGGATGTTGTTCACAAGATGAACAATGTGGATGTTGTTCACAAGATGAACAATGTGGATGTTGTTCACAAGATGAACAATGTGGATGTTGTTCACAAGATGAACAATGTGGATGTTGTTCAGAAGATGAACAATGTGGATGTTGTTCACAAGATGAACAATGTGGATGTTGTGATGGGAAATACATTGTATTACAATACCTTAATTTCTGTGGTACTTGGGCCTCTGTGGTATTTTTTTTCCTGCTTGAATATTCAAATGTACACTGAACAAAAAAATATAAAACATGCAACATGCAACCATTTCTAAGGTTATACTGAGTTGCAGTTCATAGAAGGAAATCAGTAAAGTTAGACCTCGACTAACTGAATTACAAATTGAAATAAATGAGTTAGACCCTAATCTATGGATTTTACATGACTGGGAATACAGATATGCATCTGTTGGTCACAGACGTCGTAAAATGAATGGGCCTCAGGACCTCATTACTGTAATTTTGTGCATTCAAATTGCCAATCGATAAAATGCAATTGGGTTCGTTGTCCGTAGCTTATACCTGCCCGTACCATAACCATGGGGCACTCTGTTCACAATGTTGGCATCAGCAAACCGCTCGCCCACACGATGCCATACACACGGTCTACAGTTGGACGTACTGCCTAATTCTCTAAAACAACGTTGGAGGCGGCTTATGGTAGAGAAATTAACTACCAATTCTCTGCCAACAGCTCTGGTGGACATTCCTGCAGTCAGCATGCCAATTGCGCCGTCCCTCAAAACATTTTTAAGTGGCCTTTAATTGTCCCCAGTACAAGGTGCACCTGTGTAATGATCATGCTGTTTAATCATCTCCTTGATAAGCCACACCTGTCAGGTGGATGGATTATAATTTGGGGTTTTAGTGGTTAGAGCGTTGGGCCAGTAACTGAAAGGTTGCTGGATCAAATCCCAGACCTGACAATGTAAAAATGTGTTGTTCTGCCCCTGAACAAGGCAGTTAACCCATTGTTCCCTAGTAGGCCGTCATTGTAAATAAGAATTTGTTCTGAACTGACTTGCCTAGTTTTAAAAAAATGTAAACTTGGCAAAAAATAAATGCTCACTAACAGGGATATAAATGAATTTGAGAGAAATATGCTTTTTTTGGTTGTATTTTTTGGGTGTATGTACATTTCAGGGATATTTTATTGCAGTTCATGAAACAAGGGACCAACACATTACATGTTGTGTTTATATTTTTGATCAGTGTACATGCACATAAGTATATGTATATATATATGTATATATATATATATATATCTCTCGTCATTACCATCTGAAGATTGGCAGATTTTTATTGAGAGTGTAATGCTTAACATTAATATGATATGCCATTTATTTATCCAAAGCGACTTACAGAAATGTGTGCAAACATTTTACATCCTGGTAATGTTGGGAATGAAACTCACTATCCTGGCATTGTAAGCACCATGCTTTACTGACTGAGTTATGGAGGACTACAAGCACCATGCTCTACTATCTGAGTTATGGACGACAAGCACCATGCTCTACTATCTGAGTTACGGACTACAAGCACCATGCTCTACTATATAAGTTACAGACCACAAGCACCATGCTCTACTATCTGAGTTATGGACCACAAACACCATGCTCTACTAACTGAGTTATGGACGACAAGCACCATGCTCTACTATCTGAGTTATGGACCACAAGCACCATGCTCTACTATCTGAGTTATGGACTACAAGCACCATGCTCTACTATCTGAGTTACGGACTACAAGCACCATGCTCTACTATCTGAGTTATGGACTACAAGCACCATGCTCTACTATCTGAGTTATGGACTACAAGCACCATGCTCTACTATCTGAGTTACGGACTACAAGCACCATGCTCCACTATCTGAGTTACGGACCACAAGCACCATGCTCTACTATCTGAGTTACGGACTACAAGCACCATGCTCTACTAACTGAGTTATGGACTACAAGCACCATGCTCTACTATCTGAGTTACGGACTACAAGCACCATGCTCTACTAACTGAGTTATGGACTACAAGCACCATGCTCTACTATCTGAGTTATGGACGACAAGCACCATGCTCTACTAACTGAGTTATGGACTACAAGCACCATGCTCTACTATCTGAGTTATGGACGACAAGCACCATGCTCTACTATCTGAGTTACGGACTACAAGCACCATGCTCTACTATATAAGTTACAGACCACAAGCACCATGCTCTACTATCTGAGTTATGGACTACAAACACCATGCTCTACTAACTGAGTTATGGACGACAAGCACCATGCTCTACTATCTGAGTTATGGACCACAAGCACCATGCTCTACTATCTGAGGTATGGACTACAAGCACCATGCTCTACTAACTGAGTTATGGACTACAAGCACCATGCTCTACTATCTGAGTTATGGACGACAAGCACCATGCTCTACTATCTGAGTTACGGACTACAAGCACCATGCTCTACTATATAAGTTACAGACCACAAGCACCATGCTCTACTATCTGAGTTATGGACTACAAACACCATGCTCTACTAACTGAGTTATGGACGACAAGCACCATGCTCTACTATCTGAGTTATGGACCACAAGCACCATGCTCTACTATCTGAGTTATGGACTACAAGCACCATGCTCTACTATCTGAGTTACGGACTACAAGCACCATGCTCTACTATCTGAGTTATGGACTACAAGCACCATGCTCTACTATCTGAGTTACGGACTACAAGCACCATGCTCTACTATCTGAGTTACGGACTACAAGCACCATGCTCTACTAACTGAGTTATGGACTACAAGCACCATGCTCTACTATCTGAGTTATGGATGACAAGCACCATGCTCTACTAACTGAGTTATGGACTACAAGCACCATGCTCTACTATCTGAGTTATGGACGACAAGCACCATGCTCTACTATCTGAGTTACGGACTACAAGCACCATGCTCTACTATATAAGTTACAGACCACAAGCACCATGCTCTACTATCTGAGTTATGGACTACAAACACCATGCTCTACTAACTGAGTTATGGACGACAAGCACCATGCTCTACTATCTGAGTTATGGACCACAAGCACCATGCTCTACTATCTGAGTTATGGACGACAAGCACCATGCTCTACTAACTGAGTTATGGACTACAAGCACCATGCTCTACTATCTGAGTTATGGACGACAAGCACCATGCTCTACTATCTGAGTTACGGACTACAAGCACCATGCTCTACTATCTGAGTTATGGACTACAAGCACCATGCTCTACTATCTGAGTTATGGACTACAAGCACCATGCTCTACTATCTGAGTTACGGACTACAAGCACCATGCTCTACTATCTGAGTTACGGACTACAAGCACCATGCTCTACTATCTGAGTTATGGAAGACAAGCACCATGCTCTACTAACTGAGTTATGGACTACAAGCACCATGCTCTACTATCTGAGTTATGGACGACAAGCACCATGCTCTTCTATCTGAGTTCTGAACTACAAGCACCATGCTCTACTAACTGAGTTACGGACCACAAGCACCATGCTCTACTATCTGAATTATGGACTACAAACACCATGCTCTACTAACTGAGTTACGGACTACAAGCACCATGCTCTACTATCTGAGTTATGGACTACAAGCACCATGCTCTACTATCTGAGTTATGGACTACAAGCACCATGCTCTACTATCTGAGTTACGGACCACAAGCACCATGCTCTGCTATCTGAGTTACGGACCACAAGCACAATGCTCTACTATCTGAGTTATGGACTACAAGCACCATGCTCTACTATCTGAGTTACGGACCACAAGCACAATGCTCTACTATCTGAGTTACGGACCACAAGCACAATGCTCTACTATCTGAGTTATGGACCACAAGCACCATGCTCTACTATCTGAGTTATGGACTACAAGCACCATGCTCTACTATCTGAGTTATGGACTACAAGCACCATGCTCTACTATCTGAGTTATGGACTACAAGCACCATGCTCTACTATCTGAGTTACGGACCACAAGCACAATGCTCTACTATCTGAGTTATGGACTACAAGCACCATGCTCTACTATCTGAGTTATGGACTACAAGCACCATGCTCTACTATCTGAGTTATGGACGACAAGCACCATGCTCTACTATCTGAGTTACGGACCACAAGCACCATGCTCTACTATCTGAGTTATGGACCACAAGCACCATGCTCTACTATCTGAGTTATGGACCACAAGCACCATGCTCTACTATCTGAGTTATGGACTACAAGCACCATGCTCTACTATCTGAGTTACGGACTACAAGCACCATGCTCTACTATCTGAGTTATGGACTACAAGCACCATGCTCTACTATCTGAGTTATGGACCACAAGCACCATGCTCTACTATCTGAGTTACGGACTACAAGCACCATGCTCTACTATCTGAGTTACGGACTACAAGCACCATGCTCTACTATCTGAGTTACGGACTACAAGCACCATGCTCTACTAACTGAGTTATGGACTACAAGCACCATGCTCTACTATCTGAGTTATGGACGACAAGCACCATGCTCTACTAACTGAGTTATGGACTACAAGCACCATGCTCTACTATCTGAGTTATGGACGACAAGCACCATGCTCTACTATCTGAGTTACGGACTACAAGCACCATGCTCTACTATATAAGTTACAGACCACAAGCACCATGCTCTACTATCTGAGTTATGGACTACAAACACCATGCTCTACTAACTGAGTTATGGACTACAAGCACCATGCTCTACTATCTGAGTTATGGACTACAAACACCATGCTCTACTAACTGAGTTATGGACTACAAACACCATGCTCTACTAACTGAGTTATGGACGACAAGCACCATGCTCTACTATCTGAGTTATGGACCACAAGCACCATGCTCTACTATCTGAGTTATGGACTACAAGCACCATGCTCTACTAACTGAGTCATGGACTACAAGCACCATGCTCTACTATCTGAGTTACGGACTACAAGCACCATGCTCTACTATATAAGTTACAGACCACAAGCACCATGCTCTACTATCTGAGTTATGGACTACAAACACCATGCTCTACTAACTGAGTTATGGACGACAAGCACCATGCTCTACTATCTGAGTTATGGACTACAAGCACCATGCTCTACTATCTGAGTTATGGACTACAAGCACCATGCTCTACTATCTGAGTTACGGACTACAAGCACCATGCTCTACTATCTGAGTTATGGACTACAAGCACCATGCTCTACTATCTGAGTTACGGACTACAAGCACCATGCTCTACTAACTGAGTTATGGACTACAAGCACCATGCTCTACTATCTGAGTTATGGATGACAAGCACCATGCTCTACTAACTGAGTTATGGACTACAAGCACCATGCTCTACTATCTGAGTTATGGACGACAAGCACCATGCTCTACTATCTGAGTTACGGACTACAAGCACCATGCTCTACTATATAAGTTACAGACCACAAGCACCATGCTCTACTATCTGAGTTATGGACTACAAACACCATGCTCTACTAACTGAGTTATGGACGACAAGCACCATGCTCTACTATCTGAGTTATGGACCACAAGCACCATGCTCTACTATCTGAGTTATGGACTACAAGCACCATGCTCTACTAACTGAGTTATGGACTACAAGCACCATGCTCTACTATCTGAGTTATGGACGACAAGCACCATGCTCTACTATCTGAGTTACGGACTACAAGCACCATGCTCTACTATATAAGTTACAGACCACAAGCACCATGCTCTACTATCTGAGTTATGGACTACAAACACCATGCTCTACTAACTGAGTTATGGACGACAAGCACCATGCTCTACTATCTGAGTTATGGACCACAAGCACCATGCTCTACTATCTGAGTTATGGACTACAAGCACCATGCTCTACTATCTGAGTTACGGACTACAAGCACCATGCTCTACTATCTGAGTTATGGACTACAAGCACCATGCTCTACTATCTGAGTTACGGACTACAAGCACCATGCTCTACTAACTGAGTTATGGACTACAAGCACCATGCTCTACTATCTGAGTTATGGATGACAAGCACCATGCTCTACTAACTGAGTTATGGACTACAAGCACCATGCTCTACTATCTGAGTTATGGACGACAAGCACCATGCTCTACTATCTGAGTTACGGACTACAAGCACCATGCTCTACTATATAAGTTACAGACCACAAGCACCATGCTCTACTATCTGAGTTATGGACTACAAACACCATGCTCTACTAACTGAGTTATGGACGACAAGCACCATGCTCTACTATCTGAGTTATGGACCACAAGCACCATGCTCTACTATCTGAGTTATGGACTACAAGCACCATGCTCTACTATCTGAGTTACGGACTACAAGCACCATGCTCTACTATCTGAGTTATGGACTACAAGCACCATGCTCTACTATCTGAGTTATGGACTACAAGCACCATGCTCTACTAACTGAGTTATGGACTACAAGCACCATGCTCTACTATCTGAGTTATGGACGACAAGCACCATGCTCTACTATCTGAGTTACGGACTACAAGCACCATGCTCTACTATATAAGTTACAGACCACAAGCACCATGCTCTACTATCTGAGTTATGGACTACAAACACCATGCTCTACTAACTGAGTTATGGACGACAAGCACCATGCTCTACTATCTGAGTTATGGACCACAAGCACCATGCTCTACTATCTGAGTTATGGACTACAAGCACCATGCTCTACTATCTGAGTTACGGACTACAAGCACCATGCTCTACTATCTGAGTTATGGACTACAAGCACCATGCTCTACTATCTGAGTTACGGACTACAAGCACCATGCTCTACTATCTGAGTTACGGACTACAAGCACCATGCTCTACTAACTGAGTTATGGACTACAAGCACCATGCTCTACTATCTGAGTTATGGATGACAAGCACCATGCTCTACTAACTGAGTTATGGACTACAAGCACCATGCTCTACTATCTGAGTTATGGACGACAAGCACCATGCTCTACTATCTGAGTTACGGACTACAAGCACCATGCTCTACTATATAAGTTACAGACCACAAGCACCATGCTCTACTATCTGAGTTATGGACTACAAACACCATGCTCTACTAACTGAGTTATGGACGACAAGCACCATGCTCTACTATCTGAGTTATGGACCACAAGCACCATGCTCTACTATCTGAGTTATGGACGACAAGCACCATGCTCTACTAACTGAGTTATGGACTACAAGCACCATGCTCTACTATCTGAGTTATGGACGACAAGCACCATGCTCTACTATCTGAGTTACGGACTACAAGCACCATGCTCTACTATCTGAGTTATGGACTACAAGCACCATGCTCTACTATCTGAGTTATGGACTACAAGCACCATGCTCTACTATCTGAGTTACGGACTACAAGCACCATGCTCTACTATCTGAGTTACGGACTACAAGCACCATGCTCTACTATCTGAGTTATGGAAGACAAGCACCATGCTCTACTAACTGAGTTATGGACTACAAGCACCATGCTCTACTATCTGAGTTATGGACGACAAGCACCATGCTCTTCTATCTGAGTTCTGAACTACAAGCACCATGCTCTACTAACTGAGTTACGGACCACAAGCACCATGCTCTACTATCTGAATTATGGACTACAAACACCATGCTCTACTAACTGAGTTACGGACTACAAGCACCATGCTCTACTATCTGAGTTATGGACTACAAGCACCATGCTCTACTATCTGAGTTATGGACTACAAGCACCATGCTCTACTATCTGAGTTACGGACCACAAGCACCATGCTCTGCTATCTGAGTTACGGACCACAAGCACAATGCTCTACTATCTGAGTTATGGACTACAAGCACCATGCTCTACTATCTGAGTTACGGACCACAAGCACAATGCTCTACTATCTGAGTTACGGACCACAAGCACAATGCTCTACTATCTGAGTTATGGACCACAAGCACCATGCTCTACTATCTGAGTTATGGACTACAAGCACCATGCTCTACTATCTGAGTTATGGACTACAAGCACCATGCTCTACTATCTGAGTTATGGACTACAAGCACCATGCTCTACTATCTGAGTTACGGACCACAAGCACAATGCTCTACTATCTGAGTTATGGACTACAAGCACCATGCTCTACTATCTGAGTTATGGACTACAAGCACCATGCTCTACTATCTGAGTTATGGACGACAAGCACCATGCTCTACTATCTGAGTTACGGACCACAAGCACCATGCTCTACTATCTGAGTTATGGACCACAAGCACCATGCTCTACTATCTGAGTTATGGACCACAAGCACCATGCTCTACTATCTGAGTTATGGACTACAAGCACCATGCTCTACTATCTGAGTTACGGACTACAAGCACCATGCTCTACTATCTGAGTTATGGACTACAAGCACCATGCTCTACTATCTGAGTTATGGACCACAAGCACCATGCTCTACTATCTGAGTTACGGACTACAAGCACCATGCTCTACTATCTGAGTTACGGACTACAAGCACCATGCTCTACTATCTGAGTTACGGACTACAAGCACCATGCTCTACTAACTGAGTTATGGACTACAAGCACCATGCTCTACTATCTGAGTTATGGACGACAAGCACCATGCTCTACTAACTGAGTTATGGACTACAAGCACCATGCTCTACTATCTGAGTTATGGACGACAAGCACCATGCTCTACTATCTGAGTTACGGACTACAAGCACCATGCTCTACTATATAAGTTACAGACCACAAGCACCATGCTCTACTATCTGAGTTATGGACTACAAACACCATGCTCTACTAACTGAGTTATGGACTACAAGCACCATGCTCTACTATCTGAGTTATGGACTACAAACACCATGCTCTACTAACTGAGTTATGGACTACAAACACCATGCTCTACTAACTGAGTTATGGACGACAAGCACCATGCTCTACTATCTGAGTTATGGACCACAAGCACCATGCTCTACTATCTGAGTTATGGACTACAAGCACCATGCTCTACTAACTGAGTCATGGACTACAAGCACCATGCTCTACTATCTGAGTTACGGACTACAAGCACCATGCTCTACTATATAAGTTACAGACCACAAGCACCATGCTCTACTATCTGAGTTATGGACTACAAACACCATGCTCTACTAACTGAGTTATGGACGACAAGCACCATGCTCTACTATCTGAGTTATGGACTACAAGCACCATGCTCTACTATCTGAGTTATGGACTACAAGCACCATGCTCTACTATCTGAGTTACGGACTACAAGCACCATGCTCTACTATCTGAGTTATGGACTACAAGCACCATGCTCTACTATCTGAGTTACGGACTACAAGCACCATGCTCTACTAACTGAGTTATGGACTACAAGCACCATGCTCTACTATCTGAGTTATGGATGACAAGCACCATGCTCTACTAACTGAGTTATGGACTACAAGCACCATGCTCTACTATCTGAGTTATGGACGACAAGCACCATGCTCTACTATCTGAGTTACGGACTACAAGCACCATGCTCTACTATATAAGTTACAGACCACAAGCACCATGCTCTACTATCTGAGTTATGGACTACAAACACCATGCTCTACTAACTGAGTTATGGACGACAAGCACCATGCTCTACTATCTGAGTTATGGACCACAAGCACCATGCTCTACTATCTGAGTTATGGACTACAAGCACCATGCTCTACTAACTGAGTTATGGACTACAAGCACCATGCTCTACTATCTGAGTTATGGACGACAAGCACCATGCTCTACTATCTGAGTTACGGACTACAAGCACCATGCTCTACTATATAAGTTACAGACCACAAGCACCATGCTCTACTATCTGAGTTATGGACTACAAACACCATGCTCTACTAACTGAGTTATGGACGACAAGCACCATGCTCTACTATCTGAGTTATGGACCACAAGCACCATGCTCTACTATCTGAGTTATGGACTACAAGCACCATGCTCTACTATCTGAGTTACGGACTACAAGCACCATGCTCTACTATCTGAGTTATGGACTACAAGCACCATGCTCTACTATCTGAGTTACGGACTACAAGCACCATGCTCTACTAACTGAGTTATGGACTACAAGCACCATGCTCTACTATCTGAGTTATGGATGACAAGCACCATGCTCTACTAACTGAGTTATGGACTACAAGCACCATGCTCTACTATCTGAGTTATGGACGACAAGCACCATGCTCTACTATCTGAGTTACGGACTACAAGCACCATGCTCTACTATATAAGTTACAGACCACAAGCACCATGCTCTACTATCTGAGTTATGGACTACAAACACCATGCTCTACTAACTGAGTTATGGACGACAAGCACCATGCTCTACTATCTGAGTTATGGACCACAAGCACCATGCTCTACTATCTGAGTTATGGACTACAAGCACCATGCTCTACTATCTGAGTTACGGACTACAAGCACCATGCTCTACTATCTGAGTTATGGACTACAAGCACCATGCTCTACTATCTGAGTTATGGACTACAAGCACCATGCTCTACTATCTGAGTTATGGACTACAAGCACCATGCTCTACTATCTGAGTTATGGACGACAAGCACCATGCTCTACTAACTGAGTTACGGACTACAAGCACCATGCTCTACTATCTGAGTTACGGACTACAAACACCATGCTCTGCTATCTGAGTTACGGACCACAAGCACAATGCTCTACTATCTGAGTTATGGACTACAAGCACCATGCTCTTCTATCTGAGTTATGGACTACAAGCACCATGCTCTGCTATCTGAGTTACGGACCACAAGCACAATGCTCTACTATCTGAGTTATGGACTACAAGCACCATGCTCTACTAACTGAGTTATGGACTACAAGCACCATGCTCTTCTATCTGAGTTCTGAACTACAAGCACCATGCTCTACTAACTGAGTTACGGACCACAAGCACCATGCTCTACTATCTGAATTATGGACTACAAACACCATGCTCTACTAACTGAGTTACGGACTACAAGCACCATGCTCTACTATCTGAGTTATGGACTACAAGCACCATGCTCTACTATCTGAGTTATGGACTACAAGCACCATGCTCTACTAACTGAGTTATGGACTACAAGCACCATGCTCTACTATCTGAGTTATGGACTACAAGCACCATGCTCTACTATCTGAGTTATGGACTACAAGCACCATGCTCTACTATCTGAGTTACGGACCACAAGCACAATACTCTACTATCTGAGTTATGGACCACAAGCACCATGCTCTACTATCTGAGTTATGGACTACAAGCACCATGCTCTACTATCTGAGTTATGGACTACAAGCACCATGCTCTACTATCTGAGTTATGGACTACAAGCACCATGCTCTACTATCTGAGTTACGGACCACAAGCACAATGCTCTACTATCTGAGTTATGGACTACAAGCACCATGCTCTACTATCTGAGTTATGGACTACAAGCACCATGCTCTACTATCTGAGTTACGGACCACAAGCACCATGCTCTACTATCTGAGTTATGGACCACAAGCACCATGCTCTACTATCTGAGTTATGGACCACAAGCACCATGCTCTACTATCTGAGTTATGGACTACAAGCACCATGCTCTACTATCTGAGTTACGGACTACAAGCACCATGCTCTACTATCTGAGTTATGGACTACAAGCACCATGCTCTACTATCTGAGTTATGGACTACAAGCACCATGCTCTACTATCTGAATTATGGACTACAAGCACCATGCTCTACTAACTGAGTTACGGAGGACCACAAGTTAAGTTCCTCTTATACCTTAAACGTGTAATACTGTTGAACAACACTTAAAGTTACCCTTAAACCTATTCATTGCTGTGTAATTACATAGACATGAGGGTGATTTAAGGTAAATAATTGTCCTGAAGTTGTAATTTCCAAATGAACATGGTTGCAGAAGCAGGACCATGGTTATACTCATGTGGCATATTTTATCTATCAGACCCAATTCGTTTTTTCTCTCTCTTTTGCCCAAATGAGAAAAACCTCAAGTTGTAGGCCTATGTCCCTTTTCTCTCTGCCGGAAACGGCGTCTCCAGTCAAGGGTATAGTAGCACAAGAGCTCTCTCTCTTTCTTTCTGTCTTTCTTTGTTTCTCTCTCTCGCCCCATCTCTCTCTCTCCCTCTACCAATCTCTTTCTCTCTCATTATCTCTCTCGCTACCAATCTCTCTCTCTCTCTCCCTCTACCAATCTCTTTCTCTCTCATTCTCTCTCTCTCTCTCTCTCTCTCTCTCTCTCTCTCTCTCTCTCTCTCTCTCTCTCTCTCTCTCTCTCTCTCTCTCTCTCTCTCTCTCTCTCTCTCTCTCTCTCTCTCTCTCATTTATTGGGTCATTATGTTAGTATATCATGTATGTTTGTAATAGTGTGTTATATGTGAAATGTGTTCGTATTATAAATGGTATTTTAATGTTTAAGGATTCTTGGAAAATTGGTCCATATGGTGACTAAACGAGATCGCAAAAAAATAAACATCTAATAAAATCTCTACGCCTGGCCATGCCTTCCTCCTGGCTACCCCATCCCTGGCCAACAGCTCCGCATCCCCTGCAGCTACATGGGCAAGCATCCCCAGCTTCTCCTTCACCCAAATCCAGATAGCAGATGTTCTGAAAGAGCTGTAAAACCTGGACCCGTACAAATCAGCTGGGCTAGACAATCTGGACCCTCTCTTTCTGAAATTATCCGCCAAAAATTGTTGCAACCCCTATTACTAGTCTGTTCAACCTCTCTTTCGTATCGTTCGAGATTCCTAAAGATTGGAAAGTTGCCGCGGTCATCCCCCTCTTCAAAGGGGGTGACACTCTAGACCCAAACGGTTCCAGACCTATATCTATCCTACCCTGTCTTTCTAAGGTCTTCGAAAGCCAAGTTAATAAACAGATCACTGACCATTTCGAGTCCCACCGTACCTTCTCCATTGTGCTTTCCGGATTCCGAGCCGGTCACGGGTGCACCTCAACAAAGCTCAAAGTACTAAACTATATCATAACCACCATCAACAAAGACAGTACTGTGCAGCCATCTTCATCGACCTGGCCAAGGCTTTCGACTCTGTCAATCACCGTATTCTTGTCGGCAGACTCAACAGCCCTGGTTTCTCAAATGACTGCCTCGCCTGTTTCAACCAACTACTTCTCAGACAGAGTTCAGTGTGTCAAATCGGAGGGCCTGTTGTCCGGACCTCTGGCAGTCTCTATGGGGGTACCACATGGTTTAATTTTCGGGCCGACTCTTTTCTCTGTATACATCAATGATGTCGCTCTTGCTGCGGGTGATTCCTTGATCCACCTCTACGCACTGTGTTAACAAACTTCCAAATAAGCTTCAATGCCATAAAACACTCCTTCTGTGGCCTCCAACTGCTCTTAAACGCTAGTAAAACTAAATGCATGCTTTTCCACTGATCGCTGCCCGCGCCCGCCCGACTAGCATCACTTCTCTGGACAGTTCTGACTTAGAATATGTGGACAACTACAAATACCTAGGTATCTGGCTAGACTGTAATCTCTCCTTCCAGACTCACATTAAGCATCTCCAATCCAAAATTAAATCTAGAATCCGCTTCCTATTTGACAACCAAGCCTCCTTCACTCATGCTGCCAAACATACCCTCGTAAAACTGACTATCCTACCGATCCTCGACTTCGGCAATGTCATTTACAAAATAGCCTCCAACACTCTACTCAGGAAACTGAATGCAGTCTATCACAGTGCCATTCGTTTTGTCACCAAAGCCCCATATACCACCCACCACTGTGACCTGTATGCTCTCGTTGGCTGGCCCTCGCTACATAATCGTCGCCAGGTCATCTCTAAGTCTTTGCTAGGTAAAGCTTCGCTTTATCTTAGCTCACTGGTCACCATAACAACACCCACCTGTAGCACACGCTCCAGCAGGTATATCTCACTTGTCATCCCCAAAACCAACACCTCCTTTGGCCGCCTTTCCTTCCAGTTCTCTGCTGCCAATGACTGGAACGAATTGCAAAAATCGCTGAAGTTGGAGACTTATATCTCCTTGATTAACTTTAAGCCTCAGAAATCTGACCAGTTTACCGATCCCTACAGCTATACACAGTCCATCTGTAAATAGCGCCAAATACCTACCTCATCCCCATATTGTTTTTATTTACTTTTTTTGTTCTTTTGCACTCCACTATTTCTACTTGCACATCATCATCTGCACATCTATCACTCCAGTGTTCATTTGCTAAATTGTAATTACCTCGCTAGTATTGCTTATCTATTGCCTTACCTCCTTATGCCATTTCCACACTGTATGTAGATTTTTCTATTGTGTTATTGACTGTACTTTTGTTTATCCCATGTGTAACTCTGTGTTGTTGTATGTGTCGAATTGCTATGCTTTATCTTGGCCAGGTCGCAGTTGTAAATGAGAACTTGTTCTCAACTGGCCAACCTGGTTAAATAAAGGTGAAATAAAAAATTAAGCTATGCTGCCAGTGTGTGGAATATTCACACCATGATAGAAGCAGAAATTTAAAGCCATTGGATTTACCAAGGGTCATTAAGTGTGCCCAATTAGTTTCAATTAGGCTTATTATCAAGATGTGGCATGGGACCATTTCAGGGTGAAACAGCCAGGTAACACCAGATTCAATATTTTTTTATTTAACTAGACAGGTCAGTTTAGAACTAATTCTTATTTACAATGAAGGCCTACCAGAGAACAGTTAGTTAACTGCCTTGTTCAGGGGCAGAATGACAGATGGTCAGCTCAGGGATTCAATCCAGCAACCTTTCGGATACTGGCCTAATGCTCGAACCACTGAGCTACCTGCCGCCCAAATAACTATTCCAGGTCGCTAGAATGTCGGGAGATGAACTTAACCTTAAAAACTCGATGTTTGTGGACAAACGTTGAATGTTGCAGTAATACAATGAGATATTGTTGGCCTAACAGGTGCGAGTTTGATTATAGTTATTGACACTGTATATCCCTGCAGGTAGAAGTGCTGTGAAACTGTTACAAACTCATATGGTAAAAAAATTTTTTTACCTTAATTTAACCAGGCAAGTCAGTTAAGAACACATTCTTATTTTCAATGACAGCCTGGGAACAGTGGGTTAACTGCCTGTTCAGGAGCAGAATGACAGATTTCTACCTTGTCAGCTCGGGGGTTTGAACTCGCAACCTTCCAGTTACTAGTCCAATGCTCTAACCACTAGGCTACTAGGTACATATTAGACATGTATAAATATAAACAAGTATAAATATGTTATACTTTACTGTTTTGAATGATAACATGTTTCACATCAACATGTGAGCCCGAGAAAAAAAATGATGTTATGGCTTGTTATGTCGCAAAAAAAACTGTTAATGAGAAATGATCACCTGCAGCTAAATGAATGATTCACAGTACTTAAGAGATGTGCTGATCATCACGTCATCAACCTCTCATCATCACGTTCCACACTCATCATCTGCCATCTAAGACATCTAAGGCTCATCTATTTTTTCTCTCTTTGATGTTTAGGCTATTGCGATTTACCACACATTATATACTTTCCCTGCGTTAGCGGTGATGCTCTATAGCCTAGATTTAATGAACGGCTAAAATAATGGCATGAATTAAGTGTGCGTTTCTATAGTTCTACTCAGACGCGCATCACGTGTTTCGGTTAAATTCTCAGCGGTTTCCATGAACTGAACTATAGGCTTCAAATGCTCAGATTGCTCCAATTCTCCGGGCATGTGGTCGCTTGTCAAAGCCGGACTGAAATCCACAACCAAAAAATGAAAATTCTGAGAAGTTGATTAATTGAAGAAAGCGATATTGCGATTGGACCATAAAGAATATGGAAAACTGAAAACTGGAAGCAGGGGTTCGTTCGGGCAGGGGTTCTGCTACCAAGAAGTTTCAGAGCGGATATAACGTCGACACGTCAAAGCTCTGCAGCATCTGAGCTCCTACAGTTCAGAAAAAAATACTTGGGTAAGTAGGAATCAATTAAATATGTTTATTGGCTAAGGCAACATATTTAGCCCAAAGCCACAGTCCCTGAGATTTCCAGTGTATGAAAACATTTTTTTTTTTAAACGAATAACATATTAGGTTATATTATATTTTATCATGGTGGACTGTTAACCAATTATCTTTAGATCCTTAAAAAATAATAATAATGACGCTCTCGTCAAATGTCGCTGCTTGAGAAATACAGATCACAGACAATGTAGGAAGTGCAGCATTGCTGTGGCAACAGTTGCATGTGAAAATGTAATGTACTTTGTTTTGTTGTTCTCCCCTTTATGAAAGCCATACATACGGTGTGTTTATCCTGACACACAGAGTTTCTCTGGCAATGAACAATCTGAAGAAAAAAACGACATCATATTCAGTATTTACAATGATTAAATGTGGACACTGGCGCATAAGGAGAAATGTGTAGCCTATTGGACATTATTGGACAAAAGTACTGCTGCATCCACAGATTAGTTTAGGATCACTTGTAGGCCTGAATATTTGGTATTTTTTTGTAAAGGTTATTAGGCAAACAGTCTATAATGTTATTAGCTAAGATATGACCTATCAGATTGTCTATAATCAGAGACCTTACCTTTAGCCGACCTACTGAGTAAATTACCTATTAATTAGACACGTGGGTTGCTGAGAGAGAGATGGGGAGAGAGAGAGGGAGAGAGAAAGAGAGAGATGGGGAGAGAGAGAAAGAGAGAGATGGGGAGAGAGATATGGGGGAGAAAGAGAGAATAAGAAAACAATAAGATAATTACTTGACACATTGGAAAGGATTAACAAAAAAACAGAGCAAACTAGAATGCGATTTGTCCCTACACAGAGAGTACACAGTGGCATAATACCTGACCACTGTGACTGACCCAAACTTAAGGAAAGCTGACTATGTACAGACTCAGTGATCATAACCTCGCCGAAGGCAGACCTGGCTCTCAAGAGAAGACAGGCTATGTGCACACTGCCCACAAAATGAGGTGGATAACTGAGCTGCACTTCCTAACCTCCTTCGAAATGTATGACCATAGTAGAGACACATATTTTCCTCAGAATACACAGACCCACAAAGAATTAGAAAATAACACTGTGATACTCCCATATTTATTGGGTGAAATATCATTGTGTGCAATCATAGCAGCAATATTTGTGATCTGTTGCCACAAGAAAAGGGCAATCAGTGAAGAACAAACACCATTGTAAATACAACCCATATTTATGTTGATTTATTTTCACTTTTGTACTTTAACCATTTGTACATCGTTACAACACTATATATAGACATAATATGACATTTGAAATGTCTTTATTCTTTGGGAACGTTTGTGTTTAATGGATACTCTTCATTTTTTTGGTTTATTCCACTTTAGTTTATTGCACTTGCTTTAGTAATGTAAACATATGTTTCCCATGCCAATAAAGCCCCTTAAATAGAGAGAGAGAGAGAGAGAGAGAGAGAGAGAGAGAGAGAGAGAGAGAGAGAGAGAGAGAGAGAGAGAGAGAGAGAGAGAGAGAGAGAGAGAGAGAGAGAGAGAGAGAGAGAGAGAGAGAGAGAGAGAGAGAGAGAGAGAGAGAGAGAGAGAGAGAGAAAGAATGAGAGAGAGAGAGAGAGAGAGAGAGAGAGAGAGAGAGAGAGAATGAGAGAGAAAGAGATTGGTAGTGGGAGAGAGAGAGATAATAATAATAATAATAATAATAATAAATAAGAGATGGGGAGAGAGAGATGGGGAGAGAGAGAGAAAGAAAGGAAGACAGAAAGAAAGAGAGAGAGCTCTTGTGCTACTATACCCTTGATTGGAGACAAAAAGGGACATAGGCCTACAACTTGAGGCTTTTCTCATTTGGGCAAAAGTCTGTCCTCCATCCGCTCTCCTCTGTGACCCAAAAGTCTGTCCTCCGTCCTCCGTCCTCTCTCCTCTGTGACCCAAAAGTCTGTCCTCCGTCCTCCATCCTCTCTCCTCTGTGACCCAAAAGTCTGTCCTCCGTCCTCCGTCCTCTCTCCTCCGTGACCCAAAAGTCTGTCCTCCGTCCTCCATCCTCTCTCCTCCGTGACCCAAAAGTCTGTCCTCCGTCCTCCATCCTCTCTCCTCCGTGACCCCAAAAGTCTGTCCTCCGTCCTCCATCCTCTCTCCTCTGTGACCCAAAAGTCTGTCCTCCGTCCTCCATCCTCTCTCCTCTGTGACCCAAAAGTCTGTCCTCCATCCTCCATCCTCTCTCCTCTGTGACCCAAAAGTCCGTCCTCCATCCTCTCTTCTCTGTGACCCAAAAGTCTGTCCTCCGTCCTCCATCCTCTCTCCTCCGTGACCCAAAAGTCTGTCCTCCGTCCTCCATCCTCTCTCCTCTGTGACCCAAAAGTCTGTCCTCCATCCTCTCTCCTCTGTGACCCAAAAGTCTGTCCTCCGTCCTCCATCCTCTCTCCTCTGTGACCCAAAAGTCTGTCCTCCATCCTCTCTCCTCCGTGACCCAAAAGTCTGTCCTCCATCCTCTCTCCTCCGTGACCCAGCAGTCTGTCCTCCATCCTCTCTCCTCTGTGACCCAAAAGTCTGTCCTCCATCCTCTCTCCTCCGTGACCCAAAAGTCTGTCCTCCATCCTCTCTCCTCCATGACCCAAAAGTCTGTCCTCCATCCTCTCTCCTCTGTGACCCAAAAGTCTGTCCTCCGTCCTCTCTCCTCTGTGACCCAAAAGTCTGTCCTCCGTCCTCCATCCTCTCTCCTCTGTGACCCCAAAAGTCTGTCCTCCGTTCCTCATCCTCTCTCCTCCGTGACCCAAAAGTCTGTCCTCCATCCTCTCTCCTCTGTGACCCAAAAGTCTGTCCTCCATCCTCTCTCCTCTGTGACCCAAAAGTCTATCCTCCGTCCTCCATCCTCTCTCCTCTGTGACCCAAAAGTCTGTCCTCCATCCTCCATCCTCTCTCCTCTGTGACCCAAAAGTCCGTCCTCCATCCTCTCTCCTCTGTGACCCAAAAGTCTGTCCTCCATCCTCCATCCTCTCTCCTCCGTGACCCAAAAGTCTGTCCTCCGTCCTCCATCCTCTCTCCTCTGTGACCCAAAAGTCTGTCCTCCATCCTCTCTCCTCCGTGACCCAAAAGTCTGTCCTCCGTCCTCCATCCTCTCTCCTCTGTGACCCAAAAGTCTGTCCTCCATCCTCTCTCCTCCGTGACCCAAAAGTCTGTCCTCCATCCTCTCTCCTCCGTGACCCAAAAGTCTGTCCTCCATCCTCTCTCCTCCGTGACCCAGCAGTCTGTCCTCCATCCTCTCTCCTCTGTGACCCAAAAGTCTGTCCTCCATCCTCTCTCCTCCGTGACCCAAAAGTCTGTCCTCCATCCTCTCTCCTCCATGACCCAAAAGTCTGTCCTCCATCCTCTCTCCTCTGTGACCCAAAAGTCTGTCCTCCGTCCTCTCTCCTCTGTGACCCAAAAGTCTGTCCTCCGTCCTCCATCCTCTCTCCTCTGTGACCCAAAAGTCTGTCCTCCTTCCTCCATCCTCTCTCCTCTGTGACCCCAAAAGTCTGTCCTCCGTTCCTCATCCTCTCTCCTCCGTGACCCAAAAGTCTGTCCACCCCGTGTAAATATCATTTGGCTGATGAAGTGTGAGTCTCATTTCATTTCTCCAGCCTCCATCTAAACAAATGGAAAAGAAAGGCACCATATAATCCCATATTTTTAGATGATGCCTGTTGCCAGTAATTTACTTTCTTTGGAAAATAATATCTTCCAACAGGTGTGAGTTGAACCAATGATGAAAGATTACAACAGAGAAACTCCTTCACCTGAAGAAACCATTATCTTCCTTAGAAAGATGGAGGTTCCATCTAAGGCGAGGTGGACCCCAGACGACGTCTCCTCTACCCCGTCATCTTCAGGGATGCAGAGGTCCAGTTGCTCCAGTCTGAAGGTACAGTACTTGTCTCTTCTCATATCACTTCATGGGAAATTAAAACCCTGTACCGATCTAGGATCAGGTTCCCGTTATTCATATAAACATATTCTTTAAGATCTAAAAGGCAGAACTGATCCTACTCTGTTCTGTCTGTCTGTCTGTCTGTCTGTCTGTCTGTCTGTCTGTCTGTCTGTCTGTCTGTCTATTTGTTCAGCACTTTTGAAATGTACAGCGACAGAATTCAGAACATGGGCCATTCTTACAGTATTCTCCCTGTACACCAAGTCAGAACCGCAGGATAAATAAAGGGGGCATATAAGCAGACAATGAAAGCTCTTCCAACATTTGATAATGACATTTATCTAAAACAGGCTATAGGCTACATGTGCACCACCAAGTCAGAACAGTAGTCGAAGAGTGGAAAAGGGACCTACCTAATTATTAGGGTGAGGCACATGGGCTACTAACAGCTTACTACACAACATTTATTATTTTTATTTTACCTTTATTTAACCAGGCAAGTCAGTTAAGAACAAATTCTTATTTTCAATGACGGCCTAGGAACAGTGGGTTAACTGCCTGTTCAGGGGCAGAAAGACAGATTTGTACCATGTCAGCTCGGGGGTTTGAACTTGCAACCTTCCGGGTACTAGTCCAACACTAGACTACCCTGCCGCCCCATACATACTAACATACACTTACTATTACTTACTTAACTACAGTATACACATCTCCCTGGCATATTACATCATTTATGCAGCAGCATACAATACATTTTTGGACTCACCTTGTTGTGCCGTGCTCACTTGGACAGGAAGGTGGTCCGGCGTTTCTTCGTGGGAAAGTTTTGTCATCAAAGTCTGGCATTATCTGGATTTATGGTGTTTTCAAGACAACTGGGAACCCGGAAAAAAAGCAAGGTTGAATCATAATGATGTCAGTGATCTTCAGTCGTAGCTCTAGAAAGAGGCCCGAGTTCTCGAGTTGAGTGACCATTCAAAACTTATTTTCCCAGTCGGAGCTTGTTTTTCCCGAGGTCCCAGTTGTCTTGAACTCACTGAAGTCAGATTTCACAGTTCCGAGTTAACACTTGTTTTGAGCGCGGAACAAATCACGCTTCATTGAAAGCATGGCCAATGTTGAATGTTTATCATTTTAAACTAGGAAAAGAGACCCTTCATCTTTAACTTTGTACCACACAGACACTCCACTCAATAACAAGCCAATGATTGCTTTGCAATGCTTGCAGTTAGCCATTGATTCCGTCCAAACCATTCATTTTTTAATTTGCGAAGATCAACTTGTTTTGTAATGTTTATGTCCAATGGCCGATGAGAAATCTATAATTTATCTATAAAAGGATTTGCCAGTAGATTGTTGACTTGATTCATGATGATGACTGCTAGCTAAGATTTGAAAGTATGATGTTGACATGATCAGTCCAACGAAGGCTACTGTAGATGTAATGTGATTAAACATAATTTTATCAGTGGTCAATGATCTTGAGCCTTCTTGGATGGGCACTTCTAATTTAACTCTATAGCAGCACCCAAGGAGCTTGAATTTTTGAGCTCTACGAATAGACTTGGCGGGGAAGTAGTGTCCCCATGAGTGACAGAACACTGAGCCAATCACGGCGCAACTAGAGAACATTACCAATACCTACGCTCCGTTCTTTCTAGGCTGAAACACCTGCATTTTGGAGCAAAAAAGAGACCATGTTTGTATGCGGTTTTATTTGTGTGTGTGTGTGTCTTGTAATACAGTGTGTGCGTGACTTTGTGTGCTGTAAGACAGTGTGTGTGTGTGCTGTAAGACAGAGTGTGTGTGTGCTGTAAGACAGAGTATGTGTGTGCTGTAAGACAGAGTATGTGTGTGCTGTAAGACAGTGTGTGTGTGTGCTGTAAGACAGAGTGTGTGTGTGCTGTAAGACAGAGTGTGTGTGTGCTGTAAGACAGAGTGTGTGTGCTGTAAGACAGTGTGTGTGTGTGCTGTAAGACAGTGTGTGTGTGTGCTGTAAGACAGAGTGTGTGTGTGCTGTAAGAGTGTGTGTGTGTGTGCTGTAAGACAGTGTGTGTGTGTGCTGTAAGACAGAGTGTGTGTGTGCTGTAAGAGTGTGTGTGTGTGCTGTAAGAGTGTGTGTGTGTGCTGTAAGACAGAGTGTGTGTGTGCTGTAAGAGTGTGTGTGTGTGCTGTAAGACAGAGTGTGTGTGTGCTGTAAGAGTGTGTGTGTGTGTGCTGTAAGAGTGTGTGTGTGTGCTGTAAGACAGTGTGTGTGTGTGCTGTAAGACAGAGTGTGTGTGTGCTGTAAGACAGAGTGTGTGTGTGCTGTAAGAGTGTGCGTGTGTGCTGTAAGACAGTGTGTATGCAGTGTGTAAAGTATGATATACTGTACAATCCTTTGAGTGAGTGAGTGAGAGAGAGAGAGAGAGAGAGAGAGAGAGACTGTTTATATGTCTGTGTACCAGTAGCTTGTGTACTGTGTGTGTACAGTGGTTGTCTTGGTATATGATTAGTGCAGCAGATGACGACTTTACTGTACTTTGCACAGTGTATAAACAAGCACTGTATCTGTAAACAGAGTTTAGGGCCTGTCCTTGTCCTAATCTGGGCTCAAACAAGGGTCCTTCATTGCTCAGTTTGTGAGAGCCTGATGCTAGCAACGCCAGGGTGGTGGAAAATGAAATGTAAGTTGCTTAGCAAGCTTCTGCTAAATGGCAAGCAGCACCGTCAACACCAGTGACCCAGAAAAGCCCAGGCATTAATCGTGTCTTGGGCTACAGTACTTCTAGGTCTTGTGCGATGGACCCTACTACTGCACTGAGCACACAGCTAACTACTTTTTTATTTTATTTTTTATTTTACCTTTATTTAACTAGGCAAGTCAGTTAAGAACAAATTCTTATTTTCAATGACGGCCTAGGAACAGTGGGTTAACTGCCTGTTTAGGAGCAGAACGACAGATTTGTACCTTGTCGGCTCGGGGGTTTGAACTTGCAACCTTCACGGTTACTAGTCTAGCGCTCTAACCACTAGGCTACCCTGCCGCCCCAGGGTACCAGTGCCACATCAGCTACAGGGTCATTCCATTAAATTATTCTCTTTTGGGTATTGTAATTTACTGGAAAAATTCACGAATTAAATCATTGTTTCTTCTTTCATGAAGAGCACATATTCAACAACAAAAAAAAGTTTTCCCATTTCAAGAGGTTAAATGACTATAGTAAGTGCCTATTAAGTACCAGATGAAGTAACAGGGTTGATGATTTCTTCTTAAATCAGCCATAAATCTCCTTGTGCCCCCCTAGCCCCAACAGGTTTTAAATCAGCCATACATCTCCTTGTGCCCCCCTAGCCCCAACAGGTTTTAAATCAGCCATACATCTCCTTGTGCCCCCTAGCCCCAACAGGTTTTAAATCAGCCATACATCTCCTTGTGCCCCCTAGCCCCAACAGGTTTTAAATCAGCCATACATCTCCTTGTGCCCCCCTAGCCCCAACAGGTTTTAAATCAGCCATACATCTCCTTGTGCCCCCCTAGCCCCAACAGGTTTTAAATCAGCCATACATCTCCTTGTGACCCCTAGCCCCAACAGGTTTTAAATCAGCCATACATCTCCTTGTGCCCCCCTAGCCCCAACAGGTTTTTAAATCAGCCATACATCTCCTTGTGCCCCCCTAGACCCAACAGGTTTTAAATCAGCCATACATCTCCTTGTGACAGAGGGAACGGAAGCTTGGTGTGTGTAACAGGGAGTGGAAGTTGAATGCAAGCTTTAACCCTCAAAAATTATATTGTAAGAAAAACAAAAACCTCACCGGTCTGTGGGTAGCAAGGTTGACGTGCTATGCTCGACCAGCTCAGCTTAGATTTTACCTTAAAATGAATCACTAATCACAATTATGATCTTGAGAAATGACTTTGTCAAAGCAACAAAAAAAACTTTATTTATGATAGTGAAAACGGTACAACGATGGTGAAAACTTGGAGAGATTTTGGTGCTCATGTAACGGATGTGAAACGGCTAGCTTAGTTAGCGGTGGTGCGCTAAATAGCGTTTCAATCGGTGACGTCACTTGCTCCAAGACCTTGAAGTAGTAGTTCCCCTTGCTCTGCAAGGGCCGTAGCTTTTGTGGAGCGATGGGTAACGATGCTTCGAGGGTGACTGTTGTTGATGTGTGCAGAGGGTCCCTGGTTCGCACCCGGGTTTTGGCGAGGGGAAGGTCTAAAGTTATACTGTTACACACAGACCCACTGGGGAAAAAAACTGGTTGAGTTAACGTTGTTACAACGTCTGTTGATGTGGAATCTACGTGGAAAATACATTAGTTTAAAAAAAAAAGTGAATCAACGTAAACTGTCGTTTTGATGTTAAAATATCAAACACAAGATTGTCATTATGTAAAAATAAAAAAAAAACATAAACAAACCTTGTATAAAATATGTTGAAATTATATCCTCTATCAGACAAAAGTCCAGCCCTGCTTAGCTATGATATTTGTCATTGTCTATAACCAAATGCACTGTCGTGAGAATGCTTATTGAGAGATCTCCACTTAAAAACTAAATAGATTCACTGTTGCTATCAAAGTAATTCCAAAGGGTAGGTTTTTTTTAACGGGGCAAATGAAATTTGAGCCTACAACAGCTATAGTTTCAATTCAACCCAGAATTCAACTAAACCAAAAATATGACATTGTTATTCTATTGGAATTTGGGTTGTGATTTTAGGTGTTTTGAAAGCATAGTGATGACACATAAATAAATCAAAAACTAACATGTGGCTGTCTTGTTGAGTGGGTGATTGATTATAGGTTGTAATCTCATTTTATCTTGGTGTGCCCAGTGGGGAGGGACATGTTAAAATGTAGAATTCATATAGAAAATCAGATTTATAGAATTGTCCATGCGGACAATATATCCAATATATCCATATTAAAGGGCCCTTCATTTAATATAGCGTGCTTTTAAGTACAATATTGTTGGACAATTTCTACTTAGAATATCAAAGGGACGAAAAAGGGACTCATTTCGTTGAATAATCCTAAAATAGACGTGGCAAAATAAAATGAGCAGGTTTGGTTTCTGTTTTTTGACAATTTTTTCTAACAGGACGTGTTTTTGGATGTACTCTGATTGAGCTTGTAGACTCGCGGTCACGGTTTCTCAGTGTATTTGGGATGTACTCTGATTGAGCTTGTGGACTCGCGGTCATGGTTTCTCAGTGTATTTGGGATGTACTCTGTTTGAGCTTGTAGACTCGCGGTCATGGTTTCTCAGTGTATTTGGGATGTACTCTGATTGAGCTTGTAGACTCGCGGTCACGGTTTCTCAGTGTATTTGGGATGTACTCTGATTGAGCTTGTAGACTCGCGGTCACGGTTTCTCAGTGTATTTGGGATGTACTCTGATTGAGCTTGTAGACTCGCGGTCATGGTTTCTCAGTGTATTTGGGATGTACTCTGATTGAGCTTGTAGACTCGCGGTCACGGTTTCTCAGTGTATTTGGGATGTACTCTGATTGAGCTTGTGGACTCGCGGTCATGGTTTCTCAGTGTATTTGGGATGTACTCTGATTGAGCTTGTAGACTCGCGGTCATGGTTTCTCAGTGTATTTGGGATGTACTCTGATTGAGCTTGTAGACTCGCGGTCACGGTTTCTCAGTGTATTTGGGATGTACTCTGATTGAGCTTGTAGACTCGCGGTCACGGTTTCTCAGTGTATTTGGGATGTACTCTGATTGAGCTTGTAGACTCGCGGTCCTGGTTTCTCAGTGTATTTGGGATGTACTCTGAGCTTGTAGACTCGCGGTCATGGTTTCTCAGTGTATTTGGGATGTACTCTGATTGTGGTCCTTCTGTAGCTCAGTTGGTAGAGCATGGCGCTTGTAACGCCAGGGTAGTGGGTTCGATTCCCGGGACCACCCATACGTAGAATGTATGCACACATGACTGTAAGTCGCTTTGGATAAAAGCGTCTGCTAAATGGCATATTATTATTATTATTATTTAGCTTGTAGACTCGCGGTCATGGTTTCTCAGTGTATTTGGGATGTACTCTGAGCTTGTAGACTCGCGGTCATGGTTTCTCAGTGTATTTGGGATGTACTCTGAGCTTGTAGACTCGCGGTCATGGTTTCTCAGTGTATTTGGGATGTACTCTGATTGAGCTTGTGGACTCGCGGTCATGGTTTCTCAGTGTATTTGGGATGTACTCTGAGCTTGTAGACTCGCCGTCACGGTTTCTCAGTTTATTTGGGATGTACTCTGATTGAGCTTGTAGACTCGTGGTCACGGTTTCTCAGTTTGTTTCCTTTTAATTTATTTTATAAAAGCGCAGAAAATATGCATGTACTTTTATCCTCATTTTCAGTATTTTACATTTTAAGTCTTACAACTGTCAAATCGGTGTTCCATTAAGTATGACAAGATTTCATGGAGTAGAAAAGAGATTCAGAAACTCTTGGAGGATGATGGGTTTTAAAAAAAAAGTTTTTACATTAATAAAAGTACAAACAATTAATTTCCAGATTTATGTAAGTGAAATGTTCATTTATAATGCTGAGGCCTGCAGTGTTCCTGAAGTTAATTTCCTGAGTGTGTTACTTTGACCCCAGATCAAGGTAGGGTCACGTGCAAGTATTCTAGCCAGTCACACGGTTGCCACACAGACATATAACATGAGCTAAATCACAGCTCCTAGGAATTCAGTTTGTGGGATTCAGGGAATCTGGACTTTTTATACTTGGTCAAATCTTTCTCAGGAAGTATCCCCATGGCCTCTGTCACACCTGGGTTCAAATACTATTCGAAATAATTTCAAATACTCGATTGAGGCTTGGTTGAGCTTGCCTGGTGCACTGGAATTAATAGAATAGATGTATGAGAAAAACATGCCCATCTGGCACTACCAGGAAGGCTAAAGCAAACGATCAAAATTATTTTCAAGATTTCCAATCATTTGAATCCAGGTCTGGCCTATGTTCTGGCGTAAAACTGCATTTACACAGTCAGCTAAATTCGGATAATTTATTCACTAAATTGTATTTGGACCAATCAGATCAGCTCTGAAAAAGATTGGTGAAAATATCTGGGATCGGTCAAATGACCCAATTAGTGGTAAAAATATAATAATTGGGCTTCCTGTGTTAACACAGCCTTGGAGACATATTGTGGGGGACCCCTATACTTTGACAGCAGAACCCAGTACCTTATGTTGTAGCTCCTAAGTGTATTCAGCTTAAAGCTGCATCAGATATTTTTCAGAGCTGATCTGATTAGTCAAAAGACCAATTAGCGGGGGAAAAAATATCAGAATAGGGCTTTCTGTGTAAACACAGCCTCAATGGAAAACAATGGGGCGAGGCGATGATGAGCTATCGTGTTGTTCTGAACTGTGACCCAGTTTGGTACTGAACGTTTACAGAAACAAAGGGGCTATTCTATTCTACTGAAGTCCCCTCCTGCCCAACCCACCGAGCCTAATTACTCGGTGATGTAACGACTGTATTCTAAAATCCACCCGCATCATTCGAATTTTAGGCTGACTGACTGAGATGGAGTAGTGTGAGGAAAATTTTAAATGATCTGTTGTGTGTGTTGGATTTGAAAGTAATACATTCATTCAACCAATTTAGACCCATCAGACTAATGGTATCTGAGGTGTTGCTGGATCTGTAAACAGCTTCTCCATTATCTATGTGAATGATTGAATAAATAAATGAATGAATGAATGAATGAATGAATGAATGAATGAATGAACTGGCCTCGTTCCCAGGAAGACTGTTGCTGCTGAAATGTAATTTGTCTCAGGCCAAAATTAGAAAGGTCTTATTGTAAAAAGTTGAGGAATCAAGTTGATGACAACATACTGTATGTCAATGACATTGATGAAAGCCTAAATTAATGGCATGGAAATAATTTTAAGTGACGTCTCAGTTACGACTTTTTGCCGGAAACATTTTGCCAGAAGCAGAATCTCTGCATCGCAAGGCCAGTGTCATATCGTCAGCGTTCAGAGAAACAGAGTACATCCGAGGTCAAGTTGCTACAGTTGAAAATATTTGAATAGAAATATGAATGATGTATGTCTTACTGAACCACTGGTAACTCAGATGAGTGTCTTTGTGCTTCTTCTCTGGTGGACAGAAATAGAGATGTCCTGGTCTATCTGAGGTGAACCACTGGTAACTCAGATGAGTGTCTTTGTGCTTCTTCTCTGATGGACAGAAATAGAGATGTCCTGGTCTATCTGAGGTGAACCACTGGTAACTCAGATGAGTGTCTTTGTGCTTCTTCTCTGATGGACAGAAATAGAGATGTCCTGGTCTTTGTGCTTCTTCTCTGATCTAGAGGTGAACCACTGGTAACTCAGATGAGTGTCTTTGTGCTTCTTCTCTGGTGGACAGAAATAGAGATGTCCTGGTCTATCTGAGGTGAACCACTGGTAACTCAGATGAGTGTCTTTGTGCTTCTTCTCTGATGGACAGAAATAGAGATGTCCTGGTCTATCTGAGGTGAACCACTGGTAACTCAGATGAGTGTCTTTGTGCTTCTTCTCTGGTGGACAGAAATAGAGATGTCCTGGTCTATCTGAGGTGAACCACTGGTAACTCAGATGAGTGTCTTTGTGCTTCTTCTCTGGTGGACAGAAATAGAGATGTCCTGGTCTATCTGAGGTGACGTCTTTGTGTCCAACTCTGCCTTTTGAAGAAAGGATCTCACTGATGACAACCCCGCCCCCGATCACTGCAGGGCTATTTTCATCCCTAACAATGTAGTCCGGAGACTGATGCTGACACTCACCTGTTTCCAATTAACTGTCCTGAGTTATTGCCATGAGGCTGAATATGTCAGAGTCATGAGATTATGACTCATGAGATTGAAGACCTCTTTTGATCCTGTTTTTGTGAAGACTGCCTACGGAAATCAACAACGAGCGAGGACTCGGTGCTCAGCATTCTTAGACCAGGCACTTATTAGTCTGATTTTGTTGTAAAATATATATTTTTTATTTTCTTGACCTCTTTTTCTCTCTTCTTCTTCTTCTTCTTCTCTCTCTTCTTCTTCTTCTTCTTCTTTTTCTCTCTCTTCTTCTTCTTTTTCTCTCTCTTCTTCTTCTTCTCTCTCTTCTTCTTCTTTTTCTCTCTCTTCTTCTTCTTCTTCTTCTCCCTCTCGTTAGATGTTCCTGGCTGCCCTGTCCTTTGCCTACTTCTCTAAGGCCTTGTCTGGGAGTTACATGAAAAGTACGATAACCCAGCTGGAGAGGAGATTTGATATCCCAAGTTATTTGACAGGTGTTATCGACGGGAGCTTTGAAATAGGTAAACACTGTACCCGCATACCTACAGTACATGTTTTGTTTGCTTCTCTACCTAGCTATGCGTTCGTGTTTCTTATTCTTCTTTCTTCGTCTTTCTCCTTCTCTTCTTCTTCTTCCTTCTTCCTCATTCTCTTATTCTTCTTCCTCCTTTTCTTCTTCTTCTTCTTCCTTGTTCTCTTCTTCTTCTTTCTTCCTCCTTCTCTATCCCAAGTTATTTGACAGGTGTTATCGACGGGAGCTTTGAAATAGGTAAACACTGTACCCGCATACCTACAGTACATGTTTTGTTTGCTTCTCTACCTAGCTATGCGTTCGTGTTTCTTATTCTTCTTTCTTCGTCTTTCTCCTTCTCTTCTTCTTCTTCCTTCTTCCTCATTCTCTTATTCTTCTTCCTCCTTTTCTTCTTCTTCTTCCTCCTTCTCTTCTTCTTCTACTTCTTCCTCCTTCTCTTCTTCTTCTCTTCTTCTTCTTCTTCTTCTTCTTCCTCCTTTTCTTCTTCTTCTTCTCTTCTTCTTCTTCCTCCTTCTCTTCTTCTTCTTCCCCCTTTTTCATCTTCGTTCTCTTCTTCTTCTTCCTCCTTCTCTTCTTCTTCCTCCTTTTCTTCTTCTTCTTCTTCTTCTTCTTCTTCTTCTTCTTCTCTTCTTCTTCTTCCTCCTTCTCTTCTTCTTCTTCCCCCTTTTTCATCTTCGTTCTCTTCTTCTTCTTCCTCCTTCTCTTCTTCTTCATCCTTCTCTTCTTCTTCATCCTTCTCTTCTTCTTCTACCGACATAGCTATTCATACTGTATGTTTCACGGAAATGTTAGGGTGCATCAGTTGGATGAGCCACGATTACGTCTTCCCGTGCGTGTCATCGTAGGACCAACACACTATATGCCAATTCACGAGCCTCCCTTTGAACCCATGTGGCTTTTTTTAAATTAATGGGGTGGGTGGTGTAATACAACCTCAAAAGCTAATGGAGCGAATACCTATCCTATGTTCATTATAGCCCTGTAGTTCTCCAAGGCATCAGTGGTGTTGAATGCTGCTACACTAGTGCTCTTATTGTCAGCATATGACCCTGGTCTGTAGTGCCAGTCGCTGGGGTTTCTATGGCGATGTACGTTTTCCGTAGGCAATTGCATCAAAAGTAGGGCTTCTTTGTTAAAGCAGAGATTATATGTCCACATGCTGGATCCTTTGGCTCACTGTGTTGGAGCATATAGGTGATTGATTAACATCAGAGTTGTGTTATAACCTAATGAAGACAGTTTGTCTGTCCAAACGTTGGCTATTCAATTATTGTATCTGAGCTCCTAGACTGTGAGGCTCTCCTTCTTTCAACTTTTAGTACACTATATGTGCCGTTGTCAATGTTGATAGTTTCGTAAGCACTTTTGGATAAAAGTGCCTGCTAAATGACCATCATAAAGTCATATCAGAATAACATCCTGACGCTCTACATTTTCTCTGGTATAAAAACAGAATCACATCTGTGGTTCAGATGTAAACGTCTCTTGACCAATAGTGTTGTCGTTTTGAAAGTGTGACCCCCCCCCTGTAACTGTCAAATGGGCCCAACCATATCTCCTTCCCTTCATCCCTGTATTGTAGGTAACCTATTGGTGATAGCCTTTGTGAGTTATTTTGGTGCCAAGCTTCACCGACCTAAGATCATAGCGATCGGATGTGTCCTGATGTCGTTTGGGACGTTCCTCATCGCCATGCCTCATTTTATTTTAGGACGGTAAGTAGTAAGACGAGTACACAACTTGTCGTCAGAACATGTGAATGTATTGTGTTTTGTAGGGTGGCTCACATTTCAGTTGTGTTTTTACAGTGAGATAGTAGTTTAATCTTAAATTTAGGTTAACATGTTGCACAAAGGTTTATTGTCACTGACAAAGTAACTGTGCTGTAGACGCTGGGAGTCGAGTAGACGTGACAGTAACATTATCATGACGTGGGTTGGATAACAAATCAAGGGTAGCAATTTGAATGGCCGATATTACTGCTTTCCTTTTTTTTAAATTAATGTTTAGATTATTTTATTTGTTGAGGAATTACATGTTTAAATCGAATGACACCTAATGCATGCTTTAACCATCGCCGAGCCTAACTGTCACATTGGTATTTTGTACTCAGCTATAAGTTCCAATCGTCAGTTAGAGCGTCCATGAATTCAACCACTATCTTCGGTCCATGTCCAGCAAGCTCAGCTGAGTCCACACAGGCAGGTGACAAGGCCTCTATACTGCCGTCTGTAGGTAAGACATGGTAACTAAATCATATACACAGACATGCAGTACAAATTCAACCCCTACCACCTCCCCTTGACCCTAACTCTTCACTGTTTGTAGATCTGTAAGATGGAAGAAGTAATATAGTGGGAGCTCCAACACTCCACTGCTTATATCTACTGAGACCCGACATATTTTCTAACATTGATAGGTTAAGACCAACGGGAGGGGTAAGGAGGGAGTTCAGACTGGCTGATGTCCAGGATACTAGAACATTGATAGGTTAAGACCAATGGGAGGGGTAAGGAGGGAGTTCAGACTGGCTGATGTCCAGGATACTAGAACATTGATAGGTTAAGACCAACGGGAGGGGTAAGGAGGGAGTTCAGACTGGCTGGGTTCAATTCAGAACATTGGGTTAAGACTGATGTTCCTAGAACATTGATCCAACGGATACTAGAACATTGATAGGTTAAGACCAACGGGAGGGGTAAGGAGGGAATTCAGACTGGCTGATGTCCAGGATACTAGAACATTGATAGGTTAAGACCAACGGGAGGGGTACGGAGGGAATTCAGACTGGCTGATTTCCAGGATACTAGAACATTGATAGGTTAAGACCAATGGGAGGGGTA
This sequence comes from Oncorhynchus keta, assembly GCF_023373465.1. Lineage (NCBI taxonomy): Eukaryota > Metazoa > Chordata > Actinopteri > Salmoniformes > Salmonidae > Oncorhynchus > Oncorhynchus keta. The sequence continues at coordinate 53,251,709 of NC_068437.1, read as the reverse complement.
AGGAGGGAATTCAGACTGGCTGATGTCCAGGATACTAGAACATTGATAGGTTAAGACCAACGGGAGGGGTACGGAGGGAATTCAGACTGGCTGATTTCCAGGATACTAGAACATTGATAGGTTAAGACCAATGGGAGGGGTAAGGAGGGAATTCAGACTGGCTGATGTCCAGGATACTAGAACATTGATAGGTTAAGACTAACGGGAGGGGTAAGGAGGGAATTCAGACTGGCTGATGTCAGGATACTAGAACATTGATAGGTTAAGACTAACGGGAGGGGTACGGAGGGAATTCAGACTGGCTGATGTCCAGGATACTAGAACATTGATAGGTTAAGACTAACGGGAGGGGTACGGAGGGAATTGTGACCGGCAGTTTTTCATCCATTAAATCATTCAATTCTAATATGATATTGTGGCATCTAATGCTGTATTTAAGCATGTTTTTTCTTTCTTTCTTCTAAATGACAGGCTGTGAGCAAGAGTCCAGTGTGTCTATGTGGATCTATGTGTTCCTGGGTAATGTGTTAAGAGGGATAGGAGAGACTCCTGTACATCCGCTGGGAATCTCCTATATAGACGACTACGCCAGGTCTGAGAATGCAGCCCTTTACATTAGTAAGATGACATGTTTTTTCCGTCTCACAAAAAAAAAAAAAAAAAGTATATTGATTATAACTTTCAGAATCATTTGTTTAAAGTAGGATAGGTCATCCATGTCGCTAAATTAAGTTTGTGTCTTTTCTATTTTGAATGTTTCAGGCTGTGTCCAGACCATATCAATCATAGGTCCCGTCTTTGGCTACTTACTAGGATCCTTGTGTGCCAACATATACGTTGACACAGGATACGTGAACATGGGTGAGTCGATTCAGACAACTACCATGTTACTGGCCTCGTATATACAGCCACGGTGGTGAGTCGATTCAGACAACTACCATGTTACTGGCCTCGTATATACAGCCACGGTGGTGAGTCGATTCAGACAACTACCATGTTACTGGCCTCGTATATACAGCCACGGTGGTGAGTCGATTCAGACAACTACCATGTTACTGGCCTCGTATATACAGCCACGGTGGTGAGTCGATTCAGACAACTACCATGTTACTGGCCTACAGCCACGGTGTTACTACCATGTTACTGGCCTCGTATATACAGCCACGGTGGTGAGTCGATTCAGACAACTACCATGTTACTGGCCTCGTATATACAGCCACGGTGGTGAGTCGATTCAGACAACTACCATGTTACTGGCCTCGTATATACAGCCACGGTGGTGAGTCGATTCAGACAACTACCATGTTACTGGCCTCGTATATACAGCCACGGTGGTGAGTCGATTCAGACAACTACCATGTTACTGGCCTCGTATATACAGCCACGGTGGTGAGTCGATTCAGACAACTACCATGTTACTGGCCTCGTATATACAGCCACGGTGGTGAGTCGATTCAGACAACTACCATGTTACTGGCCTCGTATATACAGCCACGGAGGTGAGTCGATTCAGTCAACTACCATGTTACTGGCCTCGTATATACAGCCACGGTGGTGAGTCGATTCAGACAACTACCATGTTACTGGCCTCGTATATACAGCCACGGTGGTGAGTCGATTCAGACAACTACCATGTTACTGGCCTCGTATATACAGCCACGGTGGTGAGTCGATTCAGACAACTACCATGTTACTGGCCTCGTATATACAGCCACGGAGGTGAGTCGATTCAGTCAACTACCATGTTACTGGCCTCGTATATACAGCCACGGAGGTGCCATTTACGTAACGCCATAAATCCAGTTCAGTTCCTATATACTCATGGTGCTGTTACTGCAGACGCTTTAATCCAGAGCAATTTACATATAATATATGCCATTTAGCAGATGCTTTTATCCAAAGCAGTCACGCGTCTATACTTACAGTCACACCCCAGCGGGAATCGAACTCACGACCTTTGGTGTTGCAAGCACTATGCTCTATAGCAGGTTTTCCTCAGGACTCGGTCCTGCCCCCCCCGGCACTACACAGCTAATTAACCAACTCAGGACCGAGAATAGGAAAGCCTGGTCCTGCCCCCCCCCCGGCACTCCCCCAACTCAGGCACCCTGGTCCCCCCACACAGCTAATTAACCAACTCAGGACCGAGAATAGGAAACCCTGGTCCTGCCCCCACTACACAGCTAATTAACCAACTCAGGACCGAGAATAGGAAACCCTGGTCCTGCCCCCCCCGGCACTACACAGCTAATTAACCAACTCAGGACCAAGAATAGGAATCCCTGGTCCTGCCCCCCCCCGGCACTACACAGCTAATTAACCAACTCAGGACCGAGAATAGGAAACCCTGGTCCTGCCCCCCCCCCCACACAGCTAATTAACCAACTCAGGACCGAGAATAGGAAACCCTGGTCCTGCCCCCCGGCACTACACAGCTAATTAACCAACTCGGGACCAAGAATAGGAATCCCTGGTCCTGCCCCCCAGCTAATTAACCAACTCAGGCACTACACAGCTAATTAACCAACTCAGGACCGAGAATAGGAAAGCCTGGTCCCGCCCCCGGCACTACACAGCTAATTAACCAACTCAGGACCGAGAATAGGAAAGCCTGGTCCTGCCCCCCCCCGGCACTACACAGCTAATTGACCAACTCAGGACCGAGAATAGGAAAGCCTGGTCCTGCCCCCCCCCCGGCACTACACAGCTAATTAACCAACTCAGGACCGAGAATAGGAAACCCTGGTCCCCCCCAGCACTACACAGCTAATTAACCAACTCAGGACCGAGAATAGGAAAGCCTGGTCCTGCCCCCCCCGGCACTACACAGCTAATTAACCAACTCAGGACCGAGAATAGGAAACCCTGGTCCTGCCCCCCCCGGCACTACACAGCTAATTAACCAACTCAGGACGGAGAATAGGAAAGCCTGGTCCTGCCCCCCCCGGCACTACACAGCTAATTAACCAACTCAGGACGGAGAATAGGAAAGCCTGGATTGTTCTCTGTTCACATACTGATTTAACTGAATCCTAAATGGCTTTGAGCCCTTCCCTGTTGGTTATATGATCCTGCTACACCTGTCCTTCTCCAGAGACTATCACCATCACCCCAGGCGATGCCCGCTGGGTGGGGGCGTGGTGGCTGGGGTACCTCATAGCCGGGGCTATCACCCTCATGTCTGCTGTACCCTTCTGGTTCCTGCCCAAGTCGCTGCCTATTCCCGTGGATAAGCAACTTAATGCCAACTTCACCCCAGAACAGACCCGGTTCATCAAGGACTCTCCCTCAGCCATGGAACATAAGTTTAGACCAGAGGAACCGGCCAACTTTCATCAAATGGCTAAAGGTACCTTAATATCCCCTGGCCTGGCTTTTGAGAAGACCCATAACAACATACAGTACAGGCCTAATGATCAGATGAGTGTATACTTCAGGCAGGGGAAAATTAGGTTAGGGATACAGTAACGCATTGGAGAGGATCTACTACACTCTTAAACATAAAAACGTGTTCTGGAATGTTTCTTTGGCTGTGCCCATAGGAGAACCCTCTGAAGAACCATTTTATGTTCTAGGTAGAACCCTTTTGGGTTCCGTGTAGAACCCAAAAGTGGAAAGGGTTCTACCTGGAATCCAAAAAGTATTCTTCAAAGGGCTCTCCTATGGGCACAGCCAAAGAAACCTAGGTTCTAGATAAAACACATTTTTTCTAAGAGGGCTCTACTTCAGAGGGCTCAGAGAGTACACTCTGGACTATCTGAGCCCTCTGAAGAAGTAGATATGGTCGTCTCCAATAGCATTATTCATTCTCTTTCCATCTGTATGTCAATGCAGTTTTATACGGAGGTGAATGGTACATTATCTATTTTTTTACCTTTATTTAACAAGGCAAGTCAGTTAAGAACAAATTATTATTTAAAAAGACGGCCAAACCCGGACGAAACAAGGAACAATAAGCGCTGTTGTTTGTTGTTGTATTTTCACAGAATTTGTTCCAACATTGAAGAGTCTACTGGGAAGTCCAGTCTATATAACCTACCTCTGCGTGACTATTATTCAATTCAACTCTCTCATCGGCATGGTAACCTACAAGCCCAAATACATTGAGCAACATTACGGAAAGTCAGCATCAAAAGCCAACTTCCTAATGGGTGAGTATTGCATCGTTTTATGATCATGTGTTTAATGTGTCTTTAAAATCATACATCATCAAAAATAACATTGCTAATATTGTGTAATGGTGTAATATATATTTTTTTCAGTTAGCTGGTTTTGTCTGGAGAGTTTAATGTTCTGTCTTTCAGCCATATTTCCATGGCAGTATGGTTCTTTCATACAAAATAACAGACAGCTGCTCGAAAGATAGCTCTGACTTCTCTGTAATAAACACTGACATGAGAAGAGGGACTCTGACTTCTCTGTAATAAACACTGACATGAGAAGAGGGGACTCTGACTTCTCTGTAATAAACACTGACATGAGAAGAGGGACTCTGACTTCTCTGTAATAAACACTGACATGAGAAGAGGGACTCTGACTTCTCTGTAATAAACACTGACATGAGAAGAGGGACTCTGACTTCTCTGTAATAAACACTGACATGAGAAGAGGGACTCTGACTTCTCTGTAATAAACACTGACATGAGAAGAGGGACTCTGACTTCTCTGTAATAAACACTGACATGAGAAGAGGGACTCTGACTTCTCTGTAATAAACACTGACATGAGAAGAGGGACTCTGACTTCTCTGTAATAAACACTGACATGAGAAGACGGACTCTGACTTCTCTGTAATAAACACTGACATGAGAAGACGGACTCTGACTTCTCTGTAATAAACACTGACATGAGAAGAGGGACTCTGACTTCTCTGTAATAAACACTGACATGAGAAGAGGGACTCTGACTTCTCTGTAATAAACACTGACATGAGAAGAGGGACTCTGACTTCTCTGTAATAAACACTGACATGAGAAGACGGACTCTGACTTCTCTGTAATAAACACTGACATGAGAAGACGGACTCTGACTTCTCTGTAATAAACACTGACATGAGAAGACGGACTCTGACTTCTCTGTAATAAACACTGACATGAGAAGACGGACTCTGACTTCTCTGTAATAAACACTGACATGAGAAGACGGACTCTGACTTCTCTGTAATAAACACTGACATGAGAAGACGGACTCTGACTTCTCTGTAATAAACACTGACATGAGAAGAGGGACTCTGACTTCTCTGTAATAAACACTGACATGAGAAGACGGACTCTGACTTCTCTGTAATAAACACTGACATGAGAAGAGGGACTCTGACTTCTCTGTAATAAACACTGACATGAGAAGAGGGACTCTGACTTCTCTGTAATAAACACTGACATGAGAAGAGGGACTCTGACTTCTCTGTAATAAACACTGACATGAGAAGAGGGACTCTGACTTCTCTGTAATAAACACTGACATGAGAAGACGGACTCTGACTTCTCTGTAATAAACACTGACATGAGAAGACGGACTCTGACTTCTCTGTAATAAACACTGACATGAGAAGACGGACTCTGACTTCTCTGTAATAAACACTGACATGAGAAGACGGACTCTGACTTCTCTGTAATAAACACTGACATGAGAAGACGGACTCTGACTTCTCTGTAATAAACACTGACATGAGAAGACGGACTCTGACTTCTCTGTAATAAACACTGACATGAGAAGAGGGACTCTGACTTCTCTGTAATAAACACTGACATGAGAAGAGGGACTCTGACTTCTCTGTAATAAACACTGACATGAGAAGAGGGACTCTGACTTCTCTGTAATAAACACTGACATGAGAAGAGGGACTCTGACTTCTCTGTAATAAACACTGACATGAGAAGAGGGACTCTGACTTCTCTGTAATAAACACTGACATGAGAAGACGGACTCTGACTTCTCTGTAATAAACACTGACATGAGAAGACGGACTCTGACTTCTCTGTAATAAACACTGACATGAGAAGACGGACTCTGACTTCTCTGTAATAAATACTGACATGAGAAGACTGACTGTGACTTCTCTGTAATAAACACTGACATGATGAGACGGGACTCTGACTTCTCTGTAATAAACACTGACATGATGAGACGGGACTCTGACTTCTCTGTAATAAACACTGACATGATGAGACGGACTCTGACTTCTCTGTAATAAACACTGACATGATGAGACGGACTCTGACTTCTCTGTAATAAACACTGACATGATGAGACGGGACTCTGACTTCTCTGTAATAAATACTGACATGATGAGACGGACTCTGACTTCTCTGTAATAAACACTGACATGAGGAGACGGGACTCGATAAAAGCGAGATAGATTTGAAATTAATATAAAATAATATTGAATAATGTAAATAATAAATAGCCGGTCTTGATATTAAATTATATTCAAGTTAAATTATATTTAAAGTGCTGTTGATGACCACATAATAATAATAATAATAATAATAATAATATGCTTTTATTCTGTATTCAATTAGAGAAGAGTGGTTTAGTAGGGAGTGGAGAGGAGGTTGGGGGCTCAGCCAGAAATACATTCAGCATTCCCCCTGTCCTTTCAACCATCAAAGACAGTTTCATCTCTCGTGACCACTTCACATGAGATATGAATGAAGGACTTTGACATGAATAAGGCTATTCCTTCCTTTGATCTCTACTGGGAAGAAGGATTGCGCTAGATACAGTCGCATCTCTGCCTCACTGTAAAACCCAGTGAGTGATTCCCAATACAGTTTCCTCCACCCTCTGTAAGAACCTGGGTCCTTTCTCAATTCGTCTCTCTGTGACTCGCCACATCCTAGCTCCTTGCCCGCTTCTCAACCCTATTGGAGGAGAAGATCCTTATGAGGAGGAGGTGATGAGACAAAGATGATCATTGAGAAAGATCCCTTTTGTCTTGTGATGTCTGTATTGTACGTGCCTGGGTACCCAGACTCCTTACTCCTGCCAAATGTTACACTGCACCCACGGACATTAGTTTTGTTCTCTGCAATGAGTCTGGATCTGAGTACCTCCCCGACCCTTCAACGAATGCGAACACATTTTTGGGGCAGTCTGATTGGTCCAGATTCAGAACACACGTGGGCAAACCGCCGGTTTGAAAGTTCGTCATTGACTTTAATACTCGGATGGGTTAGAGATGATCCAATCGATGATGAATTTGTTTTGTACAACACCTCTCTTGCCCCTCTTCACCACAAACGACTTCAGACTAAAGTATGTAGCGAACAACAGAGTAACGGAATCATAGAATGTGCGTGGAAGATGTCGTTCCCATAGCAACGATTAAAACATTCCCAAACCAGAAACCGTGGATTGATGGCAGCATTCGCGTGAAACTGAAAGCGCGAACCACTGCTTTTAATCAGGGCAAGGTGACCGGAAACATGACCGAATACAAACAGTGTAACTATTCCCTCCGCAAGGCAATCAAACAAGCTAAGCGTCAGTATAGAGACAAAGTAGAATCTCAATTCAACGGCTCAGACACAAGAGGTATGTGGCAGGGTCTACAGTCAATCACAGATTACAAAGAGAAAACCTGCCCCGTCACGGACCAGGATGTCTTGCTCCCAGGCAGACAACATTTTTTAAAATGCCCGCTTTGAGGACAATACAGTGCCACTGACACGGCCCGCAACCAAAACATGCGGACTCTCCTTCACTGCAGCCGACGTGAGGAAAACATTTAAACGTGTCAACCCTCGCAAGGCTGCAGGCCCAGACGGCATCCCCAGCCGCGCCCTTAGAGCATGCGCAGACCAGCTGGCTGGTGTGTTTACGGACATATTCAATCAATCCCTATCCCAGTCTGTTGTTCCCACATGCTTCAAGAGGGCCACCATTGTTCCTGTTCCCAAGAAAGCTAAGGTAACTGAGCTAAACGACTACCGCCTCGTAGCACTCACTTCCGTCATCATGAAGTGCTTTGAGAGACTAGTCAAGGACCATATCACCTCCACCCTACTTGACACCCTAGACCCACTCCAATTTGCTTACCGCCCAAATAGGTCCACAGACGATGCAATCTCAACCACACTGCACACTGCCCTAACCCATCTGGACAAGAGGAATACCTATGTGAGAATGCTGTTTATCGACTACAGCTCGGCATTTAACACCATAGTGCCCTCCAAGCTCGCCATCAAGCTCGACCCTGGGTCTCGACCCCTGTGCAACTGGGTGCTGGACTTCCTGACGGGCCGCCCCCAGGTGGTGAGGGTAGGCAACAACATCTCCACCCGGCCGATCCTCAACACTGGGGCCCCGCAAGGGTGCGTTCTGAGCCCTCTCCTGTACTCCCTGTTCACCCACGACTGCGTGGCCACACATGCCTCCAACTCAATCATCAAGTTTGCGGATGACACAACAGTGGTAGGCTTGATTACCAACAACGACGAGACTACCTACAGGAAGGAGGTGAGGGCTCTCAGAGTGTGGTGTCAGGAAAAAAATAACCTCACACTCAACGTCAACAAAACTAAGGAGATGATTGTGGACTTCAGGAAACAGCAGAGGGAACACCCCCCTATCCACATCGATGGAACCGTAGTGGAGAGAGTAGTAAGTTTTAAGTTCCTCGGCGTACACATCACAGACAAACTGAATTAGTCCACCCACACAGACAGCATCGTAAAGAAGGCGCAGCAGCGCCTCTTCAACCTCAAGAGGCTGAAGAAATTTGGCTTGTCACCAAAAGCACTCACAAACTTCTACAGATGCACAATCGAGAGCATCCTGTCGGGCTGTATCACCGCCTGGTACGGCAACTGCTCCGCCCACAACCGTAAGGCTCTCCAGAGGGTAGTGAGGTCTGCACAACGCATCACCGGGGGCAAACTACCTGCCCTCCAGGACACCTACACCACCCGATGTCACAGGAAGGCCATAAAGATCATCAAGGACAACAACCACCCGAGCCACTGCCTGTTCACTCCGCTATCATCCAGAAGGCGAGGTTAGTACAGGTGCATCAAAGCTGGGACAGAGAGACTGAAAAACAGCTTCTATCTCAAGGCCATCAGACTGTTAAACAGCCACCACTAACATTGAGTGGCTGCTGCCAACACATTGACTCAACTCCAGCCACTTTAATAATGGGAATTGATGGGAAATGATGTAAAATATATCACTAGCCACTTTAAACAATGCTACCTAATATAATGTTTACATACATTACATTATTCATCTCATATGTATACATATATACTGTACTCTATATCATCTACTGCATCTTTATGTAATACATGTATTACTAGCCACTTTAACTATGCCACTTTGTTTACATACTCATCTCATATGTATATACTGCACTCAATACCATCTACTGTATCTTGCCTATGCCGCTCTGTACCATCACTCATTCATATATCTTTATGTACATATTCTTTATCCCCTTATACTTGTGTCTATAAGGTAGTAGTTTTGGAATTGTTAGCTAGATTACTTGTTGGTTATTACTGCATTGTCGGAACTAGAAGCACAAGCATTTTGCTACACTCGCATTAGCATCTGCTAACCATGTGTATGTGACAAATAAAAGTTGATTTGATTTATTGTGAGTTGTCAGGTTAATATTGTATTGCAGGCATAATCACCATCCCAGTTAGGAAGAGTGGATTGTGCTAGATCTTTCCCTGTAAAATGGCTATATACAAGCCCAGCTCTAAACTTTTGAGGAACCTAAGCAAAATTTAGTTGGGGGACCCCTCACCACCATGCTGGCAAAACATTTTAGAGCCCCCCTCTTGACGGTGGAGAGATTTTTGATTTTGATTTAGAGTTCATTTCGTGCAATTCCACACATTTTGCCATGGGGCCGTTTTAGGGGCATTTTTTGTCGTTGCCGTTTTTACAGCTAATTTCATGTAATTCCACACATTTTGCCCAGCCCATTGTGAACCTGAAAACGTCATCCTGACACGTTTTTGCAAAAAAGGTCAAATGTCACAGTAGCTGATGTTTTTTCTCAATACATTGCAGTCAATGGGAGAAGATGTCACAGTGTTTACGTTTACAGTATGTCAATACATTGAAACCAATGGGAAAAGATGAGTGTCACAAGATTGATGCTTAGGTCAATACATACAGTAGCAGTCAATGGGAAAAGATAAGAGACAACCGATGTTGAGGTTGAGCCAAGATGTTGAGATGAAGCGAGGGTTAGGGTTAGGCTTAGAATTGAGCTGGAAGTTGATATGAAGCTAGGGTTAGGAATGAGGTTAGGTTTAGGGTTGTCAGGGTTGAGCTTTGAGTGGACATGAATCTAGGCCTACCCCCCAGAATTTGTTCTTAACTGACTTGCCTAGTTAAATAAAGGTGACATAAAAACATTTTTAAAAAGGTGACATAAAAACATTTAAAAATGTGCTTTTGAGTGACATCTGCCTCACCTGACCTAGAGTTAATGTGCTTTTGAGTGACATCTGCCTCACCTGACCTAGAGTTAATGTGCTTTTGAGTGACATCTGCCTCACCTGACCTAGAGTTAATGTGCTTTTGAGTGACATCGGCAGAACGGTTGAGAAATAGAATCAATATTCACACATGGGACCGTTCAACAGACGCTCCCGATGAACGCAAGCCTACATCTGACCATGTGAAATGAACTCTTCACAGTGAAAACTCGGTCTCTCAGAGAACAAGGGATTTATTCCATAGAAAAGCATTGTCTACAGTCCTCACATAACCACGACACTCCCGTTGACTGCGTTTGAACTAGTTAACCGTCCTTGCACACAACCTTATAGGGATGCCCTGTGTTGAGGTTCAGCTTCCTGTGACAACAGGAAGTGTCTTAATTTACCCTCAACATGATCCTTCATTCTCTCCCTGCAGTTACACAAAATCATTGTCTTCCATCCTCTGTAGAACGTCATTTCTCAACGTAAAAACCTGAGGGCTTTATTAAAGTGTGTTCCCAGAAGGGAACCCGGCATATGAAATTTAAAGTCAATAGACCCAGAAGCATTTTTGACTTCCATTATAGCATTATTATGAATTATTGAATTCATTCTGAAAAGGATATTGCAATTTTTTTTTAAAGTTAGATTGACTTTAAACTTTAAAACTGTATGTGTCTGACTTCCTGCCTATCTGTCTCTGCCTGTCTGTGGGAGAGAGGAAGGAGAGAGCGAGGTGAGAGGAGGGGAAGGCAGGGAAAGGAGAGAGAGAAAGAGAGAGAATGGAGGGGGAAGAGGGAGACGGAAGGGGAGAGGGTGAAGGATGGGGAGAGAGAGGAGGGAGAGAGACAGATGAGACGAGGTGGAGGGAGGGACAGAAGGAGGGAGAGAATGGAGCAAGATAGAGAGAGAGACAGAGAGGGGGAGGGAGATAGGTGAGAGAGGTGGGAGGGGTGGAGGATGAGAGATGGGAGGATGAGAGGGTGAGAGAGATGGATGAGAGATGTGAGAGGATGAGAGGGTGAGAGAGATGGAGAGGGAGGAGGATGAGAGATGTGAGAGGATGAGAGAGATGGAGAGGGTGGAGGATGAGAGATGTGAGAGGATGAGAGAGGAGAGGGTGGAGGATGAGAGATGTGAGAGGATGAGAGATGTGAGGAGGATGAGAGGATGATGGAGGAGGGTGGAGGATGAGAGATGTGAGAGGATGAGGGTGAGAGAGATGGAGAGGGTGGAGGATGAGAGATGTGAGAGGATGAGAGGGTGAGAGAGATGGAGAGGGTGGAGGATGAGAGATGTGAGAGGATGAGGGGTGAGAGAGATGGAGAGGGTGGAGGATGAGAGATGGAGAGGATGAGAGGTGAGAGAGATGGAGAGGGTGGAGGATGAGAGATGTGAGAGGATGGATGAGAGGGTGGGATGAGATGGAGAGGATGAGGGGTGAGAGAGATGGAGAGGGTGGAGGATGAGAGATGTGAGAGGATGAGAGGGTGAGAGAGATGGAGAGGGTGGACGACGAGAGATATGAGAGGGTGAGAGAGATGGAGTGGGTGGAGGATGAGAGATGTGAGAGGATGAGAGGGTGAGAGAGATGGAGAGGGTGGAGGATGAGAGATGTGAGAGGATGAGAGATGTGAGAGGATGAGAGGGTGAGAGAGATGGAGAGGGTGGAGGATGAGAGATGTGAGAGGATGAGAGATGTGAGAGAGATGGAGAGATGTGAGAGAGATGGAGAGATGTGAGAGGATGAGAGAGATGGAGAGGGTGGAGGATGAGAGATATGAGAGGATGAGAGATGTGAGAGGGTGAGAGATGTGAGAGGGTGAGAGATGAGAGGGTGAGAGATGTGAGAGGATGAGAGAGATGGAGAGGATGAGAGAGATGGAGAGGATGAGAGATGTGAGAGGATGAGAGATGTGAGAGGGTGAGAGGATGAGAGATGAGAAGCAAAAATTCCCACAATTCTACACATTTTGCCATGATTTATGCATGCTATGTTAACATAATCTCTACAGTAAGTGTGAGTGACTAACAAAATCAATGGAGACCACCTGGAGGTCAGGGGACCATGGGTATGTTTACTACAAGTTTAGATAGCTGGCTTGACTAACTTACCAATCTAAAAAATGTTAGCTGGCATGGGCTAATTGAGTGACTGTCAGGGACTGATATGAGATAATAACTGCTGATGCACCTTGTGTATTTTAGTATTCTAAAAGGCTCTGCACGGTCAGTCTGACATCTGCATTGGCCATGCAGCATTTAAGGTGATACGGCCTCTGCAGAAGTCAGGGCTTCTTTCGCCTTCACGGAGCAGCGCAGAGCTGTTGTCAAGGAAGTTGTCAAGGAAGTGAGTTTGTGTTTTTTTTTCGGGACCTCCCGCCCCCCTCTACCGTCAACCAATCATGTCAGTGTAGAGCTAAACGGAGCCCTCCGCATTGTTACAAAATTTGGGAGGCGCACGGCGATGCAGTACGGAGCTCAATTTGGTCTTCGCCTGCCTTCGTAATTGCGTCACACCATCCACACGGAGCCTTCGACCACATTCCCCCGATCAAGCATGCACATATACCACTCCAGTGTTCATTGCTAAATTGTAATTACTTCGCCACTATTGGCCTATTTATTGCCTTACCTCCTTACTCCATTTGCACACACTGTACACAGACATTTCTATTGTGTTATTGACTGTACGTTTGTTTATTCCATGTGTAACTCTGTGTTGTTGTTTGTGTCGCACTGCTTTGCTTTATCTTGGCCAGGTCGCAGTTGTAAATGAGAACTTGTTCTCAACTGGCCTACCTGGTTAAATAAAGGTGTTCTCAACTGGCCTACCTGGTTAAATAAAGGTGTTCTCAACTGGCCTACCTGGTTAAATAAAGGTGTTCTCAACTAGCCTACCTGGTTAAATAATGTGTTCTCAACTGGCCTACCTGGTTAAATAAAGGTGTTCTCAACTAGCCTACCTGGTTAAATAAATGTGTTCTCAACTGGCCTACCTGGTTAAATAAAGGTGTTCTCAACTAGCCTACCTGGTTAAATAAAGGTGTTCTCAACTAGCCTACCTGGTTAAATAAAGGTGTTCTCAACTAGCCTACCTGGTTAAATAAAGGTGTTCTCAACTGGCCTACCTGGTTAAATAAAGGTGTTCTCAACTAGCCTACCTGGTTAAATAAAGGTGTTCTCAACTAGCCTACCTGGTTAAATAAAGGTGTTCTCAACTGGCCTACCTGGTTAAATAAAGGTGTTCTCAACTAGCCTACCTGGTTAAATAAAGGTGTTCTCAACTGGCCTACCTGGTTAAATAAAGGTGTTCTCAACTAGCCTACCTGGTTAAATAAAGGTGTTCTCAACTAGCCTACCTGGTTAAATAAAGGTGTTCTCAACTGGCCTACCTGGTTAAATAAAGGTGTTCTCAACTAGCCTACCTGGTTAAATAAAGGTGTTCTCAACTAGCCTACCTGGTTAAATAAAGGTGTTCTCAACTAGCCTACCTGGTTAAATAAAGGTGTTCTCAACTGGCCTACCTGGTTAAATAAAGGTGTTCTCAACTAGCCTACCTGGTTAAATAAAGGTGTTCTCAACTGGCCTACCTGGTTAAATAAAGGTGTTCTCAACTGGCCTACCTGGTTAAATAAAGGTGTTCTCAACTGGCCTACCTGGTTAAATAAAGGTGTTCTCAACTGGCCTACCTGGTTAAATAAAGGTGTTCTCAACTAGCCTACCTGGTTAAATAAAGGTGTTCTCAACTGGCCTACCTGGTTAAATAAAGGTGTTCTCAACTGGCCTACCTGGTTAAATAAAGGTGTTCTCAACTAGCCTACCTGGTTAAATAAAGGTGTTCTCAACTGGCCTAACTGGTTAAATAAAGGTGTTCTCAACTGGCCTACCTGGTTAAATAAAGGTGTTCTCAACTGGCCTACCTGGTTAAATAAAGGTGTTCTCAACTAGCCTACCTGGTTAAATAAAGGTGTTCTCAACTGGCCTACCTGGTTAAATAAAGGTGTTCTCAACTGGCCTACCTGGTTAAATAAAGGTGTTCTCAACTGGCCTACCTGGTTAAATAAAGGTGTTCTCAACTGGCCTACCTGGTTAAATAAAGGTGTTCTCAACTAGCCTACCTGGTTAAATAAAGGTGTTCTCAACTGGCCTACCTGGTTAAATAAAGGTGTTCTCAACTGGCCTACCTGGTTAAATAAAGGTGTTCTCAACTGGCCTACCTGGTTAAATAAAGGTGTTCTCAACTAGCCTACCTGGTTAAATAAAGGTGTTCTCAACTAGCCTACCTGGTTAAATAAAGGTGTTCTCAACTGGCCTACCTGGTTAAATAAAGGTGTTCTCAACTGGCCTACCTGGTTAAATAAAGGTGTTCTCAACTAGCCTACCTGGTTAAATAAAGGTGTTCTCAACTAGCCTACCTGGTTAAATAAAGGTGTTCTCAACTAGCCTACCTGGTTAAATAAAGGTGTTCTCAACTGGCCTACCTGGTTAAATAAAGGTGTTCTCAACTAGCCTACCTGGTTAAATAAAGGTGTTCTCAACTAGCCTACCTGGTTAAATAAAGGTGTTCTCAACTAGCCTACCTGGTTAAATAAAGGTGTTCTCAACTAGCCTACCTGGTTAAATAAAGGTGTTCTCAACTAGCCTACCTGCCTACCTGGTTAAATAAAGGTGTTCTCAACTAGCCTACCTGGTTAAATAAAGGTGTTCTCAACTAGCCTACCTGGTTAAATAAAGGTGTTCTCAACTGGCCTGCCTGGTTAAATAAAGGTGTTCTCAACTAGCCTACCTGGTTAAATAAAGGTGTTCTCAACTGGCCTACCTGGTTAAATAAAGGTGTTCTCAACTAGCCTACCTGGTTAAATAAAGGTGTTCTCAACTAGCCTACCTGGTTAAATAAAGGTGTTCTCAACTAGCCTACCTGGTTAAATAAAGGTGTTCTCAACTGGCCTACCTGGTTAAATAAAGGTGTTCTCAACTAGCCTACCTGGTTAAATAAAGGTGTTCTCAACTAGCCTACCTGGTTAAATAAAGGTGTTCTCAACTGGCCTACCTGGTTAAATAAAGGTGTTCTCAACTAGCCTACCTGGTTAAATAAAGGTGTTCTCAACTGGCCTACCTGGTTAAATAAAGGTGTTCTCAACTAGCCTACCTGGTTAAATAAAGGTGTTCTCAACTGGCCTACCTGGTTAAATAAAGGTGTTCTCAACTAGCCTACCTGGTTAAATAAAGGTGTTCTCAACTGCCTACCTGGTTAAATAAAGGTGTTCTCAACTAGCCTACCTGGTTAAATAAAGGTGTTCTCAACTAGCCTACCTGGTTAAATAAAGGTGTTCTCAACTGGCCTACCTGGTTAAATAAAGGTGTTCTCAACTAGCCTACCTGGTTAAATAAAGGTGTTCTCAACTGGCCTACCTGGTTAAATAAAGGTGTTCTCAACTGGCCTACCTGGTTAAATAAAGGTGTTCTCAACTAGCCTACCTGGTTAAATAAAGGTGTTCTCAACTGGCCTACCTGGTTAAATAAAGGTGTTCTCAACTGGCCTACCTGGTTAAATAAAGGTGTTCTCAACTGGCCTACCTGGTTAAATAAAGGTGTTCTCAACTGGCCTACCTGGTTAAATAAAGGTGTTCTCAACTGGCCTACCTGGTTAAATAAAGGTGTTCTCAACTGGCCTACCTGGTTAAATAAAGGTGTTCTCAACTAGCCTACCTGGTTAAATAAAGGTGTTCTCAACTGGCCTACCTGGTTAAATAAAGGTGTTCTCAACTGGCCTACCTGGTTAAATAAAGGTGTTCTCAACTGGCCTACCTGGTTAAATAAAGGTGTTCTCAACTGGCCTACCTGGTTAAATAAAGGTGTTCTCAACTGGCCTACCTGGTTAAATAAAGGTGTTCTCAACTGGCCTACCTGGTTAAATAAAGGTGTTCTCAACTGGCCTACCTGGTTAAATAAAGGTGTTCTCAACTGGCCTACCTGGTTAAATAAAGGTGTTCTCAACTAGCCTACCTGGTTAAATAAAGGTGTTCTCAACTAGCCTACCTGGTTAAATAAAGGTGTTCTCAACTGGCCTACCTGGTTAAATAAAGGTGTTCTCAACTAGCCTACCTGGTTAAATAAAGGTGTTCTCAACTGGCCTACCTGGTTAAATAAAGGTGTTCTCAACTGGCCTACCTGGTTAAATAAAGGTGTTCTCAACTGGCCTACCTGGTTAAATAAAGTTGAAATAATAATAATAATTGTCTTTAACTCTTAACAGTAAGTTGACACCCTGGCTGAGTTCTTAAAGATGTATTTATTTATTTTTGGGGTCGGGGGCCCTGTAGCCCTGAATGGTCTCCTATGTCGCTTATGCCAAGGGCCAGGCCTGGCTATACCACTAATCCCACACTTCCCCTTCCTGTGGTATAAACTTGTTGTTCGTATGACGTCTGTAGAGATCCCATGGGGAAATCTATTTGGGAATGAGCTGGCAACCGGAGGGTTGATGGTATCAGTATCGTAGATGCCTTCTCCTGACGTTGTGCCCTTGAAAGACACTTAACCGTCAAACCTGCTTCAGGGGAGCTGTATTACGATTAGAACGGTTCTTTCAACTTCCCTGTGTGTGCTGTGCATGCATGGCTGACGTCTGTTTCTGCTCTACAGGCATGGTCAACATCCCTGCAGTGGCTCTGGGGATGTTCTCAGGGGGGGTGGTCATGAACAAGTTCAAGCTGGGCGTCATGGGAGCTGCTAAGTTCGCCTTCGGGACCTCCCTGCTGGGGTACTTCCTGTCCCTCTTCTTCTTCGCCATGGGCTGTGACAATGCCAAGGTGGCTGGGATAACCATGTCATACACAGGGTAAGTCTCCACGCTGGATACAAACCTCCCCCGTCATCTTTTATGTATTCAATTAAACTCTATTGGGAACGAGTAGCTATTCTTAGTCACTGAGAATAGAGAAAAAGCACGTCAGTCAAAACAGAGTCGCTATGAACTGACCTAGAAAACAGTCTGTGTAAACGAGTGAACACTGATCATTGATGTTGTGACAGATCTTTCTAGACTCTAATACACACTGTACCTTTTCAGTCGTTTCTGCATCCGTCTCTGTGTTTGTCCAGGGTGGAGGGTCTGTCGTACCAGCAGCCAACTCTGTTCTCTGAGTGTAACTCCGGTTGCCTGTGCTCCGGGAGTGACTGGGACCCTGTCTGTGGAGAGAACGGGATCACTTATGTGTCCCCCTGTTTGGCTGGCTGTACATCCTCTACCGGAGAGGGCAAAAACACGGTGAGATGATATCCTAGTGTTCCCCTTGGGCCTATTCACGGACTATACAAAACATTAAGAACGGCTCTTTCCATGACGTAGACTGTCCAGTGGGAAGCTATTATCTCTTACTGATGTCACTTGTTAAATCCACTTTAATCAGAGTAGATGAAGAGGAGGAGATGGGTTAAAGATGGACTACTAAGCCTTCAGACGATTGAGACCTATGGATTGTGTATGTGTGCCATTCAGAGAGTGAATGGACAAAACCACCGGTTTGTGTCAAGAACTGCAACGCTACTGGGTTTTTCCACGCTCAACAGTTTCCTGTGTGTATCAAGAATGGTCCACCACCCAAAGGACGTCCAGCCAACTTGACACAACTGTGGGAAGCATTGGAGTCAACGTGAGCCAGCATCACTTAAGCCAGCAACACTTTCGACACCTTGTAGATTCAATGCCCCAATGAATTGAGTCTGTTCTGAGGGCAAAAGAGAGGGGTGAAACTCAATATTAGGAAGGTGTTCTTAATGTTTGGTATACTCAGTGTATGTGAAGTCATCAGGTGGAGACAAATATATCGAACTCCTGCCTCTAGGGGCCTTATGTAGACTAGAGTAGGTAGTACTCACCACTAGTCGGGGCGGCAGGGTAGCCTAGTGGTTAGAGGGATGGTTGGACTAGTAACCGGAAGGTTGCAAGTTCAAACCCCCGAGCTGACAATGTACAAATCTGTCATTCTGCCCCTGAACAGGCAGTTAACCCTCTGTTCCTAGGCCGTCATTGAAAATAAGAATTTGTTCTTAACTGACTTGCCTAGTTAAATAAAGGTAAAAATAAAAAATTGTCCAGACTCCTTAGACTTACCTTATGCAGACTCCCTAGACCGCTAGTCCAGACTCCCCAGACGGCTAGTCCAGACATCCCCAGACCGCTAGTCCAGACTCCCTAGACCGCAAGTCCAGACTCCCCAGACCACTAGTCCAGACTCCCCAGACCGCTAGTCCAGACATCCCCAGACCGCTAGTCCAGACATCCCCAGACCGCTAGTCCAGACATCCCCAGACCGCTAGTCCAGACATCCCCAGACCGCTAGTCCAGACATCCCCAGACCGCTAGTCCAGACTCCCCAGACCGCTAGTCCAGACTCTCTAGACCGCTAGTCCAGACTCCCCAGACCGCTAGTCCAGACTCCCTAGACCCCTAGTCCAGACTCCCCAGACCGCTAGTCCAGACTCCCTAGACCCCTAGTCCAGACTCCCCAGACTGCTAGTCCAGAATCCCTAGACCCCTAGTCCAGACTCCCCAGACCGCTTGTCCAGACTCCCTAGACCCCTAGTCCAGACTCCCTAGACCCCTAGTCCAGACTCCCTAGACCCCTAGTCCAGACTCCCCAGACCGCTAGTCCAGACTCCCCAGACCACTAGTCCAGACCGCTAATCCAGACTCTCCAGACCTCTAGTCCAGACCGCTAGTCCAGACTCTCCAGACCTCTAGTCCAGACTGCTAGTCCAGACTCCCTAGACCGCTAGTCCAGACTCTCTAGACCGCTAGTCCAGACTCTCTAGACCGCTAGTCCAGACTCCCCAGACCGCTAGTCCGCTATAGTCCAGACTCTCTAGACCACTAGTCCAGACTCCCCAGACCGCTAGTCCAGACTCCCCAGACCCCTAGTCCAGACTCCGAGACCGCTAGTCCGCTATAGTCCAGACTCTCTAGACCGCTAGTCCAGACTCCCCAGACCGCTAGTCCAGACTCTCTAGACCGCTAGTCCAGACTCCCCAGACCGCTAGTCCGCTAGTCCAGACTCCCCAGACCGCTAGTCCAGACTCCCCAGACCGCTAGTCCAGACTCCCCAGACCGCTAGTCCAGACTCCCCAGACCGCTAGTCCAGACTCCCCAGACCGCTCATCCAGACTCCCCAGACCGCTCATCCAGACTCCCCAGACCGCTCGTCCAGACTCCCCAGACCACTAGTCCAGACTCCCCAGACCGCTAGTCCAGACTCCCCAGACCACTAGTCCAGACTCCCCAGACCGCTAGTCCAGACTCCCCAGACCGCTAGTCCAGTCTCCCCAGACCGCTAGTCCAGACTCCCCAGACCGCTCGTCCAGACTCCCCAGACCGCTCGTCCAGACTCCCCAGACCGCTCGTCCAGACTCCCCAGACCACTAGTCCAGACTCCCCAGACCGCTAGTCCAGACTCCCCAGACCACTAGTCCAGACTCCCCAGACCGCTAGTCCATACTCCCCAGACCACTAGTCCAGACTCCCCAGACCCCTAGTCCAGACTCCCCAGACCGCTATAGTCCAGACTCTCTAGACCGCTAGTCCAGACTCCCCAGACCGCTAGTCCAGACTCCCCGGACCACTAGTCCAGACTCCCCAGACCGCTAGTCCAGACATCCCCAGACCGCTAGTCCAGACATCCCCAGACCGCTAGTCCAGACATCCCCAGACCGCTAGTCCAGACATCCCCAGACCGCTAGTCCAGACATCCCCAGACCGCTAGTCCAGACTCCCCAGACTGCTAGTCCAGACTCTCTAGACCGCTAGTCCAGACTCCCCAGACCGCTAGTCCAGACTCCCTAGACCCCTAGTCCAGACTCCCCAGACCGCTAGTCCAGACTCCCTAGACCCCTAGTCCAGACTCCCCAGACTGCTAGTCCAGAATCCCTAGACCCCTAGTCCAGACTCCCCAGACCGCTTGTCCAGACTCCCTAGACCCCTAGTCCAGACTCCCTAGACCCCTAGTCCAGACTCCCTAGACCCCTAGTCCAGACTCCCCAGACTGCTAGTCCAGACTCCCTAGACCGCTAGTCCAGACTCCCCAGACCGCTAGTCCAGACTCCCCAGACCGCTAGTCCAGACCGCTAATCCAGACTCTCCAGACCTCTAGTCCAGACCGCTAGTCCAGACTCTCCAGACCTCTAGTCCAGACCGCTAGTCCAGACTCTCCAGACCTCTAGTCCAGACTGCTAGTCCAGACTCCCTAGACCGCTAGTCCAGACTCTCTAGACCGCTAGTCCAGACTCTCTAGACCGCTAGTCCAGACTCCCCAGACCGCTAGTCCGCTATAGTCCAGACTCTCTAGACCACTAGTCCAGACTCCCCAGACCGCTAGTCCAGACTCCCCAGACCGCTAGTCCAGACTCCCCAGACCACTAGTCCAGACTCCCCAGACCGCTAGTCCAGACTCCCCAGACCGCTAGTCCAGTCTCCCCAGACCGCTAGTCCAGACTCCCCAGACCGCTCGTCCAGACTCCCCAGACCGCTCGTCCAGACTCCCCAGACCGCTCGTCCAGACTCCCCAGACCACTAGTCCAGACTCCCCAGACCGCTAGTCCAGACTCCCCAGACCACTAGTCCAGACTCCCCAGACCGCTAGTCCATACTCCCCAGACCACTAGTCCAGACTCCCCAGACCCCTAGTCCAGACTCCCCAGACCGCTAGTCCGCTATAGTCCAGACTCTCTAGACCGCTAGTCCAGACTCCCCAGACCGCTAGTCCAGACTCTCTAGACAGCTAGTCCAGACTCCCCAGACCGCTAGTCCGCTAGTCCAGACTCCCCAGACCGCTAGTCCAGACTCCCCAGACCGCTAGTCCAGACTCTCTAGACCGCTTGTCCAGACTCTCTAGACCGCTAGTCCAGACTCTCTAGACCGCTAGTCCAGACTCCCCAGACCGCTCGTCCAGACTCCCCAGACCGCTCGTCCAGACTCCCCAGACCGCTCGTCCAGACTCCCCAGACCGCTCGTCCAGACTCCCCAGACCGCTCGTCCAGACTCCCCAGACCGCTTGTACAGACTCCCATATTATTGTAATGTTTTACTCAGTGATCCCTCCCCATGTCCTCTCCTCCAGGTGTTTAACCAGTGCAGGTGTGTGGCGGTGACAGGGGCAGGTTCTCAGTCCAGTAACCTGACTGCCTCCCTGGGTCACTGTCCAATCAGAGACAGCTGTGACACAATGTTCCCCTACTTCCTCTTCTTGTCTGTCATCACTTCCTTCATCATCTCTCTGGGGGGAACGCCAGGCTTCATGCTTCTCATCAGGTCAGTGAGGCCATCTAGTGGATGGACTGGAGAAATGCTACAATGCTTTCAATGATACAAAATGGGTTTTATCCTAACATGTTCAACTTGGGGAAACCGTTTTGTAAAAATCATGCTTTGATGTCACTCAAGTTCAAGTTAATCACAACAGTTAGGATTAAGTTTAGTTGGCCTTAAAGGATTTAATAATCTTCTTATAGGTGCATTAAGCCCGAGTTTAAATCCCTGGCTCTTGGAGTCCACACGTTGGCCACCCGGACCCTGGGTGAGTATTACTTATGTCCTCGGTTGACTGATTGATTGAGTTAGTCAAAGATTGATTGATTTATTGATTGATTGATTTTAGCTGGCATCCCTGCACCTATCTACTTCGGAGCCGTCATAGACACTACCTGTTTAAAGTGGGGAAACACAACATGTGGAAGAAGAGGAGCATGTAGAATCTACAACACAACAGCCTACAGGTAAAACACTTAGGAAAATATGCCTTCCGCTATTCACTTCTCTGTATTTGGACTTACCTTATGCGGTGCGTACTGGCTTTGCAGGCGTGGTTCCCTTGCACACGCTGAATAAATATAATTCAACAGCTGAAAACCCTCCCACTTACTGGCCAACCGATTTTTCTCATCAAGTTTTCATTCAATATGTTTTTTTAGTACATTTTTATCTAAATCCATCCCTTTAAATTCGGTGTACCTTTTTTTTAATGAGAAATTCCTCGACAGAAAAGGGTTCAGAATATTAGGGAATATTAGGGATCAATGAAAGAAAGCCATGTAAATACAAGAATATTCATGTTCTTGTCAGCACCACTTGGTAGATTTAAAAATACTCTGATCTTGTGTATTATTTAGGGTTAGCAAAGTATTTATGAATAGAAAAAAAATGTTTGAAGAGCCTTTGCGCGCAAAATATATTGGTGAATAAAAAAATATAGTGATTTGATTCTTCCTGAAAGTTGCCGTGTTGAATTGTTTAATCTATGAAAAATGAGTTGTTGACAAACGTGTACAATAAGGGTTGATCAGTAGTCCTACAAATCTACCCTGATGATCCTCATTAATCATAGAACTGTCACAACAGTCCAGTCGTTGTGACAGGCTCCGGGTTTAAACTGCTCCGTATGATCTACGTTTCAACGTGATTCCAATAGGCTACATGTCCCAAATTATTGCGCAATTTATAATACGTTAGCCTGATAATACCCACTGCTGTTAGCGATCCTTCAGGGACAACCACACAAACGTGAGAGAGGAAAGAAAGGTAAACTAACGATGTAGTGGAATGATGCAAAATGTAAGGAAACTAACACTAAAGAGACAGTTATAAATGTAAGGAAACTAACACTAAAGAGACAGTTATAAATGTAAGGAAACTAACACTAAAGAGACAGTTATAAATGTAAGGAAACTAACACTAAAGTCAGTGACAGTTGTAAATGTTTGTGGGTATAATGTCATGGGTTTGTGGGTATAACTTGACGGTGGCTACCGACAGTGATACAGCTACAAAGACCCCATAAACACATCTTTATACTTCCCAACTAGGCGGAGACATCTCCAAGCAGTTTCCTCTTACTGGTATTGTCATGGCCCTGACTAAGTCAGGACCCTTGTGGGTGTGGAAATAGAACTATAATCAGAGGGTGTGCAGGGTGGGCCCCTGTGCCCCCCTCCCAGCAGTGTCTTCTCTCTTCATCTGTTGACCTTATCTTGAGTTGAGTTCCACATCTCTCATTTCATTTTTTATAATTCAAACTTTATTTACCTTGGCAAGTCAGTTAAAGAACAAACTCGTATTTACAATGGCAGCCATCCTGGGAACAGTGGGATAACTGCCTTGTTCAAGGGCAGAAGGACAGATTTTTACCTTGTCAGCTTGTGGATTTGATCTAGCAACCTTTTGGTTACTGGCCCAACGCTCTAACCACTAGGCCTATTTCAAGCTAGAATCCAAATCCATACTGTTCAACATTATACAAACTTTGAAATGACTTTATAAATTAACAGAAAAGAAAACATGATTTATTAATATTCTCACAATTAATTTGTATGTTCACACCTGCAAGACTTATGGGCTCTGATTATGTAATCTGCTTCCATGGCATAAGGCCCTGGTCTGAATTTATAATCACACTAAGAACACTCTACCCCCCCCCCATCCTATCTGCCATTACCCGTCCCATTGAACTACTGATCGTTGGAGTTGGATTTGGAGCGGTTCACTTCCTCCCTCAGGCTCCTAAGAGAGTGAGGGACTTGAAAAAGGACAAGAAAACAAAAGAAGATGACAAGCGTTAGTAATGCGTTATTAACCTATGCATAATCATTTACGGCAATAACCGAAGTTTGATAACATGACTGACTCCCAATCTCCCTTTTAGTCTGAGTAAGGGACGCCTTTAGGATACCGTTCTGCTGGGTTCCACAGAAATGCTTACACCCAGACTTCTTCCTCAGTTAAAAGTCTATGCATATAATTAAAATCATAAATCAACTCAGTAGGTTTGGCACTGTACTGTCTTTTACGCACGGCTAAAGAAGTCTATAGCTTGGCTCTCCGAATGTCATTATTGCAAGTTATAAAGCCATTATTTCATAAATTTTACTGTGAAAAAAAAAACGATTCAATATATATTCCACGTTGGTTCAACGTAATTGAATTGAAATGAGGTTGAAACATCGTTGATTCAACCAGTGTGAACCCAGTGGGAATGTTGATATGTTTCAGTTTGATACCATATAACGTGCTTCTACACCTGCATTGCTTGCTGTTTGGGGTTTTAGGCTGGGTTTCTGTACAGCACTTTGAGATATCAGCTGATGTACGAAGGGCTTTATAAATAAAATTTGATTGATTGATATGACTGGTTTTACATTTTTCTCCAGCGATCAAAACATAAAAACCTCCCACTTGCTGGCCAACAGATTATCTCTTGCGGCTTTCATTCAATAGGATTTTCAGTCCATTTATCTCAAATGCACCTTTTTGTAGTTCGATTTTGTTCGATCAATGAAAGAAAGGCATCTAAATATATGCATATTTTTCTCCGTTTCAGAACCAATTTTTTGAAAAATTCTCAGATTTTAGGGTTAGGAAAGTACTTATGAATCATAAACAGGTTTGGAGAGCATGAAATAAATTAAACTGTGGTTTGATTAATTCAGAAAATTGCCACATTAATTTCTTCAGCTCATGGTAATGTCGGAAGATTAGTGTACATAGAATTATAATAGAGAAATTAGTGTACAATGGTTGGCTATAGCCTGTTCTAGTGCCTGCACTAACCACAATGGTTGGCTATAGCCTGTTCTAGTGCCTGCACTAACCACAGAACTGTACTAATACAAGGCCAACTATTATTCATATTGTACATAGAATTATAATAGAGAGATTAGTGTACAATGGTTGGCTATAGCCTGTTCTAGTGCCTGCACTAACCACAATGGTTGGCTATAGCCTGTTCTAGTGCCTGCACTAACCACATAACTGTACTAATACAAGGCCAAGTATTACGCCATGCGTCAGTTCAAACCGTTACGGCTGTGTATATATATATGTATATATATACCAGCTGAACAGAACTAACAGTAAATTGTCAGGTGAATACGTGTGGTTATTCGGCTTACTGATAGTTATTGATACTGATAGTGACTAATATTTAACATGATTACAAACAGGAAACAGATAAAGTTGGGGTAGCCTATAATTAACACGTTCAAGAATGCCCATCCCTGCAAGTTAAAAGGCCATATAATTTCGGTAGGTTTACACAACTTTTTTTTTTTTTTTTTTTTTTCATGGTTTCCTCGCGCGTAAAGGTGGTGGAATTATGAAGGAATTAAGTCAATGTCAGAATATGGCGTCTCTGTAGACAAACATTGATGTATTCCATCTCCACCCTGAGCGAACAGCTGGTGAATAGCATGCTATTTTCATGCCTAAATTTAAGGTCAGAATACGGAGGGAAAGTAAAGTGCAATAAAAGGAAATAACATCCCACAGATGCTTAACTCAGGTGGGAATTTCCCCCTAGTGAACCTCTACAGGTGAACCTCTACAGGTGAACCTCTACAGGTGAACCTCTACAGTACAGTCCTAGCTCCATGGCTATCTCTATTTGGATAGGGGTAGCCTACATTGGTTTTAGTAAATGCTTATTTTCTTGTTTTACCGTGCCATGTTTTTAGTATTCATGCTCTCTGCTCTATTTTAGGGCAACAGTTAACATTAATGCACACTAATTGTAAAGTGTTACTTTAGAATAGTCTACTTCAAACGCTTACAACCCCATTAAATGTTGCCTTCGTGTTAAGTGTAACCTATTTTAGTTTATTCTGAGGATTTTTATTTGTTAACCAGACAAGTCATTTAAGAACAAATTCTTATTTTCAATGACGGCCTAGGAACAGTGGGTTAACTGCCTGTTCAGGGGTAGAACGACAGATTTTTACCTTGTCAGCTCGGGGATTGGATCTTCCAACCTTTAGGTTACTAGTCCAACGCTACCTGCCGCCCCGATTCACTCTCTCCTTGGATCTGTTCTAGGATAGTATAACTGGGTCTGACTCGGGTCCTAAGGACTGGAAAGGGGATACCGACTGTAGTCAGCTGTACAACTGAATGCATTCAACCGATATGTTTTTTCCGCGTTTAACCCACCCCTCTGATTCCGAGAGATGCAGGGGGCTGCCTAAACTACGTCAACAGCGCCCGAGGAGAAGTTCTTGTTGGTTAACTGCCTTGCTCAAGGGCAGAACAGCAGATCTTTCTACATTGACTGCGCAGGGATTCGAACCAGGGACCTTTCGGTTACAGGCCCAAAACTCTTAACCGCTAGGCTACTATCTCTTGCTTTCTGTGTTTACTGGCATTCCCTATACCTAACTCTGAACCTATCCCTAACTCTGATCCTATCCCTAACCTTAATCTCTCCTCTGTTCTGTTCTAGGGTAGTTTACCTGGGTCTGACTATGGGCCTGAGGACTGTCTCTTTCTTCCTGTGTATACTGGGCTTCGCTCTACTCAGGAGGCACGTCAAGCAGGAAGAGAAAATAGCATTGACCAATGGGAATGTAGAGATGGAGTTCGAGTCTCTCAGGAAAGAGGAAAGCAACAACTCTATCCACTCTGACCAGTTTGTAAGAGCGCTGGACTGTAACCCTGACAGGGAGACACGGCTTTGATGGTCCTCAATAGCTCAACATGGCTCGACTCCAAGACGGGATGAAACAGGTGTCGGTGTAGCGACTTTTGCCTACATAAAGCTAGTTGTGATCTCCCCCAAGTGGGTTAACCCTGTTGGAGTAGACTGTGTTTAGCAAGTTAGCCAACGGTCTGAGTTCACTACGACAGTAATCATTTTTGACAGTACCATTGTTAATTATTTTTTGGGTGAATATTCAGCAAATATTTTTGTGAAAGGTGTCAGTACTCTGCGCTGGTACTCAATACCATTGTGTACCTGCTCCACTGACCCAATACATGCCCTGACATCTCCTTTTCCGGTATTTTTCCACCCTGAATACAAGTGATTTAGCGAGGAGAGACGAGCATCAAGTATATTTGTACTGTAATCCTGTAGATGATGTGAAAATAAATTGATGTTTTTTTGTTTATACAGTACCCAGTGAAAGTATACACACCCCTTGCAGAGTATTCACATTTTGCTAGATTACATTTTTTATCTAAAAAGGGATTACATTACATATTTTTCCTTCAGATCTATACAACTCCATATTTTCAAAAAGTGAACAAAAGTTATTTCAAAGATTTTACTGAGTTGAAGTTCATATGAGGAAATTGTAATGAATTAGACACTAATCAATGAATTTCACATGACTGGGAATACAGAACTGAATCTGTTGGTCACAGATACCTTTAAAAAATGCGGCGTGCATCATAAAAACAGTATCTGGTGTGACCACCATTTGCCTCATGCAGCTAGACACATCTCCTTCGCATATAGTTAATCATTCCCACTCTTCAATGGCTGTGCGAAGTTCCTGGATATTGGCGGGAACCAGAGCATCCCAAACATGCTCAATGGGTTACATGTCTGAGTATGCAGGCCATAGAAGTCCTGGGCCATTTTCAGCTTCCAGGAATTGTCTACATGTCCTTGCAACATGGGACCGTGTATTATCATGCTGAAACACGAGGTGATGGCGGCGGACGAATGGCACGACAATGGGCCTCAGGATGTTGTCACTGCAATTGTGTTGTTTGTCCATAGTTTATGCCTGCCCATACCATAACCCCACCGGCACCAATGGGCACTTTGTTCACAATGTTGGCATCAGAAAACCGCTCACAAACACACAACGCCATACACGTGGTCTGTGGTTGTAAGGCCTGGTGCACGTACTGGCAACTTCTCTAAA
Organism: Oncorhynchus keta; assembly: GCF_023373465.1. Taxonomy (NCBI): domain Eukaryota; kingdom Metazoa; phylum Chordata; class Actinopteri; order Salmoniformes; family Salmonidae; genus Oncorhynchus; species Oncorhynchus keta. Next base: position 53,223,573 of record NC_068437.1, on the reverse strand, counting down.
ACAACTTTGGAGGTGGCTTATGGTAGAAAAATTAACATTCACCTCTCTGGCAACAAATTCTGGTGGACATTCCTTCAGAATGCCAATTGCACGCTCCCTCAACTTGAGACATCTGTAGCATCTTGTTGTGTGACAAAACTGCACATTTTTGAGTGGCCTTTTATTGTCCCCAGCATCTGTGTATCATGCAGTTTAATCAGCTTCTTGGTAGGCCACACCTGTGAGGTGGATGAATTATCATGGCAAAGGAGAAATGCTCACTAACAGGGATGTAAATACATTTTTGCTCAACATTTGAGAGAAATACACTTTTTGTGCATATGGAACATTTCTGGGATCTTTTATTTCAGCTCATGAAACATGTTCAGTGTAAATATTTACTGAGCTTGAGCCATTTTTACAACAACAATAGATAAATGTTGCCCTAAGAGTTTGGAAGGTTGGTAGAATCTTTTAAAAAAATTTTAATCACAGCTATAATCGCTGCCGAGGTAGTGGTGCAGGCTTACACAATCAATACATCCTCATTTGATATTTCTTAGTGATTTGGAAAATGTGTAATGTTTATTTCACTTGTAAATTTGAAGTAGGTTGTGTAGATCGATAGGAGGAAACCATCTGATTTCATCCATTTTGTTTAGTATTTTTAGGCAGCAAAAGAAGACTGCTTGCGGTGTGTAGACTCATGACTGTATGGAACAAAAATACATTTCTTGAATGTCAACATTTGTGTTTTTACAGTGCCTTATTCATCCCCTCTTGGCGTTTTTCCTATTTTGTTGCAACCTGTAATTTCAATTTAATAGATTTTTATTTGGAGTTCATGTAATGAACATACACAAAATAGTCCAAATTGGTGAAGTGAGATTTTAAACATTTTAAAAATAAGTTACTTAAAAATACATTTTAAAAATGGAACAGTGGTGCGTACATATGTATTCACCCCTTTTGCTATGAACTCCCTAAATAACATCTGGTGCAACCAATTACCCTCAGAAGTCAGATAATTAGTTAGATTGCACACAGGTGAACTTTATTTAAGTGTCACGTGATCTGTCACATGATCTCAGTATATATATACCTGTTCTGAAAGGCCCCAGAGTCTGCAACACCAATAAGCATGTGGCATCACCAAGCAAGCGGCACCATGAAGTTCAAGGAGCTCTCCAAACAGGTCAGGGACAAAGTTGTGGAGAAGTACAGATCAGGGTTGGGTTATAAAAAAAAGATCAAACTTTGAACATCCCACGGAGCACTATAAAATCCATTATTATAAAATGGAAAGAACCTGCCAAGTGAGGGCCGCCCACCAAAATTCACTGACCAGGCAAGGAGTGCATTAATCAGAGAGGCAACAAAGAGGCCAAAGATAACCCCGAAGGAGCTGCAAAGCTCCACAGCGGAGATTGGAGTAACTGTCCATAGCACCACTTTAAGGCGTACACTCCACAGAGTTGGGCTTTACGGAACTGTGGGCAGAAAAAAAGCCATTGCTTAAAGAAAAAAATAAGCTAAATCTTTTGGTGTTCACCAAAATGCAAGTGGGAGACTCCCCAAACATATGGAAGAAGGTACTCTGGTCAGATGAGACAAAAATTTAGCTTTTTGGCCATCAAGGAAAATGCTGTCAGGCTCAAACCCAACACCTCTTATCACCCCGAGAATACCATCCCCACAGTGGTGGTGGCAGCATCATGTTGTGGAGATGTCTTTCATCAGCAGGGACTGGTAAAACTGGTCAGAATATAAGGAATGATGGATGGTGCTAAATACAGGGAAATTCTTGAGGGTAACCTGTTTCAGTCTTCCAGAGATTTGAGACTGGGACGGAGGTTCACCTTCCAGCAGGACAATGACCCTAAGCATACTGCTAAAGCAACACTTGAGTGGTTTAAGGGGAAACATTTAAATGCCTTGGAATGGCCTAGTCAAATCCCAGACCTCAATCCAATTGAGAATCTGTGGTATGACTTAAAGATCGCTGTACACCAGCGGAACCCATCCAACTTGAAGGAGCTGGAGCAGTTTTGCCTTGAAGAATGGGCAAACATCTCAGTGGCTAGATGTGCCAAGCTTATCAGAGACATATCCCAAGAGACTTGCAGCTGTAATTTCTGCAAAAGGTGGCTCTACAAAGTATTAACATTGGGGGGGGTGAATAGTTATGCACGCTCAAGTTTTCCGTTTTCTTGTCTTATTTCTTGTTGATTTCACACCCCAAAAATATTTAGCATCTTCAAAGTGGGTAGGCATGTTGTGTAAATTAAATGATACAAACCACCCCAAAAAAATCTGTTTTATTTCCAGGTTGTAAAGGCAACAAAATCGGAAAAATGCCAAGGGGGTGAATACTTTCGCAAGCCACTGTAGATAGCACCTTTTTTTGGTAAGAGTGTAGAGTATGTTGAAATCACAAGCTTTTCTCAGTCCCATTAATTTTGCTGACCCCAAAGTGTGATGGATTTTCACCCAGTAATTTCATTTTTATTCTATCTCCCTGACAAATTGAGATAGTAATGGCTTGTCTGCTGCCCGCAATACCCCAAGAGACTTGCAGCTATAATTGCTGAGAAAGGTGGCTCGACAAAGTATTGACTTTTGGGGGGTGAATAGTTACGCATGCTAAAGTTTTCATTTTTTTTGTCTTGTTTTTTGTTTGTTTCACAATAACAAATATTTTGCATCTTCAAAGTGGTAGGCATGTTGTGTAAATGAAATGATACAAACCCCATAAAATCATTTTTAATTCCAGGTTGAAAGCCAACAAAATAGGAAAAATGCCAAGGGGCGGTGAATATTTTCGCAAGCCACTGTACTTAAATGGAACCAGTTTTGTTTTGTAGAAAGGAATGTTGTTTTTAGTTTGTTAATGGTTTATGTAGAAATTGTAGTTTTATGTCTGTATTTTAAATGAGATCTACAGGTTGGTCCTGTTTTCATTTCTTGGCTTTGGTTTAAAATCTGAATAACATGACTGTGTCAGTATTATCTAGTATTTTCTATTTATTGAATGTAAAAATGTGTGAGAACAGTTCCAGTTCCGCTTCCATAGATTAGTTCTATACATTAGTTCCATAGATTAGTTCCATACATTAGTTCCATACATTAGTTCCATACATTAGTTCCATAGATTAGTTCCATAGATTAGTTCCATAGATTAGTTCCATACATTAGTTCCATAGATTAGTTCCATAGATTAGTTCCATAGATTAGTTCCATAGATTAGTTCCATACATTAGTTCCATACATTAGTTCCATGCATAAGTTCCATACTTTAGTTCCATACATTAGTTCCATACATTAGTTCCATACATTAGTTCCATACTTTAGTTCCATACTTTAGTTCCATACTTTAGTTCCATACTTTAGTTCCATACATTAATTCCATACATTAGTTCCATACTTTAGTTCCATGCATCAAAATCAAATCAAATGTATTTATATAGCCCTTCGTACATCAGCTGATATCTCAAAGTGCTGTACAGAAACCCAGCCAAAAACCCCAAACAGCAAGCAATGCAGGTGTAGAAGCACGGTGGCTAGGAATAACTCCCTAGAAAGGCTAAAACCTAGGAAGAAACCTAGAGAGGAACCAGGCTATGTAGGGTGGCCAGTCCTCTTCTGGCTGTGCCGGGAGGAGATTATAACAGAACATGGCCAAGATGTTCAAATGTTCATAAATGACCAGCATGGTCAAATAATAATAATCACAGGCAGAACAGTTGAAACTGGAGCAGCAGCATGGCCAGGTGGACTGGGGACAGCAAGGAGTCATCATGCCAGGTAGTCCTGAGGCATGGTCCTAGGGCTCAGGTCCTCCGAGAGAGAGAAAGAAAGAGAGAATTAGAGAGAGCATACTTAAATTCACACAGGACACCGGATAGGACAGGAGAAGTACTCCAGATATAACAAACTGACCCTATCCCCCCGACACATAAACTACTGCAGCATAAATACTGGAGGCTGAGACAGGAGGGGTCAGGAGACACTGTGTTCCCATCCGATGACACCCCCTGACAGGGCCAAACAGGAAGGATATAACCCCACCCACTTTGCCAAAGCACAGCCCCCACACCACTAGAGGGAGATCTTCAACCACCAACTTACCATCCTGAGACAAGTCTGAGTATCGCCCACAAAGATCTCCGCCACGGCACAACCCATGGGGGGGCGCCAACCCAGACAGGAAGATCACATACTTTAGTTCCATACATTAGTTCCATACTTTAGTTCCATACATTAGTCCCATACTTTAGTTCCATACTTTAGTTCCATACATTAGTTCCATACTTTAGTTCCATACATTAGTTCCATACATTAGTTCCATACTTTAGTTCCATACTTTAGTTCCATACATTAGTTCCATACTTTAGTTCCATACATTAGTTCCATACATTAGTTCCATACTTTAGTTCCATACATTAATTCCATACATCAGTTCCATAGATTAGTTCCATACATTAGTTCCATACATTAGTTCCATACTTTAGTGCCATACTTTAGTTCCATACATTAACTCCATACATTAGTTCCATACACTATTTCCGTACATAGACTGATCACTTCAGGTGTACAATGACCAGATAAAATGCAATGACCTCACGCACAAAAGTGACACTTTAAGTCCATACCTTAACTTGATTCTAGTCTGCCCCAGACCTGTTTGCCACAACGATCATAGGAGTTGGCCAGAAAGCACACCAATACCTCACTGTATTATTACCCTACCTGATGGTAGACCTGGGATAACCGCCGTTCTTAACATGCTTCGCGGAAAGTAACTATTTTTAGCGGGGGGGATAAATTGTTACTTTGGAGGTGACTATTTGAATACAAATCCCCCCCCCCAAAATTACTACTTCAACAAATATATTTGAATAGAGATCTCTGGAAGTGACAACGTTTCAAAAAACTATTGGATTGGCTGCCTTTGACTAATGGGAGGGTTGTATCTGGAACATAAACTATTGGATTGGTTGCCTTCAACTAAAGGGAGGGTTGTATCTGGAACATAAACTATTGGATTGGTTGCCTTCAACTAAAGGGAGGGTTGTATCTGGAACATAAACTATTGGATTGGCTGCCTTTGATTAAAGGGAGGGTTGTATCTGGAACATAAACTATTGGATTGGCTGCCTTTGATTAAAGGGAGGGTTGTATCTGGAACATAAACTATTGGATTGGTTGCCTTCAACTAAAGGGAGGGTTGTATCTGGAACATAAACTATTGGATTGGCTGCCTTTGATTAAAGGGAGGGTTGTATCTGGAACATAAACTATTGGATTGGTTGCCTTCAACTAAAGGGAGGGTTGTATCTGGAACATAAACTATTGGTTTGGCTGCCTTTGATTAAAGGGAGGGTTGTATCTGGAACATAAACTATTGGTTTGGTTGCCTTCAATTAAAGGGAGGGTTGTATCTGGAACAGAAACTATTGGATTGGCTGCCTTTGATTAAAGGGAGGGTTGTATCTGGAACATAAACTACTGGATTGGTTGCCTTCAACTAAAGGGAGGGTTGTATCTGGAACATAAACTATTGGTTTGGCTGCCTTTGATTAAAGGGAGGGTTGTATCTGGAACATAAACTACTGGATTGGTTGCCTTCAACTAAAGGGAGGGTTGTATCTGGAACATAAACTATTGGTTTGGTTGCCTTCAACTAAAGGGAGGGTTGTATCTGGAACAGAAACTATTGGTTTGGCTGCCTTCAACTAAAGGGAGGGTTGTATCTGGAACATAAACTACTGGATTGGCTGCCTTTGACTAAAGGGAGGGTTGTATCTGGAACATAAACTATTGGATTGGTTGCCTTCAACTAAAGGGAGGGTTGTATCTGGAACATAAACTATTGGATTGGTTGCCTTCAACTAAAGGGAGGGTTGTATCTGGAACATAAACTATTGGTTTGGCTGCCTTCAACTAAAGGGAGGGTTGTATCTGGAACATAAACTATTGGTTTGGCTGCCTTCAACTAAAGGGAGGGTTGTATCTGGAACATAAACTACTGGATTGGTTGCCTTCAACTAAAGGGAGGGTTGTATCTGGAACATAAACTATTGGTTTGGCTGCCTTTGACTAAAGGGAGGGTTGTATCTGGAACAGAAACTATTGGATTGGCTGCCTTTGACTAAAGGGAGGGTTGTATCTGGAACATAAACTATTGGTTTGGCTGCCTTTGACTAAAGGGAGGGTTGTATCTGGAACAGAAACTATTGGATTAGCTGCCTTTGACTAAAGGGAGGGTTGTATCTGGAACATAAACTATTGGTTTGGCTGCCTTTGACTAAAGGGAGGGTTGTATCTGGAACATAAACTATTGGTTTGGCTGCCTTTGACTAAAGGGGGGGTTGTATCTGGAACATAAACTATTGGTTTGGCTGCCTTCAACTAAAGGGAGGGTTGTATCTGGAACATAAACTATTGGTTTGGCTGCCTTTGACTAAAGGGAGGGTTGTATCTGGAACAGAAATGATTGGATTGGCTGCCTTTGACTAAAGGGAGGGTTGTATCTGGAACAGAAACTATTGGATTGGCTGCCTTTGACTAAAGGGAGGGTTGTATCTGGAACATAAACTATTGGATTGGTTGCCTTCAACTAATGGGAGGGTTGTATCTGGAACATAAATGATTGGATTGGCTGCCTTCAACTAAAGGGAGGGTTGTATCTGGAACATAAACTATTGGATTGGTTGCCTTCAACTAAAGGGAGGGTTGTATCTGGAACATAAATGATTGGATTGGCTGCCTTCAGCTAAAGGGAGGGTTGTATCTGGAACAGAAATGATTGGATTGGTTGCCTTCAACTAAAGGGAGGGTTGTATCTGGAACATAAATGATTGGATTGGCTGCCTTCAGCTAAAGGGAGGGTTGTATCTGGAACATAAATGATTGGATTGGCTGCCTTCAGCTAAAGGGAGGGTTGTATCTGCAACAGAAATGATTGGATTGGCTGCCTTCAGCTAAAGGGAGGGTTGTATCTGCAACAGAAATGATTGGATTGGCTGCCTTCAGCTAAAGGCAGGGCTGTATCAGGAACTGCATGTTGCAGATAGAAATATAATGAATAGAGCAAACTCAATCTCCTATTCTATTCCAATCTATCTGACAGTCACATTTGATCTACACAATACATTTATATCGGAACATTCTGTAAATGTCCATTCTCCTGAACATACCACAGGTGTACATAGCAAAGTCAAACCAACCAACCAACAATATTTTGTACAGATAAATATGAATAGGTTATGACAATTAATTACTGCATGGCTCTTTCAACATGCCACTGATAAGGTTGAAAGTTGCAATTCATATTATGACACCTGAAAATACTGCAGAGAAATTAAAAGCCATTTGTAAAAACTACAGAAAGTTGGATGCTTAGCAAAAAAAACAAATGTAAACCTCTTTGTCCATGTCAATGTTCTTGTTTCAAAACACACACTGTACTATCTTTAAAGGGATAGTTTACTTAGAATACAAATGAACATGATTTTCCAACCATTTGGCTGTCATTGATTTTAAGAAGGCAGTTTTGGGATATTTAGTCCCCTTACACTTAATAGCCATAAGGTAACAGTTGTTGTTAGCTTTCTCAGTAATATTAAACTGTTATTGAGCCTGTGTAACAACACTGTAATTATTTTATTAGCATGATGCGTAATACTTTGGTAATCACGTTTAAATTGCATAGCAATGAGCTGAGTGGTTTTGGAACTACTGTACACAAAAGCAATCGTGACTGTTCCTTATTCCATTTGTGTCATAAACTCCATTATCTCTAATTCCTATCCTATTGTTGTAATGATCACACAGTTACTACATGTTTATAAGAGCTTGATGTCAAGTGTTACTGCATTACCTTATGTCACTCATTATGAAAATGTATTAAGAGTTATTTTGAAAATGAAAAAGTGTTTCTACTCTAATGTTGAGAACTTGAGTCCATGTCCTTTATTTAAAAAAAGCCTAGATCTAGCTAAATACATAGATCTAGCTAAATACCTAGATCTAGCTAAATACCTAGATCTAGATAAATAACTAGATCTAGATCTAGCTAAATACCTAGATCTAGCTAAATACCTAGATCTAGCTAAATACCTAGATCAGGCTAAATACCTAGATCAGGCTAAATACCTAGATCAGGCTAAAGACCTAGATCTAGCTAAATGCCTAGATGTAGCTAAATGCCTAGATCTAGCTAAATGCCTACATCTAACTAAATACCTAGATCAGGCTAAATACCTAGATCTAGCTAAAGACCTAAATCTAGCGAAATGCCTAGATCTAGCTAAATGCCTAGATCTAGCTAAATGCCTAGATCTAGCTAAATACCTAGATCTAGCTAAATGCCTAGATCTAGCTAAATACCTAGATCTAGCTAAATGCCTAGATCTAGCTAAATGTCTAGATCTAGCTAAATGCCTAGATCTAGCTTAATGCCTAGATCTAGCTAAATACCTAGATCTAGCTAAATACCTAGATCTAGCTAAATAACTAGATCTAGATCTAGCTAAATACCTAGATCTAGCTAAATACCTAGATCTAGCTAAATACCTAGATCAGGCTAAATACCTAGATCAGGCTAAAGACCTAGATCTAGCTAAATGCCTAGATCTAGCTAAATACCTAGATCTAGCTAAATGCCTAGATCTAGCTAAATGCCTAGATCTAGCTAAATGTCTAGATCTAGCTAAATGCCTAGATCTAGCTAAATACCTAGATCTAGCTAAATACCTAGATCTAGCTAAATACCTAGATCTAGCTAAATACCTAGATCTAGCTAAATACCTAGATCTAGCTAAATACCTAGATCTAGCTAAATACCTAGATCTAGCTAAAGACCTAGATCTAGCTAAATGCCTAGATCTAGCTAAATGCCTAGATCTAGCTAAATGCCTAGATCTAGCTAAATACCTAGATCAGGCTAAATACCTTCTATCTAAAGACCTAGATCTAGCTAAAGACCTAGATCTAGCTAAATGCCTCAGATCTAGCTAAATGCCTAGATCTAGCTAAATACTTCTAGCTAAATGCCTAGATCTAGCTAAATGCCTAGATCTGTTAAATGCCTGATCTTCAAATAAATACCTAGATCTCTAAATACCTTCTAGCTAAATACCTAGATCTCATTGTAAATGCCTAGATCTAGCTAAATGCCTAGATCTAGCTAAATACCTAGATCAAGATCTAGCTAAAGACCTAGATCTAGCTAAATTCCTAGATCTAGCTAAATGCCTAGATCTAGCTAAATGCCTAGATCTAGATAAATGCCTAGATCTAGATCTAGCTAAATGCCTAGATCTAGCTAAATACCTAGATCTAGATCTAGCTAAATGCCTAGATCTAGCTGAATGCCTAGATCTAGCTAAATACCTAGATCTAGATCTAGCTAAATGCCTAGATCTAGCTAAATACCTAGATCTAGATCTAGCTAAATGCCTAGATCTAGCTAAATACCTAGATCTAGATCTAGCTAAATGCCTAGATCTAGCTAAATACCTAGACCTAGATCTAGCTAAATGCCTAGATCTAGCTAAATGCCTAGATCTAGCTAAATACCTAGATCTAGATCTAGCTAAAGACCTAGATCTAGCTAAATGCCTAGATCTAGCTAAATGCCTAGATCTAGCTAAATACCTAGATCTAGCTGAATGCCTAGATCTAGCTAAATACATAGATCTAGCTAAAGACCTAGATCTAGCTAAATGCCTAGATCTAGCTAAATGCCTAGATCTAGCTAAATATCTAGATCTAGCTAAATACCTAGATCTAGCTAAAGACCTAGATCTAGCTAAATGCCTAGATCTAGCTAAATGCCTAGATCTAGCTAAATACCTAGATCTAGATCTAGCTAAAGATCTAGCTAAATGCCTAGATCTAGCTAAATGCCTAGATCTAGCTAAATGCCTAGATCTAGCTAAATGCCTAGATCTAGCTAAATGCCTGATCTTCCCAGATCTAGATCTAGCTAAATGCCTAGATCTAGCTAAATGCCTTCTAGCTAAATTACCTGATCTAGATCTTGCCCAGATCTCATAAATACCTAGATCTAGATCTAGCTAAATGCCTGGATCTAGCTAAATACCTAGATCTAGATCTAGCTAAATGCCTAGATCTAGCTAAATACCTAGACCTAGATCTAGCTAAATGCCTAGATCTAGCTAAATGCCTAGATCTAGCTAAATACCTAGATCTAGATCTAGCTAAATGCCTAGATCTAGCTAAATACCTGTTTGGTTTACATTACTTCCATTATTTAGATTGATACATGTTAATGTATTTTTCTCCAGTTCATCTGCTAATGATCTAATTCAACGAACTGTTGTAGTTTTTGGTTCTTCATAAAGTATCTGTCAGCCATAAAAAAAAATGTTTTTTTGTTGTTTTCAAATAACTTTCATATATTCAAATACTTTCAAGAATTCATTGTTTTCTGAGACTTGTGTTTGAATATCAAAATAAACAATTGTCTTTAGTTTTTTTTTTTTAAATAAACTATATTTGACTACCTTGGGTATTTGAAAAGTTGGTATTTCAAATAAACAAAAAAGTGACTAGTGTTCTTCCTACATTACCTGTCCTGTCTTCCCACATCTCATCTACCATACCTGTCCTGTCTTTCTACCTTACCTGTCCTGTCTTCCCACATCTCATCTACATTACCTGTCCTGTCTTCCCACATCTCATCTACAATACCTGTCCTGTCTTTCTACATTACCTGTCCTGTCTTCCCACATCTCATCTACATTACCTGTCCTGTCTTCCCACATCTCATCTACAATACCTGTCCTGTCTTTCTACATTACCTGTCCTGTCTTCCCACATCTCATCTACATTACCTGTCCTGTCTTTCTACATTACCTGTCCTGTCTTCCCACATCTCATCTACATTACCTGTCCTGTCTTCCCACATCTCACCTACAATACCTGTCCTGTCTTCCCACATCTCATCTACAATACCTGTCCTGTCTTCCCACATCTCATCTACATTACCTGTCCTGTCTTCCCACATCTCACCTACAATATCTGTCCTGTCTTCCCACATCTCATCTACAATACCTGTCCTGTCTTTCTACATTACCTGTCCTGTCTTCTCACATCTCATCTACAATACCTGTCCTGTCTTTCTACATTACCTGTCCTGTCTTCCCACATCTCATCTACATTACCTGTCCTGTCTTTCTACATTACCTGTCCTGTCTTCCCACATCTCATATACAATATATGTCCTGTCTTCCCACACCTCATCTACAATACCTGTCCTGTCTTTCTACATTACCTGTCCTGTCTTCCCACATCTCACCTACATTACCTGTCCTGTCTACCCACATCTCATCTACATTACCTGTCCTGTCTTCCCACATCTCACCTACATTACCTCTTCAGTTTGTGCTTTCCTTATACTGTACATAATGCCTCAAGTGTCAGATTTGTTCAAATGTTTGTATTTTAATCATTGAACACAAGAGGATCATGCCACTTCATGGTACACAGCAAAAACATATTCACAGTTGATCTGAGGGTATACCCTCCACGTAACCAGTTCTGCTTGTAAACTGTGACATAATTTCAACCCATTTTGCCCACTGGATACAGATGTAAAACAGGATTTTGCATTTCATAAGCCGAAAGCTCTGCATATTAGCATAATGTACTTTGAGTATATACGACACAAGTATTATACTTTAAAGTACTAATGTACTATATACTATGACTTAAAACGGCAAAGCAATTAACCAAGGACATTACATGAGCTCCAGAGAAGGAATTTAAGACTATACGTTTACAGACGCAAAAAATCCTCGTTTCCTTCTTCAAACATGACACAATTTTAGCTCCCTATCTTAGTTACAATACAAATACAATGTGGATACATTGAACAACTGCACCTTTTCCCATGCACAGTACAGTATACATAAGACAGAGATGAATGAAGAGTTGCTCAGCTGAATAGCTGGTCTCCATGTGAAGTCATAACAGCTGTGGCTGGCTACCTTCTGTCTTTGCCACTAGTCATCTGGATCAACGATTTGGATCTAGTCCTTATTGCTCCTTCTTGTCTCCAGCTCCAGCCTGAAGATTCTGCGTTTCAAATAGTCATAAACAATATACAGTATAAATGAATAAATATCAATAAAAAATAGACAGTCAAGTGGTGAAATCAGTCCTACCAATATTGGTGAAAAGATATTTGCGGGTAGATTAGGGTCAAATGATTTGAAAACCAATCACAAATATGCCTACCATGATGCATTGACGTGTGTGTGTGTGTGTGTGCGTGTGTGTTTTGTGTGTGTGTGGACCAGAAGTCCCCACAAGAATAGTAAATGAACAAACATTTTACGAACTGGGGATATTTTATTGGTCCCCACAAGGAGGTTTAGGGTTACGGTTAGAATTAGGCTTAAGGAATTAGGCTTAAGGTTAGAATTAGGCTTAAGGTTAGAATTAGGTTTAAGGTTAGAATTAGGTATAAGGTTAGAATTAGGCTTAAGGTTAGAATTAGGTTTAAGGTTAGAATTAGGCTTAAGGTTAGAATTAGGTTTAAGGTTAGAATTAGGCTTAAGGTTAGAATTAGGCTTAAGGTTAGAATTAGGCTTAAGGTTTTGGTTAAGGTTAGGGATAGGAGCTAGGGTTGGAGTTAAGGTTTTGGGGTTAAGGTTAGGTTAGGATTAGGTTAAGGTTAGGGTTAAGGGTTAGGTTAAGGTTACGGGTTAGGAGAAATAGGATTTTTAATGGGACTGAATTGTGTGTCCCCACAAGGTTAGTTCTACAGGACTGTGTGTGTGTGTGTGTGTGTGTGTGTGTGTGTGTGTGTGTGTGTGTGTGTGTGTGTGTGTGTGTGTGTGTGTGTGTGTGTGTATTACCTGTAGTTCGTTGTGCTTTGTCAAGAGTCTGTCATACTCCTTTGTCAGACCGTTAGACTGCCTCTTCATGGCCTCCACCTCAGCATTAGACTTACGCACAGCTGCACAGACAACACACACTTCACTCACGCATACTGACATATCAAATTTTATACATAACAACTGTCTCTGAAACTGGATACAACAGCATACATGTGCAGAAGTTAAGCTATTATTCTGATGTGTTAGACTAGGACTATTTAGGTCACAAAATTTCGTCAGCCGGTGATTGTCAATCAAATTACTGTCAGTCTCACGGTAATTGACAGTTAATTAACATAAACACATTTAGCATCTCCTGGCTTCCACACACAGCCTACAAGCCACTGATGCAGACTTGTGGAAAATCTACATTTAAAAAAGTCTAATAAATCCATGTAATATAACCTCCATCTTCACAATAAATACATTTTATTTTAGACAGGTCTAAAGATATGAAGAAAATGTAGTCTATTTCAGAAGAACAGAACAGCATACTCTGAGTTGTCCTTATGTTAGGTCCTGATCTGGCAGTAGGCTATAAGCGCAGCAATGCGCACACGCAGTAGGCTATAAGTGCAGCAAACCGCACACAGCAGTAGGCTATAAGCGCAGCAATGCGCACATGGCAGTAGGCTATTGTAACTGCATTCTTCGTTTGTAGAATGAGAGTCGGACCGAAATGCAGCGTAGTGGTTACTCATGTCTTTTTTATTTTTATTGTGAAAATGATCTTCCTCAAACTTGAAACTCATGCGCTGCTTATATATGCCGGTTAGACTCTACACCCGTTGTAAAACAGATTCATGTGCTTCTTTTTAAGTTATTTGGACACTTTTGTTGTGATACAAACCTTATCAAAACATATAGGCGAGGCTACATGAGATGTGCGACTATGATTAGAAAAAAGTTGCACAAAAAAGGCATTATTTCTTTCTTTATAAACGCTGGGCATCATTCACAAGTGATAGGCTAATATTGTCACCTATCAGACTATTCTTTATTTAATATTGTCTTTAATATTGTCTTTACATATACTAAATAATATAGTATGTGTGACATTTATTTTTATTTTAGAATGGACTAATAGAATGGACTAATATCATGCACCTGTCTTGAAACAGAGGTAGGGGAAAATACATGTAATCTCTGGACTTAAATAACAAATGGAGAACCCTTTTCCCGTGGATTATTTTCATGCCAGCCAGGTAGGCTATACTCCTGTTGAAAAGATAAGCAATGTGCTTAGTATTAGGAAAGTTGAGAAATAAATGTAGTCGGCCTAGCCTATAGAAAGCTGATAGGATCCTCCACATTTTAATAGAGGCCATCACTCTGTTTTCTCACGCAATTGCAAAGCCTATAGAAATGTTGCACAACGTGAGCTCATGGGCTCTCGTGAAGTGTTTGATTAGATTTTGAAAACATTTACATTGATGTCAGAGTGATTAGAGGGACAATAGAGTGCTGAGTACCAGGCAGTTAGCACATTTGGTAGGCTACTAATGAGCACCAGTAGCATCAGAGCTTGGAGAAACCTAATTATCGTGACTAAATGGTCATGTGGAATTGAACTGCCTTCATGACTCGAGATCACTGGTGTGGTGGTAATACAGTCACCACAACAGCCCTATGCGAGACCCCTACCTATATGTACATATCTACCTCAATTCCCTCGTGCACATCGACTCAGTACTGGTACCTTGTATATATAGCCAAGTTATTGTCATTGTTTATTTATTCCTCGTCTATATTTTTCTCTCTGCATTGTTGGGATTGGCCCGTAAGCAGTGGTGTAAAGTACTTCAGTAAAAATACTTTAAAGTACTACTTAAGTAGTTTTTGTTGGGTATCTGTACTTTACTTGACTATTTATATTTTTTGACAACTTTTACTTTTACTTCACTACATTCCTAAAGAAATATTGTACTTATTACTCCATACATTTCCCCTGACACCCAAAAGTACTCGTTACATTTTGAATGTTTAGCAGGACAGGAAAATGGTCCAATTTACACACTTATCAAGAGAACATCCCTGGTCACCCCTACTGCCTCTGATCTGGAGGACTCACTAAACAGAGAATAACCCCTGGTCATCCCTACTACCTCTGATCTGGTGGACTCACTAAACAGAGAATAACCCCTGGTCATCCCTACTGCCTCTGATCTGGTGGACTCACTAAACAGAGAATAACCCCTGGTCATCCCTACTGCCTCTGATCTGGAGGACTCACTAAACAGAGAACAACCCTGGTCATCCCTACTGCCTCTGATCTGGTGGACTCACTAAACAGAGAACATCCCTGGTCGTCCCTACTGCCTCTGATCTGGTGGACTCACTAAACAGAGAACATCCCTGGTCCCCTACTGCCTCTGATCTGGCAGACTCACTAAACAGAGAATAACCCCTGTCATCCCTACTGCCTCTGATCTGGAGGACCACTAAACAGAGAATAACCCCTGTCATCCCTACTGCCTGATCTGGAACATCCTGGACTCACTAAACAGAGAACATCCCTGGTCATCCCTACTGCCTCTGATCTGGAGGACTCACTAAACAGAGAACATCCCTGGTCATCCCTACTGCCTGATCTGGTGGACTCACTGATCCCTGCCTCTGATCTGGTGGACTCACTAAACAGAGAACATCCCTGGTCATCCCTACTGGACTCACTAAACAGAGAATAACCCTGGTCATCCCTACTGCCTCTGATCTGGTGGACTCACTAAACAGAGAATAATCCCTGGTCATCCCTAATGCCTCTGATCTGGTGGACTCACTAAACAGAGAACAACCCCCTGATCTGTCATCCCCCTATCCCTGCCTCTGATCTGGTGGACTCACTAAACAGAGAATAACCCCTGGTCATCCCTACTGCCTCTGATCTGGAGGACTCACTAAACAGAGAATAACCCCTGTCATCCCTAATGCCTCTGATCTGGTGGACTCACTAAACAGAGAATAACCCCTGGTCATCCCTACTGCCTCTGATCTGGAGGACTCACTAAACAGAGAACATCCCTGGTCGTCCCTAATGCCTCTGATCTGGAGGACTCACTAAACAGAGAATAACCCCTGGTCATCCCTATTGCCTCTGATCTGGAGGACTCACTAAACAGAGAACATCCCTGGTCATCCCTAATGCCTCTGATCTGGTGGACTCACTAAACAGAGAACATCCCTGGTCATCCCTAATGCCTCTGATCTGGTGGACTCACTAAACAGAGAATAACCCCTGTCATCCCTAATGCCTCTGATCTGGTGGACTCACCAAACAGAGAATAACCACTGGTCATCCCTACTGCCTCTGATCTGGCAGACTCACTAAACAGAGAATAACCCCTGGTCATCCCTAATGCCTCTGATCTGGTGGACTCACTAAACAGAGAATAACCCTGGTCATCCCTACTGCCTCTGATCTGGAGGACTCACTAAACAGAGAACAACCCTGGTCATCCCTACTGCCTCTGATCTGGAGGACTCACTAAACAGAGAATAACCCCTGTCATCCCTACTGCCTCTGATCTGGTGGACTCACTAAACAGAGAACATCCCTGGTCGTCCCTAATGCCTCTGATCTGGCAGACTCACTAAACAGAGAATAACCCCTGTCATCCCTACTGCCTCTGATCTGGAGGACTCACTAAACAGAGAACAACCCTGGTCATCCCTACTGCCTCTGATCTGGTGGACTCACTAAACAGAGAACATCCCTGGTCGTCCCTACTGCCTCTGATCTGGTGGACTCACTAAACAGAGAACATCCCTGGTCATCCCTACTGCCTCTGATCTGGAGGACTCACTAAACAGAGAACATCCCTGGTCATCCCTACTGCCTCTGATCTGGTGGACTCACTAAACAGAGAATAACCCCTGGTCATCCCTACTGCCTCTGATCTGGTGGACTCACTAAACAGAGAATAATCCCTGGTCATCCCTAATGCCTCTGATCTGGTGGACTCACTAAACAGAGAACAACCCCTGGTCATCCCTACTGCCTCTGATCTGGTGGACTCACTAAACAGAGAATAACCCCTGGTCATCCCTACTGCCTCTGATCTGGAGGACTCACTAAACAGAGAACATCCCTGGTCGTCCCTAATGCCTCTGATCTGGTGGACTCACTAAACAGAGAATAACCACTGGTCATCCCTATTGCCTCTGATCTGGAGGACTCACTAAACAGAGAACATCCCTGGTCGTCCCTAATGCCTCTGATCTGGAGGACTCACTAAACAGAGAATAACCCCTGGTCATCCCCCTATTGCCTCTGATCTGGAGGACTCACTAAACAGAGAACATCCCTGGTCATCCCTAATGCCTCTGATCTGGTGGACTCACTAAACAGAGAACATCCCTGGTCATCCCTAATGCCTCTGATCTGGTGGACTCACTAAACAGAGAATAACCCCTGTCATCCCTAATGCCTCTGATCTGGTGGACTCACCAAACAGAGAATAACCACTGGTCATCCCTACTGCCTCTGATCTGGCAGACTCACTAAACAGAGAATAACCCCTGCCATCCCTAATGCCTCTGATCTGGTGGACCCACTAAACAGAGAATAACCCCTGTCATCCCTAATGCCTCTGATCTGGTGGACTCACTAAACAGAGAATAACCCCTGTCATCCCTAATGCCTCTGATCTGGTGGACTCACTAAACAGAGAATAACCCCTGTCATCCCTAATGCCTCTGATCTGGTGGACTCACTAAACAGAGAATAACCCCTGTCATCCCTAATGCCTCTGATCTGGTGGACTCATTAAACAGAGAACATCCCTGGTCATCCCTAATGCCTCTGATCTGGTGGGCTCACTAAACAGAGAACATCCCTGGTCATCCCTAATGCCTCTGATCTGGTGGACTCACTAAACAGAGAACATCCCTGGTCATCCCTAATGCCTCTGATCTGGTGGACTCACTAAACAGAGAACATCCCTGGTCATCCCTAATGCCTCTGATCTGGTGGACTCACTAAACAGAGAATAACCCCTGTCATCCCTAATGCCTCTGATCTGGTGGACTCACTAAACAGAGAACATCCCTGGTCATCCCTAATGCCTCTGATCTGGTGGACTCACTAAACAGACATGCTTCTTTTGTAAATTATGTCTGAGTGTTGGAGTGTGCCCCTGGCTTTCTGAAATAAAAAAACAAGCAAATGGCACCATCTGGTTTGCTTAATATAAGTCATTTGAAATTATTTGTCATTTTACTTTGACTTTGGATACTTAAGTATATTTTAGCAATTAAATTTACTTTTGATAGTTCAGTATATTTAAAAGCAAATACTTTTACTCAAGTACTATTTTACTGGGTGACTTTCACTTTTACTTTTTCTATTAAGGTATCTTTCCTATATATAATATAATAATAATATATGCCATTTAGCAGACGCTTTTATCCAAAGCAACTTACAGTCATGTGTGCATACATTCTACGTATGGGTGGTCCCAGGAATCGAACCCACTACCCTGGCGTTACAAGCACCATGCTCTACCAACTGAGCTACAGAAGGACCACAAGTATGACATTTGGGTACTTTTTCCATCACTGCCTGTAAGTAAGCAATTCACTGTTAGTTTATGAAACATGTGACACATTAAACGTGATTTGAAGACAGGTTTGGAGGTCAATTCCATTTAAATTCAGTTAATTAAAAAAAAATGCAAAGTAAACATTAAACAGTTGAATTCTTAATTCACTTCCTGATTACCCACCATCCTCTGCAGTCTTCAGTTCCTCCATCAACTTCTCTGCCTCCTTCCTCAGTAGCCGTTTGCCTGCAGTTGTGTTTTTCTCCTCATCCAGCAGAGCCTGAGCAGACAGCACTTTCTTATATTAGTTATTTTATTGTGAGGTAAAGGTTCTCATTAATGAATGAATGAATGGTTTATATGCCAGTTAGGAAAACAATTTCGTACATCACATGGTGACATAATGGTGCAATACAGTGCACACAAACAAGAAACACAACAATGACATCATCTGACAAAAATACCCTTCACAACTCTTTGGCTAGCTTAACTCTGTTAAACTTTTGTAACTATGTTTTAAGTCTTCCACGAGAGATGACTATCGACTCTCTACTGTACATATACAGTCAGATAATGCCCCTTCCAGGCCCTCTTCCTGACTCTGGTGTTCACCTGTTTCAGAAGCAGGTTGTCCTCCTGGTACTTCTTGGCTGCCTGATTGGCGCTCTCCGCCTGGATTTGCAGGCTGGTCCCTGTTACCGTAGCGACGGCCACGTGGTTTAACAGAGTCACCACACGCCGCATCACACTACAGGGGCAAGAAGTGATAAATGAGTGACACACTAACCCGAACCAATCCTAGCCTCAACCATAACTAGGGTTAAAACATTCTGGGAACTTTCTCAAAAGTCCTTAGTTTTCCAGAAATCCCGGTTGGAAGATTTGTGGAATCAGGAAGGAATGAGCAGAACATTCAGGAATCTTCCACCTGGATTTCTGGAAAACCTTTTGCAACCCTGACCACAACCCTGACCATAACTCTAACGTAATGGTCACATCCCAGTTCAACCCTAACTAGCTTCAACCACAACCCTAACCACAGGAAGTTGTTGCATGTCATCTATGATAAACCAACCGGACTTTCCTGTGTGATAATATAAAGTAGGACTCACAGCCAGAGGAAGAGGGAGAAGCCAGAGATGTAGAGGTTCCTCTGGGCTCTGAACAGCTTCATGTGAAGGTGGTCAAACAGGTTGGGGTTCAGCTTAGCTTCTCCCATGGGCTCTGCATTGGAGTACTTCCTCACCTCTCTCAGAGCATCTTAGGAGGGAGGTACAGGGAACAGTTGTATTAGTGTCTATAGCTACGCTCTTTAAAAAAAGGTTATTCAAAGGGTTTTCACATGGGGGCAGTGTATTTTTTATTTATTTATTTAACTAGGCTAGTCAGTTAAGAACAAATTCTTATGTTCAATGACGGCCTAGGAACAGTGGGTTAACTGCCTGTTCAGGGGCAGGACGACGCTCTAACCACTAGGCTACCTGCCACCGTATGGAGCATAGAGGACTGATTACTAGTGTAACAACAGGCGGAAGTTAATACGCTGGCCGTTTCCCACGGTGCACTGCTCTGGAGCACTGCCTCACCTCTCTCAGAGCATTTTAGGGTGGAAACAGGAAACAGGTGTAACAGTGACGTTTAGCAACTATAACACATTACAGCAGGGATCATCACTAGATCCAGCTGCCGATGGTCAGGGGGACGCAAAATAATTACAAACAATTTGACTCTGATAAACCAGGTGGCCATCGCTACGGTAACAGGGACCAGCCTGCAATTGACTGCATGAAGCCCAAACAGATGTAATATTTGACAAAAACATAATAATTTCAGACCTTGTTTACATTTGTATAAGATCACGTAAATGTAAATCTCCCTGTAACGCTTGGGAATACTTTGGGACACATATCCAAAATGAAAATCCCTTGGAGCTGGTTTTCTGGTATTTTATGTCCAACAATAAAAAGTAAACCTTTTGGGGCCAAATAAAATCACCAGCTGGTCAGCAGTTGGGGATTGCTGGACAACAGGACTGATTGTAACACTGTGTGAAGCCAGGTATAATGTTTTATAACTTGTTGATACAAGCACGCCTTTGTATGTCTTGTAATGTGTAAAATATGTCACCAGACTATGAGATGAAACTATAGAACAAGGAGAATAACCCACAATCCTATGAAAAATGTGCCATTATGGAAAACTTTCTGACTATCTATCCACAACAGATTCATTGTTGCCATTCCAAAACACCCAAACCAATATACTTCAAGTATGATGACTCACCACAGAAGAGAATGATGAGGATGAGTATCATGGTAAAGAATCCCCTGTTCAAATAGGGAGCGAACCAGTTCCATATACTCAGGTTGAACAGTGATCGCCATCTGCAAAAGCGAAAATAAGAGTTAGAAACTTAGAGAATGAGTACTTCTAGACAACAAGGGATTATACCAAAGTGACTTAGTTCTTTGTATATGTCTGTGTAAATAAGTTACAGAGGGTCAAAGATCATACCCCCAAGAAATGCTAACCTGGTGAGAGGTTAGCATGTCTTGGGGGATGATCTTTCATAACTTTCTCACTCATCAATATTCCCGATTCCCGATATTCCATAGTCATGATAGCATCCACATTAATATAGAAGTGTTTAGAAACATATTATTTTCACAATAAAAGTGACTGCAAAATGACACAATACATTATTTGCCATTCATTTCTATTGGGCACAAAATCATCTGAAACACAACCAAAACAAACAGTAAATGCATTCAACAAGTTTGTAGAGTCACAAGCTTGATGTGGTCATTGCATGCTAGGAATATGGGACCAAATACTCAACTTTTGACTACTTTATTTATAAGAATGTTTAGGGGTATCAATCATTTTGACCCCTAACTTTTTAAGACAAAACATGGTGATTGTTTAATAAAATGTCTTTCTCTGATCAATTCTATTAGTATAAAATAATATAATTACCCAATTCGTTTGCTACATTATAGCTCAGTAATGTATATACAGTTGAAGTCGGAAGTTTACATACACCTTAAAGAAAACTCAGTTTTTCACAATTAATTTAATCCTAGCAAAAAAAATCGCTGTTTTAGGTCAGTTAGGATCACCACTTTATTTTAACAAGGTGAAATGTCAGAATAATAGTAGAGAGAATGATTTATTTCAGCTTTTATTTCTTTCATCACATTCCCTGTGGGTCAGAAGTTAACATACACTCAATTAGTATTTGATAGCATTGCCTTTAAATTGTTTAACGTGGGACAAACGTTTCGGGTAACCTTCCACAAGCTTCCCACAATTAGTTGGGTGAATTTTGGTCCATTCCTCCTGACAGAGCTGGTGTAACTGAGTCAGGTTTGTAGGTCTCCTTGCTTGCACACACTTTTTCAGTTCTGCCCACAAGTGTTCTATAGGACTGAGGTCAGGGCTTTGTGATGACCACTCCAATACCTTGACTTTGTTGTCCTCATTTTGCCACAACTTTGGAAGTATCCTACAATGTGATATTCTGGATTTTTTTTTCTCATTTTGTCTGTCATAGTTGAAGTGTACCTATGATGAAACTTACAGGCCTCTCTCATCTTTTTAAGTGGGAGAAATTGCACAATTGGTGGCTGACTAAATACTTTTTTGCCCCACTTTATATTGCTAAAAAAAACATCAAAGGTGCCAATAATTTGGGATTGGACTTTAAATGTTACAGTTTTGGCCAAATGTCACAAGAGAAGGCTTGACGCTTCAACCTGGTTAAATGCTAGGATATAATTCAACCTGGTTAAATGCTAGGATATAATTTAACCTGGTTAAATGCTAGGATATAATTCAACCTGGTTAAATGCTAGGATATAAGTCAACCTGGTTAAATGCTAGGATATAATTCAACCTGGTTAAATGCTAGGATATAATTCAACCTGGTTAAATGCTAGGATATAATTCAACCTGGTTAAATGCTAGGATATAATTCAACCTGGTTAAATGCTAGGATATAATTCAACCTGGTTAAATGCTAGGATATGATTCAACCTGGTTAAATGCTAGGATATAATTCAACCTGGTTAAATGCTAGGATATAATTCAACCTGGTTAAATGCTAGGATATGATTCAACCTGGTTAAATGCTAGGATATAATTCAACCTGGTTAAATGCTAGGATATAATTCAACCTGGTTAAATGCTAGGATATAATTCAACCTGGTTAAATGCTAGGATATAATTCAACCTGGTTAAATGCTAGGATATAATTCAACCTGGTTAAATGCTAGGATATAATTCAACCTGGTTAAATGCTAGGATATAATTCAACCTGGTTAAATGCTAGGATATAATTCAACCTGGTTAAATGCTAGGATATAATTCAACCTGGTTAAATGCTAGGATATAATTCAACCTGGTTAAATGCTAGGATATAATTCAACCTGGTTAAATGCTAGGATATAATTCAACCTGGTTAAATGCTAGGATATGATTCAACCTGGTTAAATGCTAGGATATAATTCAACACAGTACCTCTTGGCAGATATAAAAGGCAGACAAAGGATCAGAATGACAGCGATCTCCACATAAAGGAAGATAGCCACCACAGTCCACTGGAGAGTCATCTTATGCTGGGAGTCCACTGTGGATAAACAACAACACTGTAAATACATACATAAAATGCACAATTCAATATACAGCAGGCAAAACCGAGCTAGATTTTTTTGGTTCTTATGTACAAAACATGACAAGTCTCCTGAATCTGTGTTTGTGTCATATGGTTCTGACAGAAAAAGACTGCGAGGGACGATAGACCAACAATACACTGACTATTCACTTCTTATCTATACTAGGTAACAGTGACGTGATGATTACAAGTTATTACAGAGGGATAACATATGCTTATACACCTGTTACCTTAATATAGTTTACTTCTGTTTTTGTTCAGTGTTTACTTTTTGGACTTTCCTATTTCCTATCACTGAGTCCATGTTGAAATATGAATGGGATTTGAACCGAATGCAAACAATGCAAACCTTTACAAGTTCCTTTAAACATCTAATCAACTGAGTAAATTTCCCTAATCTGACCAGTAGAGAAACTACTGGTTATTTAGCTACGTAACACTGTGGACATATCATAACAATGTATAACGAAACATTGGTGTTGGTAAGACAATAGAGACACCAGAAATAGTCTATAACTATTCCTACTGCTCTACAGCATGAGTGGTACACTGTTAACATGCATTTACAAATACAGTGCAGCCAAACGCTATTTATATCTCAAGTTATTTTCGAACTTCACCACAGTTGACCACCTAAAGATCATTTGTCAAATCAACGTTATCTTGCTTTCTATACTGTCCATGGGAACCATGGGAACCACGTCGACACACCCAAACAAGCAGAAATAGAGTTTGAATCTTACCCGACAAATATGGTAGAATAGAACTAGACCAGGACGGAACATACCCCCAGCCCCTCCTCTGAACCCACCCACCCACCCGCCCTGCACAACAGCTGTTCATGCCCGGCCTCTTAAGCCCTGACGTCACCTGAGAACAACTTGAACAAGACCCCTATGCCCATGAATAAAGCCATGACCATGCGGCATTCTAAGCTGAAAGTAAACCGCTGTCATTGTATTGAACATAACTAATATATAAGGTTCAACTTGAATGTGTTTCATAGTATTAAGGCATTGCCATTTAGACTGTGGACTTGGGATCTAGGCTCTAGGATCAAAGATCTTAGATCTAATATAGAGATATTAACCATTTAGACTGTGGACTTGGGATCTAGGCTCTAGGCTCTAGGATCTAGGATCTAATATAGAGATATTAACCATTTAGACTGTGGACTTAGGATCTAGGCTCTGGGATCTAAGATCTAATATAGAGATATTAACCATTTAGACTGTGGACTTAGGATCTAGGCTCTGGGATCTAAGATCTAATATAGAGATATTAACCATTTAGACTGTGGACTTAGGATCTAGGCTCTAGGATCTAAGATCTTAGCTCTAATATAGAGATATTAACCATTTAGACTGTGGACTTAGGATCTAGGCTCTAGGATCTAAGATCTTACCTCTAATATAGAGATATTAACCATTTAGACTGTGGACTTAGGATCTAGGCTCTAGGATCTAGGCTCTAGGATCTAAGATCTTAGATCTAATATAGAGATATTAACCATTTAGACTGTGGACTTGGGATCTAGGCTCTAGGATCTAGGCTCTAGGATCTAAGATCTTAGATCTAATATAGAGATATTAACCATTTAGACTGTGGACTTAGGATCTAGGCTCTGGGATCTAAGATCTAATATAGAGATATTAACCATTTAGACTGTGGACTTAGGATCTAGGCTCTGGGATCTAAGATCTAATATAGAGATATTAACCATTTAGACTGTGGACTTAGGATCTAGGCTCTAGGATCTAAGATCTTAGCTCTAATATAGAGATATTAACCATTTAGACTGTGGACTTAGGATCTAGGCTCTAGGATCTAAGATCTTACCTCTAATATAGAGATATTAACCATTTAGACTGTGGACTTAGGATCTAGGCTCTAGGATCTAGGCTCTAGGATCTAAGATCTTAGATCTAATATAGAGATATTAACCATTTAGACTGTGGACTTGGGATCTAGGCTCTAGGATCTAGGCTCTAGGATCTAAGATCTTAGATCTAATATAGAGATATTAACCATTTAGACTGTGGACTTGGGATCTAGGCTCTAGGATCTAAGATCTTAGATCTAATATAGAGATATTAACCATTTAGACTGTGGACTTGGGATCTAGGCTCTAGGATCTAAGATCTTAGATCTAATATAGAGATATTAACCATTTAGACTGTGGACTTGGGATCTAGGCTCTAGGATCTAAGATCTTAGCTCTAATATAGAGATATTAACCATTTAGACTGTGGACTTAGGATCTAGGCTCTAGGATCTAAGATCTTAGCTCTAATATAGAGATATTAACCATTTAGACTGTGGACTTAGGATCTAGGCTCTAGGATCTAGGCTCTAGGATCTAAGATCTAATATAGAGATATTAACCATTTAGACTGTGGACTTGGGATCTAGGCTCTAGGATCTAGGCTCTAGGATCTAGGCTCTAGGATCTAGGCTCTAGGATCTAGGTTATAGGATCTGGGATCTAGGATCTAGGCTCTAGGATCTAGGATCTAGGATCTAGGATCTAGGCTCTAGGCTCTAGGCTCTAGGATCTAGGATCTGGGCTCTAGGATCTAGGCTCTAGGATCTAGGCTATAGGATCTAGGCTCTAGGATCTAGGTTCTGGGCTCTAGGATCTGGGATCTACGATCTAGGCTCTAGGATCTAGGCTCTAGGATCTAGGCTCTAGGCTCTAGGATCTAGGATCTGGGCTCTAGGATCTAGGCTCTAGGATCTAGGCTCTAGGATCTAGGCTCTAGGATCTAGGTTCTAGGCTCTAGGATCTGGGATCTACGATCTAGGCTCTAGGATCTAGGCTCTAGGATCTAGGCTCTAGGATCTAGGCTCTAGGATCTAGGCTCTAGGATCTAGGTTCTAGGCTCTAGGATCTGGGATCTACGATCTAGGCTCTAGGATCTAGGCTCTAGGATCTAGGCTCTAGGCTCTAGGCTCTAGGATCTAGGCTCTAGGATCTGGGCTCTAGGATCTAGGCTCTAGGATCTAGGCTCTAGGATCTAGGCTCTAGGATCTAGGCTCTAGGATCTAGGCTCTAGGATCTGGGCTCTAGGATCTAGACTCTAGGATCTAGGCTCTAGGATCTGGGTGTATTGATACACCATCCGAAGTCAAATGAATAACTTCATCATGCTTCTTTTGACCATTCTATCAATGGTACAAGTCATTGCGAGTCATTGGAAAACCTCCCTTGTCTTTGTGGTTGAATCTGTGCTTGAGATTCACTGCTCGACCGAGGGACCTTATAGATAATTGTATGAGTAGGGTACAGAGACGAGGGACTCATTCAAAAAGCATGTTAAACACTATGGAGTCCATGCAACTTATTGTGACTTGTTAAGCACATTTTTACTCCTGAACTTACTTAGGCTTGCTATAACAAAGGGATTGAATACTTATTGACTCAAAACAATTCAGCTTTTCATTTTTAATTCATATGTAAACATTTCTAAAAACACAATTCCCGGTTGACATTATGGGTTATTGTGTGTAGATCAGTGACACAAAATCTAAATTTCATCCATTTTAAATTCAGGCTATATCACAACAAAATGTGGAAAGATACATTCTGAATGTACTGTATACATGACATTATGCATTAGGCCTATCTCTATACTATATACACTGGGGACAACATGTTGCAAAGACATTTTGTAAATTGTCCAGAAGAGGATGCTATAGTCTAACTTTAGACTGGATAATGAATCGAACGTTCTCCATCCTAATCCTTATTCTCAAGAGAAATGGAAATGTGCCATCAATAGTTGAAATACTCCTCTTTCCCCCCACCTTACCTTCAGAGGTAAATGACAGCACCTTTAAGTCCTGTGTACTAAAGTGGCTCTCTACTGTCATTCAATACAATTACAAGAAAGAGTTGAATTATCCGATTTCTTTAAATTCTTACAGCTCAGACATCTTATTCGATCTCTTTAACAGAATCTGGATGAACTAAAGGCATCTAGCATAGAAATAAAATACTGAAAGAAGCTGTCTACTGTACGCCAAATCAGTGTATTACCAACTTATATCAAGGGTTGATTGAAACTCTAGCTGCTGGTTCAGGACCTGTAAGGAAGAAAATGGGAAACTAATGTAAAGGAAGAAATTGAGGAGAACCATTGTTCCTACCTGCTCCTACAACCTAAGACATAAACTACTGCAATTTAAGACAGTTTATAGGAATTACTATACTCCTGCCAGAATGGATGTAATACACAGGGAAGTATCACATCTCTGTTGAAGATGTGCAAAGTATGAAATCAAATGTATTTAATAAAGCCCTTCTCACATCAGCTGTTAACTCAAAGTGCTGTACAGAAACCCAGCCTTAAAACCCCAAACAATGCAGGTGTAGAAGCACGGTGGCTAGGAACAACTCCCTAGAAAGGCCAAGACCTAGGAAGAAACCATATCTCTGTAACCCTATCACATCCTGGCTGCGTCACATCCGGCAGTGATTGGGAGTCAAACCATTTTTGTTGTGATTTTACCTTTATTTAACCAGGCAAGTCAGTTAATTAAGAACAAATTCTAATGTTCAATGACGGCCTAGGAACAGTGGGTTAACTGCCTGTTCAGGGGCAGGACGACAGATTTGTACCTTGTCAGCGCAGGGGTTTGAACTTGCAAGCTTCCGGTTACTAGTCCAACGTTCTAACCACTAGGCTACCCTGCCACCTCTACACTCTAACCACTAGGCTACCCTGCCACCTCTACACTCTAACCACAAGGCTACCCTGCCACCTCTACACTCTAACCACTAGGCTACCCTGCCGCCTC
>NC_068437.1:53165671-53185671 GCF_023373465.1 Oncorhynchus keta | reverse complement strand
ACTACTACCGGAGGTTTATCTGGGATTTTGGCCAGGTTGCGGCTCCAATTACCTCACTGCTAAAGGGGGGCCCGGTGCGGTTGCGATGGTCAGCAGAGGCGGACAGAGCTTTCAACAGGTTGAGGGCGCTGTTCACGGATGCACCCGTGTTGGCGCATCCGGACCCCTCTCTAGCATTCATAGTGGAGGTGGACGCGTCCGAGGCTGGGGTGGGTGCCGTGCTATCACAGCGCTCGGGTACGCCACCAAAACTCCGCCCCTACGCTTTCTTCTCGAGTAAGCTCAGCCCAGCGGAGCGTAACTATGATGTGGGGGACCGGGAGTTGTTAGCGGTGGTCAGGGCTCTGAAGGTGTGGAGACACTGGCTTGAGGGGGCTAAGCACCCCTTTCTCATCTGGACCGACCATCAAAATCTGGAGTATATTCGGGCAGCTAGGAGACTGAACCCGCGGCAGGCAAGGTGGGCCATGTTTTTCACTCGATTCCGGTTCACTTTATCATATAGACCGGGCTCCCAGAACGTGAAGGCGGACGCACTGTCCCGCCTTTACAACACGGAGGATAGGTCCACCGAACCTACTCCCATCCTTCCGGCCTCAAAGCTGATGGCACCGGTGGTATGGGAGGTGGACTCGGACATCGAGCGGGCGTTACAGGCTGAACCCGCGCCTCCCCAGTGTCCGGCGGGGTGGTGGTACGTGCTGCTTGGTGTTCGGGACCAACTGATTCGGTGGGCTCACGTCCTACCCTCCTCGGGTCACCCTGGGGTGAGGAGGACAGTGGGGAGCCTTTGGGGGAGGTATTGGTGGCCTACCTTGGCTAGGGACGTTAAGGTTTATGTCTCCTTCTGTTCGGTATGCGCCCAGAGTAAGGCTCCTAGGCACCTTCCTAGAGGGAAGTTACAACCCCTCCCCGTTCCACAACGGCCATGGTCACATCTATCCGTAGATTTCCTGACCGACCTTCCCCCGTCTCAGGGCAACACCACGGTTCTGGTGATTGTGGATCGGTTCTCTAAGTCCTGCCGTCTCCTCCCATTGCCCGGTATCCCAACAGCCCTACAGACTGCGGAGGTATTATTCACCCACGTCTTCCGGCACAACGGGGTGCCGGAGGACATCGTTTCTGATCGGGGCCCCCAGTTCACATCCCGAGTATGGAGGGCGTTCATGGAGCGTCTGGGGGTCTCGGTCAGCCTGACCTGCGGTTATCACCCCGAAAGTAATGGGCAGGTGGAGAGAGTAAACCAGGAGGTGGGTAGGTTTCTGCGGTCGTACTGCCAGGACCGGCCAGGGGAGTGGGCGAGATACATCCCCTGGGCTGAAATGGCCCAGAACTCACTACGCCACTAATGTGTCCCCCTTTCAGTGTGTGTTGGGGTACCAGCCGGTCCTGGCACCGTGGCATCCGAGCCAGACCGAGGCTCCTGCGGTGGAGGAATGGGTGCAGCACTCCAAAGAGACCTGGAGGGCCGTCCAGGAATCCCTTCAACAGGCTAGTGGACGGCAGAAAAGGAGTGCTGACCGCCACCGCAGTGAGGCCCCCGTGTTTGTACCAGGGGACAGGGTCTGGCCCTCGACCCGAAACCTACCCCTCCGCGTGCCCTGCTGGAAGCTTGGGCCGCAGTGTGTAGGGCCGTTCAAAGTCCTGAGGAGAATAAACGAGGTGTGTTATCGATTACAACTCCCTTCCTATTACCGTATTAACCCCTCATTTCATGTCCCTTTCCTCAGGCCGGTGGTAGCTGGTCCCCTACAGGACGGTGAGGTACTGGAGGTCCCTCCTCCCCCTCTGGACATTGAGGGGTCCCCGGCGTATACGATACGGGCCATTCTGGACTCGAGACGCCGGGTGAGGGGCCTGCAGTACCTCGTGGACTGGGAGGGGTACGGTCCGGAGGAGAGGTGCTGGGTACCCACCAGGGACATTTTGGATCCGTCAATGTTGAGGGATTTCCATCGCCTCCATCCGGATCGCCCTGCGCCTCGTCCTCCGGGTCGACCTCGAGGCCGGTGTCGGCGCGCTGCGGGAGCCACGCGTCAAGGGGGGGGTACTGTCATGACTCCGACCGAAGGACACACCCCTTCCCGTTCGGGTGGCGCTCGGCGGTCGTCGTTGCCGGCCTACTAGCTGCTACTGATTATTTCCTCCCCCTCCTTATGTGTTGATTGAGTGCACCTGTTTTGAATAGTAGTAGTAGGCTTTATTAGTCAGCCGGCCCGCAGAGTTCCTTGTGCGGGATTAATTATTATGACCATCTATTTTAGTGTACTTGTGTGCACGTCTATGGGTTTTGTGTTTTTCCCATTTTGTGGGTTTTCCCTAGACCGTTTAAGTGCCCCTGTTTGGGGGCATTTGTGTGTTCATTACGCCCTGTGTGTTCGTGAGGGTTGGCTTATGTTCGCCGTTTGTCGGTGCATTAAAATAGCACTCACCTGAACTCTCTGCTTCCTGCGCTTGACTCCTCACCCATTACACTCAGATCGTTACAGAAATGTTCCACATTGACTGACCTTCATGTCTTAAAGTAATGATGGACTGTTGTTTCTCTTTACTTATTGGAGCTGTTCTTACCATAATATGGACTTGGTCTTTTACCAGATAGTGTTATCTTCTGTATACCACCTTGTCCTTGTCACAACACAACTGATTGGCTCAAACACATTAAAAAGGAAAGAAACTCCACAAAATAACTGTTAACAAGCCACACCTGTTAATTGAAATGCATTCCAGGTTGCAATCATATTTTGTCATGCCATGATTGGTTTGCTTTAGGTTGAAGTTATTATATCCTTATCTCTTCACGTGGCTGCCTTTTTGTAAACTAGTTTCCTGGTATGTTACAATAAGAGTCTGTTGCAGCGGCAGTGTGTTTCAGTACTTATATTGTTATGACACAACTCCTAGAAATATTATTTCAGGAACAGTACCAGTCAAAAGTTTGGACTCACAAGAATCATGTAGTAACCAAAAGTGTTAAACAGAACAAATATATTTGACATTTGAGACCCTCATGAGGCTGGTTGAGAGAATGCCAATAGTGTGCAAAGCTGTCATCAAGGGAAATAAAATATATTTTGATTTGTTTAAAACCTACATTCTGCTAGACAAATCTACATTCTGCTAGACAAATCTACATTCTGCTAGACAAATCTACATTCTGCTAGACAAATCTACATTCTGCTAGACAAATCTACATTCTGCTAGACAAATCTACATTCTGCTAGACAAATCTACATTCTGCTAGACTAGAAAAATCTACATTCTGCTAGACTAGACAAATCTACATTCTGCTAGACAAATCTACATTCTGCTAGACTAGACAAATCTACATTCTGCTAGACTAGACAAATCTACATTCTGCTAGACTAGACAAATCTACATTCTGCTAGACAAATCCACATTCTGCTAGACAAATCTACATTCTGCTAGACAAATCTACATTCTGCTAGACTAGACAATTCTACATTCTGCTAAACTAGACATATCTACATTCTGCTAGACATATCTACATTCTGCTAGACAAATCTACATTCTGCTAGACAAATCTACATTCTGCTAGACAAATCTACATTCTGATAGACAAATCTACATTCTGCTAGACAAATCTACATTCTGCTAGACAAATCTACATTCTGCTAGAAAAATCTACATTCTGCTAGAAAAATCTACATTCTGCTAGACAAATCTACATTCTGCTAGACAAATCTACATTCTGCTAGACATATCTACATTCTGCTAGACAAATCTACATTCTGCTAGACAAATCTACATTCTGCTGGACAAATCTACATTCTGCTAGACAAATCTACATTCTGCTAGACTAGACAAATCTACATTCTGCTAGACTAGACAAATCTACATTCTGCTAGACAAATCTACATTCTGCTAGACTAGACAAATCTACATTCTGCTAGACTAGACAAATCTACATTCTGCTAGACTAGACAAATCTACATTCTGCTAGACAAATCCACATTCTGCTAGACAAATCTACATTCTGCTAGACAAATCTACATTCTGCTAGACTAGACAATTCTACATTCTGCTAAACTAGACATATCTACATTCTGATAGACAAATCTACATTCTGCTAGACATATCTACATTCTGCTAGACAAATCTACATTCTGCTAGACAAATCTACATTCTGCTAGACAACTCTACATTCTGCTAGACAAATCTACATTCTGATAGACAAATCTACATTCTGCTAGACAAATCTACATTCTGCTAGAAAAATCTACATTCTGCTAGGCAAATCTACATTCTGCTAGACAAATCGACATTCTGCTAGACATATCTACATTCTGCTAGACACAACTACATTCAGCTAGACAAATCTACATTCTGCTAGACAAATCTACATTCTGCTAGACAAATCTACATTCTGCTAGACTAGACAAATCTACATTCTGCTAAGCTAGACAAATCTACATTCTGCTAGACTAGACAATTCTACATTCTGCTAGACAAATCTACATTCTGCTAGACAAATCTACATTCTGCTAGACTAGACAAATCTACATTCTGCTAGACAAATCTACATTCTGCTAGACTAGACAATTCTACATTCTGCTAGACAAATCTACATTCTGCTAGACAAATCTACATTCTGCTAGACAAATCCACATTTTGCTAGACAAATCTACATTCTGCTAGACAAATCTACATTCTGCTAGACTAGACAATTCTACATTCTGCTAAACTAGACAAATCTACATTCTGCTAGACAAATCCAAATTCTGCTAGACAAATCTATATTCTGCTAGACAAATCTACATTCTGCTAGACAAATCCACATTCTGCTAGACAAATCTACATTCTGCTAGACTAGACAAATCTATATTCTGCTAGACTAGACAATTCTACATTCTGCTAGACAAATCTACATTCTGCTAGACAAATCTACATTCTGCTAGACAAATCTACATTCTGCTAGACAAATCTACATTCTGCTAGAAAAATCTACATTCTGCTAGACAAATCTACATTCTGCTAGACAAATCTACATTCTGCTAGACAAATCTACATTCTGCTAGACAAATCTACATTCTGCTAGACAAATCTACATTCTGCTAGACTAGACAAATCTACATTCTGCTAGACTAGACAAATCTACATTCTGCTAGACAAATCTACATTCTGCTAGACTAGACAAATCTACATTCTGCTAGACTAGACAAATCTACATTCTGCTAGACTAGACAAATCTACATTCTGCTAGACAAATCTACATTCTGCTAGACAATTCTACATTCTACTAGACTAGACAATTCTACATTCTGCTAGACTAGACAAATCTACCTTCTGATAGACAAATCTACATTCTGCTAGACATATCTACATTCTGCTAGACAAATCTACATTCTGCTAGACAAATCTACATTCTGCTAGACAAATCTACATTCTGATAGACAAATCTACATTCTGCTAGACAAATCTACATTCTGCTAGACAAATCTACATTCTGCTAGAAAAATCTACATTCTGCTAGAAAAATCTACATTCTGCTAGACAAATCTACATTCTGCTAGACAAATCTACATTCTGCTAGACATATCTACATTCTGCTAGACAAATCTACATTCTGCAAGACAAATCTACATTCTGCTAGACAAATCTACATTCTGCTAGACAAATCTACATTCTGCTAGACTAGACAAATATACATTCTGCTAGACTAGACAAATCTACATTCTGCTAGACAAATCTACATTCTGCTAGACTAGACAAATCTACATTCTGCTAGACTAGACAAATCTACATTCTGCTAGACTAGACAAATCTACATTCTGCTAGACAAATCCACATTCTGCTAGACAAATCTACATTCTGCTAGACAAATCTACATTCTGCTAGACTAGACAATTCTACATTCTGCTAAACTAGACATATCTACATTCTGATAGACAAATCTACATTCTGCTAGACATATCTACATTCTGCTAGACAAATCTACATTCTGCTAGACAAATCTACATTCTGCTAGACAAATCTACATTCTGCTAGACAAATCTACATTCTGATAGACAAATCTACATTCTGCTAGACAAATCTACATTCTGCTAGAAAAATCTACATTCTGCTAGACAAATCTACATTCTGCTAGACAAATCGACATTCTGCTAGACATATCTACATTCTGCTAGACAAATCTACATTCTGCTAGACAAATCTACATTCTGCTAGACAAATCTACATTCTGCTAGACAAATCTACATTCTGCTAGACTAGACAAATCTACATTCTGCTAAGCTAGACAAATCTACATTCTGCTAGACTAGACAATTCTACATTCTGCTAGACAAATCTACATTCTGCTAGACAAATCTACATTCTGCTAGACTAGACAAATCTACATTCTGCTAGACAAATCTACATTCTGCTAGACTAGACAATTCTACATTCTGCTAGACAAATCTACATTCTGCTAGACAAATCTACATTCTGCTAGACAAATCTACATTCTGCTAGACAAATCTACATTCTGCTAGACAAATCCACATTTTGCTAGACAAATCTACATTCTGCTAGACAAATCTACATTCTGCTAGACTAGACAATTCTACATTCTGCTAAACTAGACAAATCTACATTCTGCTAGACAAATCCACATTCTGCTAGACAAATCTATATTCTGCTAGACAAATCTACATTCTGCTAGACAAATCCACATTCTGCTAGACAAATCTACATTCTGCTAGACTAGACAAATCTATATTCTGCTAGACTAGACAATTCTACATTCTGCTAGACAAATCTACATTCTGCTAGACAAATCTACATTCTGCTAGACTAGACAATTCTACATTCTGCTAGACAAATCTACATTCTGCTAGACAAATCTACATTCTGCTAGACAAATCCACATTTTGCTAGACAAATCTACATTCTGCTAGACAAATCTTCTGCTAGACAAATCTACATTCTGCTAGACAAATCTACATTCTGCTAGACAAATCCACATTCTGCTAGACAAATCTAGACAAATCTATATTCTGCTAGACAAATCTACATTCTGCTAGACAAATCTACATTCTGCTAGACAAATAGAGACAAATCTACATTCTGCAAATCTACATTCTAGACAAATCTACATTCTGCTTCTGCTAGACAAATCTACATTCTGCTAGACAGAATCTACATTCTGCTAGACAAATCTACATTCTGCTAGACAATCTACATTCTGCTAGACAAATCTACATTCTGCTAGACAAATCCACATTCTGCTAGACAAATCTACATTCTGCTAGACAAATCTACATTATGCTAGACAAATCCACATTCTGCTAGACAAATCTACATTCTGCTAGACAAATCTACATTCTGCTAGACAAATCCACATTCTGCTAGACAAATCTACATTCTGCTGAGCTCTCTGTGTCCTTCACATGTCAGCATTGCAGGCAAAGAGGGTTGTTCATATGTTCCCCTGTTTATCAATGTTTCAGGACTGGTCTCCGCTGTCCATTATGTTATAACTCCTATATAACCCTGCTTAACCCCTATACAACCCATATATCAACCATATAAACCCTATAAACCCTATATTAACCTTATTATAACCATATAAACACTATTTAAACTATTTATGAACCCTATAAACTATTTAAAACTTATATAAACCTTATATAAACCCTATATAAAGCCTATAAACCTTACATAAACCCTATATAAACCCTATAAACCCTATATAAACCTTATTATAACCATATAAACACTATTTAAACTATTTATGAACCCTATAAACTATTTAAAACTTATATAAACCCTATATAAAGCCTATAAACCTTACATAAACCCGATATAAACCCTATAAACCCTATATAAACCTTATTATAACTATATAAACCTTATATAAACCTCATATAAACCCTATATAAAGCCTATAAACCTTACATAAACCCTATTTAAACCTTATAAACCCTATATAAACCTTATTATAACCATATAAACCTTATATAAACCCTATAAACCCTATATAAAGCCTATAAACCATTAATGAACCCTATAAACTATATAAACCCTAAAAACCCTATATAAACCTTATTATAACCATATAAACCTTATATAAACCCTATATAAAGCCTATAAACCATTTATGAACCCTATAAACTATTTAAACCCTATAAACTATTTAAACCCTATAAACCCTATATAAACCATTTAAACCATTTATGAACCCTATAAACCCTATATAAAGCCTATAAACCATTTATGAACCCTATAAACTATTTAAACCCTATAAACTATTTAAACCCTATAAACCCTATATAAACCATTTAAACCATTTATGAACCATATAAACCCTATAAACCCTATATAAAGCCTATAAACCATTTATGAACCCTATAAACTATTTAAACCCTATAACCCCTATATAAACCATTTAAACCATTTATGAACCATATAAACCCTATAAACCCTATATAAAGCCTATAAACCATTTATGAACCCTATAAACTATTTAAACCCTATAAACCCTATAAAACCATTTAAACCATTTATAAACCATTTAAACCCTATAAACCCTATATAAAGCCTATAAACCATTTATGAACCCTATATTAACCTTATTTAAACCCTATATAAATCCTATAAACCATTTATGAACCCTATAAACTATTTAAACCATGAAAACCCTATAAACTCTTTAAACCCTATATAAACCATTTAAACCATTTATGAACCCTATAAACTATTTAAACCCTATAAACCCTATTTAAACCCTATAAACCCTATAAACCCTATTTAAACCCTATATAAACCCTATTTAAACCCTATTTAAACCCTATATAAACCCTATATAAACCCTATATAAACCCTATATAAACCCTATAAACCATTTAAACCCTATATAAACCCTATAAACCCTATTTAAACCCTATTTAAACCCTATATAAACCCTATATAAACCCTATATAAACCCTATATAAACCCTATATAAACCCTATTAACCCTATTTAAACCCTATATTAACCCTATATAAACCCTATATTAACCCTATATAAACCCTATTAACCCTATTTAAACCCTATATAAACCCTATATCAATGAAGATAAGTAAACTTATACAGCGGTATCATATACTCTTAGAAAAAATGGTTCCAGGTAGAACCCTTTTTGGTTCCAGGTAGAACCCTCTGTGGAATGGGTTTTACATGGAACCCAATAAGGGTTGATAAAAGGGTTCTCCTATGGAGACAGCCAAATAACCCTTTCTGGTTCAAGATATAGTGTATAAATGTAGATAGGTAAACTGATAGAGCTGTGGAGAAACCAGGGCTGCATACCGAAGGGCCCTCTATTCCTTGTGTACTACTGCACTATGTTCCACCAGAGCACCGAGGAACCGGGCACCATTGAAACCATTGAGGTCAACTTCACTATCACCGCTTTGAAATTGCCACTCAATGATGTCATTAAGGTCACACTTGCTAGAGGTCACACTCTATTTCATCTGCTAGTCTTTGATCTCAACTGTCCATTTCTCCATGGCCATAGACTGAGTCTTAAATGACACCGTATTCCCTATATAGTGCGCTACTTTTGACGAGGGCCGGTGGGGCTCATTTCAAAAGTAGTACACTTTATATGACATACGGTGGTGCTATTTGGGAAACAGACTTTGATTTTAAGACTCCATTTCTATACAGCCATAATAGACTTGGATGGTCACAAAGTTATTTTTTTATTAAGTTACATCTAATTTATATAAGGTTCCTTTCTTCTCCATATTAGAGGTCTCATGGGGAGGGAGACATTTTGAAATTGTCCATGAAAAACAATCTGTCACGCTTGGACTGTGCAGTCTGGCTGAATCATTCAATTGACTTTCTTCTCTCTCCTTGATAGCAGAATTACAGTTGAATGTTGGCTGACCTAATACAGTAGAGACACCATACGGGGCTGGGTAATACAATCTTCCTGAGTCTGTGGCTGGATAGAGAGAGTGATCAGATCAGAACTAGTGGAGGTAGGTTTGTAAAGAAAGCAGGTTGAGAGTGGAGAGAGAGAGAGAGAGAGAGAGAGAGAGAGAGAGAGAGAGAGAGAGAGAGAGAGAGAGAGAGAGAGAGAGAGAGAGAGAGAGAGAGAGAGAGAGAGAGAGAGAGAGAGAGAGAGAGAGAGAGAGAGAGAGAGAGAGAGAGAGAGAGAGAGAGAGAGAGAGAGAGAGAGAGAGAGACAGACAGAGAGAGAGACAGACAGAGGGATAGAGAGACAGAGAGAGGGATGAGGAGAGATTAAAAGCCATGGAAGGGGTTGTGGGGGATGGGGAAAATGAGAAGATGATGGATGTGATCGGGGGGAGTCAGGGATGGAACCACAAGCGAACCAGATGGATGTGCCACTGACCTCTCCATACTGATGGAACTGAAGACACATCTTCACAATTTGGAATACTGACTGGTTTCTCCTTTCACAGCTTCCTCAGGTCCCCCATCTCAGTCTGGATACCTGGCCAATACGCTTGTTATTAAAAAGAATGATCAAGGGACACTTGTGTTGGGAACACAGCAACGGTAGATCAATGGAGATGAAAGAAGATAAGAAGACTAGGGATGAATCTCTAAAGATTTCTCCGGTCCTTGACTCCTTGATTCCTCAACCTCTATCTCAGAGAAGAAGAAGAACCAAACCAGTGGGAAGGAACCTCATGTAACCGAAAGGTTGCAAGATCGAATCCCCCGAGCTGACAAGATACAAATCTGTCGTTCTTTCCCTGGACAAGGCAGTTAACCCACTGTTCCTAGGCCGTTATTGAAAATAAGAATGTGTTCTTAACTGACTTGCCTAGTTAAATAAAGGTAAAATAACAAATAAAAATGTGTTTTAATGCGTTTTGAAAAGTTGGTCGGAGAATCAAAGAGAAGGTGTTTGAGATTCACTTGTTGTCCACAGAGTGAACAGCTCACATGAATATGAAGTCTGTTGTCTGATGTATCTAACGTGTCTCTCGCTGACCTGATGTTAGCAGGAGACTGTCTGATGTTAGCAGGAGACTGTCTGATGTTAGCAGGAGACTGTCTGATGTTAGCAGGAGACTGCCTGATGTTAGCAGGAGACTGCCTGATGTTAGCAGGAGACTGTCTGATGTTAGCAGGAGACTGTCTGATGTTAGCAGGAGACTGTCTGATGTTAGCAGGAGACTGTCTGATGTTAGCAGGAGACTGTCTGATGTTAGCAGGAGACTGTCTGATGTTAGCAGGAGACTGTCTGATGTTAGCAGGAGACTGTCTGATGTTAGCAGGAGACTGTCTGATGTTAGCAGGAGACTGTCTGATGTTAGCAGGAGACTGTCTGATGTTAGCAGGAGACTGTCTGATGTTAGCAGGAGACTGTCTGATGTTAGCAGGAGACTGCCTGATGTTAGCAGGAGACTGTCTGATGTTAGCAGGAGACTGTCTGATGTTAGCAGGAGACTGTCTGATGTTAGCAGGAGACTGTCTGATGTTAGCAGGAGACTGTCTGATGTTAGCAGGAGACTGTCTGATGTTAGCAGGAGACTGTCTTATGTTAGCAGGAGACTGTCTGATGTTAGCAGGAGACTGTCTGATGTTAGCAGGAGACTGTCTGATGTTAGCAGGAGACTGTCTGATGTTAGCAGGAGACTGTCTGATGTTAGCAGGAGACTGTCTGATGTTAGCAGGAGACTGTCTGATGTTAGCAGGAGACTGTCTGATGTTAGCAGGAGACTGTCTGATGTTAGCAGGAGACTGTCTGATGTTAGCAGGAGACTGTCTGATGTTAGCAGGAGACTGTCTGATGTTAGCAGGAGACTGTCTGATGTATCTAACGTGTCTCTAGCTGACCTGATGTTAGCAGGAGACAGGGACCTGTCTGTCGAAGAGACGCCTGTACCTGTCACCTCTCTACTTCTCCTCAGCAGAAGAATGATCCAATACTGATCAGAATTCAAACATTTGGCCCTGTGGTGAAATTGCTTTTTTTGGTTTGGAGAGGAGAAGACTTGAGTTGAAAAGGAGAGATGTTATTTCCTTGAGGCTTGAGGTAATACCAGACCCATTTATTCAAAGGGGGGAAACATTCGTGCTGATGATTGATATGTTTGGGGTGATAGGTATAAAGGTGAAGGTAATAATGAGATAGCTATCTAGTATCATTTAGGTATTTATTCCTGGACAAGTTGCAGTCGCACTGCGACATTGTCCAGAACAAATACCACAATGCTCTAGTTCTTTAAAAAATATGTATATATTTTTGGTGGTGTTAAATTACTTCATAGTGGTGAGAAGTGGTGAGTAATGTTTCCTCATCTGGCACACTGGGGGGTGAACCTGAGGCAGAGTGGCTACGTCTATGGAAACCGACCACTTTCCACTAGTCTCATCCCCCAGCTAGTGTGTATTAGCAATGAGCCTGGGGATGAGGTTACCCTTTCACTGACCCCACATTCATTTAGCAGTTCAACACAATAGATGACCCCCAAATCTGCCAAGGCCTCGTGTGGATGCAGCAATCACATACCATTCATTCCAGAGGACGATCAATACAAGTTTTTTTTTTGATAAACGTAGTCATTTGAAATAACTTTGGTGGTTTGAAAAAAAAAGAAGCAATTTGTCAATATTTGTAAAAATCAGTGTCCATCCAGCAAAAAATAAATCAATGAAGAAGCATTTGTGCTGTTTAAAGGTAACTATTCGATCTGGATGGCTGAAGAGTTACCGATGGCTGAAGAGTTACCGATGGCTGAAGAGTTACCAATCGCTGAAGAGTTACCGATCGCTGAAGCGTTACCGATGGCTGAAGAGTTACCAATCGCTGAAGAGTTACCGATGGCTGAAGAGTTACCGATGGCTGAAGAGTTACCAATCGCTGAAGAGTTACCGATGGCTGAAGAGTTACCGATCGCTGAAGCGTTACCGATCGCTGAAGAGTTACCGATGGCTGAAGAGTTACCGATGGCTGAAGAGTTACCGATGGCTGAAGAGTTACCGATGGCTGAAGAGTTACCGATCGCTGAAGAGTTACCGATCGCTGAAGCGTTACCGATGGCTGAAGAGTTACCAATCGCTGAAGAGTTACCGATGGCTGAAGAGTTACCGATGGCTGAAGAGTTACCAATCGCTGAAGAGTTACCGATGGCTGAAGAGTTACCGATCGCTGAAGCGTTACCGATCGCTGAAGAGTTACCGATGGCTGAAGAGTTACCGATGGCTGAAGAGTTACCGATGGCTGAAGAGTTACCGATGGCTGAAGAGTTACCGATGGCTGAAGAGTTACCGATGGCTGAAGAGTTACCGATGGCTGAAGAGTTACCGATGGCTGAAGAGTTACCAATCGCTGAAGAGTTACCGATGGCTGAAGAGTTACCGATGGCTGAAGAGTTACCGATGGCTGAAGAGTTACCGATGGCTGAAGAGTTACCGATGGCTGAAGAGTTACCGATGGCTGAAGCGTTACCGATGGCTGAAGAGTTACCGATGGCTGAAGAGTTACCGATGGCTGAAGAGTTACCGATGGCTGAAGAGTTACCGATGGCTGAAGAGTTACCGATGGCTGAAGAGTTACCGATGGCTGAAGAGTTACCGATGGCTGAAGAGTTACCGATCGCTGAAGCGTTACCAATCGCTGAAGAGTTACCGATGGCTGAAGCGTTACCAATCGCTGAAGAGTTACCGATCGCTGAAGAGTTACCGATGGCTGAAGAGTTACCGATGGCTGAAGAGTTACCGATGGCTGAAGCGTTACCAATCGCTGAAGAGTTACCGATCGCTGAAGAGTTACCGATGGCTGAAGAGTTACCGATCGCTGAAAAGTTACCGATCGCTGAAGAGTTACCGATGGCTGAATCGTTACCGATCGCTGAAGAGTTACCGATCGCTGAAGAGTTACCGATGGCTGAAGAGTTACCAATGGCTGAAGAGTTACCAATGGCTGAAGAGTTACCGATGGCTGGAGAGTTACCGATCGCTGAAGAGTTACCGATGGCTGAAGAGTTACCGATGGCTGAAGAGTTACCGATCGCTGAAGAGTTACCGATGGCTGAAGAGTTACCGATGGCTGAAGAGTTACCGATCGCTGAAGAGTTACCGATGGCTGAAGAGTTACCGATGGCTGAAGAGTTACCGATGGCTGAAGAGTTACCAATCGCTGAAGAGTTACCGATGGCTGAAGAGTTACCGATGGCTGAAGAGTTACCGATGGCTGAAGAGTTACCGATCGCTGAAGAGTTACCGATGGCTGAAGAGTTACCGATGGCTGAAGAGTTACCAATGGCTGAAGAGTTACCAATGGCTGAAGAGTTACCGATGGCTGGAGAGTTACCGATCGCTGAAGAGTTACCGATGGCTGAAGAGTTACCGATCGCTGAAGAGTTACCGATCGCTGAAGAGTTACCGATGGCTGAAGAGTTACCGATGGCTGAAGAGTTACCAATCGCTGAAGAGTTACCGATGGCTGAAGAGTTACCGATGGCTGAAGAGTTACCGATGGCTGAAGAGTTACCGATCGCTGAAGAGTTACCGATCGCTGAAGAGTTACCGATCGCTGAAGAGTTACCGATGGCTGAAGAGTTACCGATGGCTGAAGAGTTACCAATCGCTGAAGAGTTACCGATCGCTGAAGAGTTACCGATCGCTGAAGAGTTACCGATGGCTGAAGAGTTACCAATCGCTGAAGAGTTACCGATCGTTGAAGAGTTACCGATCGCTGAAGCGTTACCAATCGCTGAAGAGTTACCGATCGCTGAAGCGTTACCGATCGCTGAAGAGTTACCGATCGCTGAAGAGTTACCGATGGCTGAAGAGTTACCGATCGCTGAAGAGTTACCGATCGCTGAAGAGTTACCGATGGCTGAAGAGTTACCGATCGCTGAAGAGTTACCGATCGCTGAAGAGTTACCGATGGCTGAAGAGTTACCAATCGCTGAAGAGTTACCGATCGCTGAAGAGTTACCGATGGCTGAAGAGTTACCG
Source organism: Oncorhynchus keta (assembly GCF_023373465.1). Taxonomy (NCBI): domain Eukaryota; kingdom Metazoa; phylum Chordata; class Actinopteri; order Salmoniformes; family Salmonidae; genus Oncorhynchus; species Oncorhynchus keta. The sequence continues at coordinate 53,170,729 of NC_068437.1, read as the reverse complement.
ATGGCTGAAGCGTTACCAATCGCTGAAGAGTTACCGATCGCTGAAGAGTTACCAATCGCTGAAGAGTTACCGATCGCTGAAGAGTTACCGATCGCTGAAGAGATACCGATGGCTGAAGAGTTACCGATCGCTGAAGAGTTACCGATCGCTGAAGAGTTACCGATGGCTGAAGAGTTACCGATCGCTGAAGAGTTACCGATGGCTGAGGAGTTACCGATCGCTGAAGAGTTACCGATCGCTGAAGAGTTACCGATGGCTGAAGAGTTACCGATCGCTGAAGAGTTACCGATCGCTGAAGAGTTACCGATGGCTGAAGAGTTACCGATCGCTGAAGAGTTACCGATGGCTAAAGAGTTACCGATGGCTGAAGAGTTACCGATCGCTGAAGAGCTACCGATGGCTGAAGAGTTACCGATCGCTGAAGAGTTACCGATGGCTGAAGAGTTACCGATGGCTGAAGAGTTACCGATCGCTGAAGAGTTACCGATCGCTGAAGAGTTACCGATGGCTGAAGAGTTACCGATGGCTGAAGAGTTACCGATCGCTGAAGAGTTACCGATGGCTGAAGAGTCACCGATGGCTGAAGAGTTACCGATCGCTGAAGAGTTACCGATGGCTGAAGAGTTACCGATGGCTGAAGAGTTACCGATCGCTGAAGAGTTACCGATGGCTGAAGAGTTACCGATCGCTGAAGAGTTACCGATGGCTGAAGAGTTACCGATGGCTGAAGAGTTACCGATCGCTGAAGAGTTACCGATCGCTGAAGAGTTACCGGTGGCTGAAGAGTTACCGATGGCTGAAGAGTTACCAATGGCTGAAGAGTTACCAATGGCTGAAGAGTTACCGATGGCTGAAGAGTTACCGATCGCTGAAGAGTTACCGATGGCTGAAGAGTTACCGATGGCTGAAGAGTTACCGATCGCTGAAGAGTTACCGATCGCTGAAGAGTTACCGATGGCTGAAGAGTTACCGGTGGCTGAAGAGTTACCATCGCTGAAGAGTTACCGATCGCTGAAGAGTTACCGATGGCTGAAGAGTTACCGATGGCTGAAGAGTTACCGATCGCTGAAGAGTTACCGATCGCTGAAGAGTTACCGGTGGCTGAAGAGTTACCGATGGCTGAAGAGTTACCAATGGCTGAAGAGTTACCAATGGCTGACGAGTTACCGATGGCTGAAGAGTTACCGATCGCTGAAGAGTTACCGATGGCTGAAGAGTTACCAATGGCTGAAGAGTTACCAATGGCTGAAGAGTTACCGATCGCTGAAGAGTTACCGATGGCTGAAGAGTTACCGATGGCTGAAGAGTTACCGATCGCTGAAGAGTTACCGATCGCTGAAGAGTTACCGATGGCTGAAGAGTTACCGATGGCTGAAGAGTTACCGATGGCTGAAGAGTTACCGATGGCTGAAGAGTTACCGATGGCTGAAGAGTTACCGATGGCTGAGCGTTACCGATGGCTGAAGAGTTACCGATGGCTGAAGAGTTACCGATGGCTGAAGAGTTACCGATGGCTGAAGAGTTACCGATGGCTGAAGAGTTACCGATGGCTGAAGAGTTACCGATGGCTGAAGAGTTACCGATCGCTGAAGCGTTACCGATCGCTGAAGAGTTACCGATGGCTGAAGCGTTACCAATCGCTGAAGAGTTACCGATCGCTGAAGAGTTACCGATGGCTGAAGAGTTACCGATGGCTGAAGAGTTACCATGGCTGAAGCGTTACCAATCGCTGAAGAGTTACCGATCGCTGAAGAGTTACCGATCGCTGAAGAGTTACCGATGGCTGAAGAGTTACCGATCGCTGAAAAGTTACCGATCGCTGAAGAGTTACCGATGGCTGAATCGTTACCGATCGCTGAAGAGTTACCGATCGCTGAAGAGTTACCGATGGCTGAAGAGTTACCGATCGCTGAAGAGTTACCGATGGCTGAAGAGTTACCGATGGCTGAAGAGTTACCGATGGCTGAAGAGTTACCGATGGCTGAAGAGTTACCGATCGCTGAAGAGTTACCGATCGCTGAAGAGTTACCGATGGCTGAATCGTTACCGAAAGAGTTACCGATCGCTGAAGAGTTACCGATGGCTGAAGAGTTACCGATCGCTGAAGAGTTACCGATCGCTGAAGAGTTACCGATGGCTGAAGAGTTACCGATCGCTGAAGAGTTACCGATGGCTGAAGAGTTACCGATCGCTGAAGAGTTACCGATGGCTGAAGAGTTACCGATGGCTGAAGAGTTACCGATCGCTGAAGAGTTACCGATCGCTGAAGAGTTACCGGTGGCTGAAGAGTTACCGATGGCTGAAGAGTTACCAATGGCTGAAGAGTTACCAATGGCTGAAGAGTTACCGATCGCTGAAGAGTTACCGATGGCTGAAGAGTTACCGATGGCTGAAGAGTTACCGATGGCTGAAGAGTTACCGATCGCTGAAGAGTTACCGATCGCTGAAGAGTTACCGATGGCTGAAGAGTTACCGGTGGCTGAAGAGTTACCGATGGCTGAAGAGTTAGCGATGGCTGAAGAGTTACCGATGGCTGAAGAGTTACCGATGGCTGAAGAGTTACCGATCGCTGAAGAGTTACCGATCGCTGAAGAGTTACCGGTGGCTGAAGAGTTACCGATGGCTGAAGAGTTACCAATGGCTGAAGAGTTACCAATGGCTGACGAGTTACCGATGGCTGAAGAGTTACCGATCGCTGAAGAGTTACCGATGGCTGAAGAGTTACCGATGGCTGAAGAGTTACCGATGGCTGAAGAGTTACCGATGGCTGAAGAGTTACCGATGGCTGAAGAGTTACCGATGGCTGAAGAGTTACCGATCGCTGAAGAGTTACCGATGGCTGAAGAGTTACCGATGGCTGAAGAGTTACCAATGGCTGAAGAGTTACCGATCGCTGAAGAGTTACCGATGGCTGAAGAGTTACCGATGGCTGAAGAGTTACCGATCGCTGAAGAGTTACCGATCGCTGAAGAGTTACCGATGGCTGAAGAGTTACCGATGGCTGAAGAGTTACCGATGGCTGAAGAGTTACCGATGGCTGAAGAGTTACCGATGGCTGAAGAGTTACCGATCGCTGAAGAGTTACCGATCGCTGAAGAGTTACCGATGGCTGAAGAGTTACCGATGGCTGAAGAGTTACCGATCGCTGAAGAGTTACCGATGGCTGAAGAGTTACCGATGGCTGAAGAGTTACCGATGGCTGAAGAGTTACCGATGGCTGAAGAGTTACCGATGGCTGAAGAGTTACCGATGGCTGAAGAGTTACCGATCGCTGAAGAGTTACCGATCGCTGAAGAGTTACCGATGGCTGAAGAGTTACCGATGGCTGAAGAGTTACCGATCGCTGAAGAGTTACCGATCGCTGAAGAGTTACCGATGGCTGAAGAGTTACCGATGGCTGAAGAGTTACCGATGGCTGAAGAGTTACCGATCGCTGAAGAGTTACCGATGGCTGAAGAGTTACCGATGGCTGAAGAGTTACCGATGGCTGAAGAGTTACCGATGGCTGAAGAGTTACCGATGGCTGAAGAGTTACCGATGGCTGAAGAGTTACCGATGGCTGAAGAGTTACCGATGGCTGAAGAGTTACCGATGGCTGAAGAGTTACCGATGGCTGAAGAGTTACCGATGGCTGAAGAGTTACCGATGGCTGAAGAGTTACCGATGGCTGAAGAGTTACCGATGGCTGAAGAGTTAGCGATGGCTGAAGAGTTACCGATGGCTGAAGAGTTACCGATCGCTGAAGAGTTACCGATCGCTGAAGAGTTACAGATTGTAACCTTAAAAATGTGGAGTTCACCCATAAGAGTCTAAGCCCTGTCTAATCCGGGGGGGGGGGGGCAGTCTCCTCGTGGATTGCAATGTAATCAGGTGATTAGACCGTTGGAGTAGCAACCAAAAGATTGCCAGATTGAATCCCCGAGCTGACAAGGTAAAAAATCTGTCGTTCTGTCCCTGAACATGGAAGTTAACTCACTGTTCCTAGGCTGTCAGTGTAAATAAAAATGTGTTCATAACTGACTTGCCTAGTTAAATATGGAATTGGGTTCTACTAAGCTATATGGAATTTTTTTAAGAAGGTCATATTTGATTTTGAATTATAAGAGTCACAATGTAAAAAATAAATAAAAAATGTATGAAATAATGTTTACTGCTTTAAGCCCATACAAACACATTGAATAACTATATGGAACAACAGATTGCTTTTTCAACTGGTAGTGGGGGACCTTCAAACGAGTCCTGTGAGGTCTGTGGGTGTCCAAGAGCAAAACATGTACTTGTTCGTGACAGTCACCTTTCCACAGAGGGGTCAAACTGCTGGGACACTACAGACAGAAGTGGTGAGATCGACTTCAGACGAGTCATAAGAGCATTATATCATGTAATACTGGTCACCCGTGATACAAGCCAGTATTCAACATCCATGTCGAAGGAGGCGACGATGTGGAAACTGACCACTGGGGGGCGCTGTTACCTTCAATAGATTTTGCTAGGGGGTGGAGGGGCGTAAGTATCTGCCTCTGATTCTAATGTTTGCAAGTTTGAATCCGGCGTTAGAAAGTTGTTAATGCCTAAAAATGTTACCTTAATTAAACACTTTGAAATTTTGACATTTAGAACAGCTTCAAAATCTGAAGTTTGAGAAGCATGAATGAACGTCTATTTAATCATTCTGATGTGAGACTGTGAGAGCTGCTAGGTACTACTTCTACATTTAAAGCAAACCAAATGGTGAAGCTACTGTTTTTTTCCCCCCTCAAAATAAGGACTGGACCTTTAAAGTGCCTCCATCTACTTCAGGTAAATGTATGCGTCTCCCAGGAGGTCTTTGTCAGTTTCCCTCGCTTGTCTGCCACTGTCCCTGGCACAGTCCCATCTCCAATTTCACTGACACTCCCATCTCGTTCTCAGGCATGGTGCAGGGAGGAGAGCCCAGAGCGGAGAGAGACATCCTTTTTTTTACAACCACAGGTCATAAAGAAACCTGGTTTGTATCAAACAATTCTCTCAGCAAAATACTCTACAACACTCAGCAGCAACAGCTGTCTCTCTCTCTCT
>NC_068437.1:53153171-53163171 GCF_023373465.1 Oncorhynchus keta | reverse complement strand
ACTCTGGATCATTGTAGATATGGGTGAATTATGGGTGTAATCTCATGACTCTGGATCATTGTAGATATGGGTGAATTATGGGTGTAATCTCATGACTCTGGATCATTGTAGATATGGGTGAATTATGGGTGTAATCTCATGACTCTGGATCATTGTAGATATGGGTGAATTATGGGTGTAATCTCATGACTCTGGATCATTGTAGATATGGGTGAATTATGGGTGTAATCTCATGACTCTGGATCATTGTAGATATGGGTGAATTATGGGTGTTTTTGATCCCAGGTTTGTTTTAACCCCATCCAAAACCTTGACCTTTCAGAATGAGTGCCTAAACATAACATTTTAACCCCATCCAAAACCTTAACCTTTCAGAATGAGTGCCTAAACATAACATTTTAACCCCATCCCAAACCTTACCCTTTCAGAATGAGTGCCTAAACATAACATTTTAACCCCATCCCAAACCTTACCCTTTCAGAATGACTGCCTAAACATAACATTTTAACCCCATCCCAAACCTTACCCTTTCAGAATGAGTGCCTAAACATAACATTTTAACCCCATCCCAAACCTTACCCTTTCAGAATGAGTGCCTAAACATAACATTTTAACCCCATCCAAAACCTTACCCTTTCAGAATGAGTGCCTAAACATAACATTTTAACCCTATCCCAAACCTTACCCTTTCAGAATGAGTGCCTAAACATAACATTTTAACCCTATCCCAAACCTTACCCTTTCAGAATGAGTGCCTAAACATAACATTTTAACCCTATCCAAAACCTTGACCTTTCAGAATGAGTGCCTAAACATAACATTTTAACCCTATCCAAAACCTTGACCTTTCAGAATGAGTGCCTAAACATAACATTTTAACCCTATCCCAAACCTTACCCTTTCAGAATGAGTGCCTAAACATAACATTTTAACCCCATCCCAAACCTTAACCTTTCAGAATGAGTGCCTAAACATAACATTTTAACCCCATCCAAAACCTTGACCTTTCAGAATGAGTGCCTAAACATAACATTTTAACCCCATCCCAAACCTTAACCTTTCAGAATGAGTGCCTAAACATAACATTTTAACCCCATCCCAAACCTTGACCTTTCAGAATGAGTGCCTAAACATAACATTTTAACCCCATCCCAAACCTTAACCTTTCAGAATGAGTGCCTAAACATAACATTTTAACCCCATCCAAAACCTTGACCTTTCAGAATGAGTGCCTAAACATAACATTTTAACCCCATCCCAAACCTTAACCTTTCAGAATGAGTGCCTAAACATAACATTTTAACCCCATCCCAAACCTTGACCTTTCAGAATGAGTGCCTAAACATAACATTTTAACCCCATCCCAAACCTTACCCTTTCAGAATGAGTGCCTAAACATAACATTTTAACCCTATCCCAAACCTTAACCTTTCAGAATGAGTGCCTAAACATAACATTTTAACCCCATCCCAAACCTTAACCTTTCAGAATGAGTGCCTAAACATAACATTTTAACCCCATCCAAAACCTTAACCTTTCAGAATGAGTGCCTAAACATAACATTTTAACCCCATCCCAAACCTTAACCTTTCAGAATGAGTGCCTAAACATAACATTTTAACCCCATCCCAAACCTTGACCTTTCAGAATGAGTGCCTAAACATAACATTTTAACCCCATCCCAAACCTTAACCTTTCAAAATGAGTGCCTAAACATAACATTTTAACCCCATCCCAAACCTTAACCTTTCAGAATGAGTGCCTAAACATAACATTTTAACCCCATCCCAAACCTTAACCTTTCAGAATGAGTGCCTAAACATAACATTTTAACCCCATCCCAAACCTTACCCTTTCAGAATGAGTGCCTAAACATAACATTTTAACCCCATCCAAAACCTTACCCTTTCAGAATGAGTGCCTAAACATAACATTTTAACCCCATCCAAAACCTTAACCTTTCAGAATGAGTGCCTAAACATAACATTTTAACCCCATCCCAAACCTTAACCTTTCAGAATGAGTGCCTAAACATAACATTTTAACCCCATCCAAAACCTTAACCTTTCAGAATGAGTGCCTAAACATAACATTTTAACCCCATCCCAAACCTTAACCTTTCAGAATGAGTGCCTAAACATAACATTTTAACCCCATCCCAAACCTTGACCTTTCAGAATGAGTGCCTAAACATAACATTTTAACCCCATCCCAAACCTTAACCTTTCAAAATGAGTGCCTAAACATAACATTTTAACCCCATCCCAAACCTTAACCTTTGAATGAGTGCCTAAACATAACATTTTAACCCCATCCCAAACCTTAACCTTTCAGAATGAGTGCCTAAACATAACATTTTAACCCCATCCCAAACCTTACCCTTTCAGAATGAGTGCCTAAACATAACATTTTAACCCCATCCAAAACCTTACCCTTTCAGAATGAGTGCCTAAACATAACATTTTAACCCCATCCAAAACCTTGACCTTTCAGAATGAGTGCCTAAACATAACATTTTAACCCCATCCCAAACCTTGACCTTTCAGAATGAGTGCCTAAACATAACATTTTAACCCCATCCAAAACCTTACCCTTTCAGAATGAGTGCCTAAACATAACATTTTAACCCCATCCAAAACCTTAACCTTTCAGAATGAGTGCCTAAACATAAAATTTTAACCCTATCCCAAACCTTACCCTTTCAGAATGAGTGCCTAAACATAACATTTTAACCCTATCCAAAACCTTACCCTTTCAGAATGAGTGCCTAAACATAACATTTTAACCCTATCCCAAACCTTGACCTTTCAGAATGAGTGCCTAAACATAACATTTTAACCCCATCCCAAACCTTACCCTTTCAGAATGAGTGCCTAAACATAACATTTTAACCCCATCCAAAACCTTAACCTTTCAGAATGAGTGCCTAAACATAACATTTTAACCTAATCCAAAACCTTAACCTTTCAGAATGAGTGCCTAAACATAACATTTTAACCCTATCCAAAACCTTAACCTTTCAGAATGAGTGCCTAAACATAACATTTTAACCCTATCCAAAACCTTAACCTTTCAGAATGAGTGCCTAAACATAACATTTTAACCCTATCCAAAACCTTAACCTTTCAGAATGAGTGCCTAAACATAACATTTTAGCCCTATCCAAAACCTTAACCTTTCAGAATGAGTGCCTAAACATAACATTTTAACCCTATCCAAAACCTTGACCTTTCAGAATGAGTGCCTAAACATAACATTTTAACCCCATCCAAAACCTTACCCTTTCAGAATGAGTGCCTAAACATAACATTTTAACCCTATCCCAAACCTTACCCTTTCAGAATGAGTGCCTAAACATAACATTTTAACCCCATCCCAAACCTTGCCCTTTCAGAATGAGTGCCTAAACATAACATTTTAACCCTATCCCAAACCTTACCCTTTCAGAATGAGTGCCTAAACATAACATTTTAACCCCATCCCAAACCTTACCCTTTCAGAATGAGTGCCTAAACATAACATTTTAACCCCATCCAAAACCTTGACCTTTCAGAATGAGTGCCTAAACATAACATTTTAACCCCATCCAAAACCTTAACCTTTCAGAATGAGTGCCTAAACATAACATTTTAACCCCATCCCAAACCTTACCCTTTCAGAATGAGTGCCTAAACATAACATTTTAACTCTATCCCAAACCTTACCCTTTCAGAATGAGTGCCTAAACATAACATTTTAACCCCATCCCAAACCTTACCCTTTCAGAATGAGTGCCTAAACATAACATTTTAACCCCATCCAAAACCTTAACCTTTCAGAATGAGTGCCTAAACATAACATTTTAACCCTATCCAAAACCTTAACCTTTCAGAATGAGTGCCTAAACATAACATTTTAACCCTATCCAAAACCTTAACCTTTCAGAATGAGTGCCTAAACATAACATTTTAACCCTATCCAAAACCTTGACCTTTCAGAATGAGTGCCTAAACATAACATTTTAACCCTATCCAAAACCTTAACCTTTCAGAATGAGTGCCTAAACATAACATTTTAACCCTATCCAAAACCTTAACCTTTCAGAATGAGTGCCTAAACATAACATTTTAACCCCATCCCAAACCTTACCCTTTCAGAATGAGTGCCTAAACATAACATTTTAACCCCATCCAAAACCTTACCCTTTCAGAATGAGTGCCTAAACATAACATTTTAACCCCATCCAAAACCTTAACCTTTCAGAATGAGTGCCTAAACATAACATTTTAACCCCATCCAAAACCTTAACCTTTCAGAATGAGTGCCTAAACATAACATTTTAACCCTATCCAAAACCTTGACCTTTCAGAATGAGTGCCTAAACATAACATTTTAACCCCATCCAAAACCTTAACCTTTCAGAATGAGTGCCTAAACATAACATTTTAACCCCATCCAAAACCTTAACCTTTCAGAATGAGTGCCTAAACATAACATTTTAACCCTATCCAAAACCTTGACCTTTCAGAATGAGTGCCTAAACATAACATTTTAACCCTATCCAAAACCTTACCCTTTCAGAATGAGTGCCTAAACATAACATTTTAACCCTATCCAAAACCTTGAACTTTCAGAATGAGTGCCTAAACATAACATTTTAACCCTATCCAAAACCTTGACCTTTCAGAATGAGTGCCTAAACATAACATTTTAACCCCATCCCAAACCTTGACCTTTCAGAATGAGTGCCTAAACATATTTTAACCCCATCCAAAACCTTACCCTTTCAGAATGAGTGCCTAAACATAACATTTTAACCCCATCCAAAACCTTGACCTTTCAGAATGAGTGCCTAAACATAACATTTTAACCCCATCCCAAACCTTACCCTTTCAGAATGAGTGCCTAAACATAACATTTTAACCCCATCCCAAACCTTACCCTTTCAGAATGAGTGCCTAAACATAACATTTTAACCCCATCCAAAACCTTAACCTTTCAGAATGAGTGCCTAAACATAACATTTTAACCCCATCCCAAACCTTACCCTTTCAGAATGAGTGCCTAAACATAACATTTTAACCCCATCCCAAACCTTACCCTTTCAGAATGAGTGCCTAAACATAACATTTTAACCCCATCCAAAACCTTACCCTTTCAGAATGAGTGCCTAAACATAACATTTTAACCCCATCCAAAACCTTACCCTTTCAGAATGAGTGCCTAAACATAACATTTTAACCCCATCCAAAACCTTAACCTTTCAGAATGAGTGCCTAAACATAACATTTTAACCCCATCCCAAACCTTACCCTTTCAGAATGAGTGCCTAAACATAACATTTTAACCCCATCCCAAACCTTACCCTTTCAGAATGAGTGCCTAAACATAACATTTTAACCCCATCCAAAACCTTACCCTTTCAGAATGAGTGCCTAAACATAACATTTTAACCCCATCCCAAACCTTACCCTTTCAGAATGAGTGCCTAAACATAACATTTTAACCCCATCCAAAACCTTACCCTTTCAGAATGAGTGCCTAAACATAACATTTTAACCCCATCCAAAACCTTGACCTTTCAGAATGAGTGCCTAAACATAACATTTTAACCCCATCCCAAACCTTACCCTTTCAGAATGAGTGCCTAAACATAACATTTTAACCCCATCCCAAACCTTACCCTTTCAGAATGAGTGCCTAAACATAACATTTTAACCCCATCCCAAACCTTACCCTTTCAGAATGAGTGCCTAAACATAACATTTTAACCCCATCCAAAACCTTATCAGAATGAGTGCCTAAACATAACATTTTAACCCTATCCAAAACCTTGACCTTTCAGAATGAGTGCCTAAACATAACATTTTAACCCCATCCCAAACCTTACCCTTTCAGAATGAGTGCCTAAACATAACATTTTAACCCCATCCAAAACCTTGACCTTTCAGAATGAGTGCCTAAACATAACATTTTAACCCCATCCCAAACCTTACCCTTTCAGAATGAGTGCCTAAACATAACATTTTAACCCCATCCAAAACCTTAACCTTTCAGAATGAGTGCCTAAACATAACATTTTAACCCCATCCCAAACCTTACCCTTTCAGAATGAGTGCCTAAACATAACATTTTAACCCCATCCAAAACCTTAACCTTTCAGAATGAGTGCCTAAACATAACATTTTAACCCTATCCAAAACCTTACCCTTTCAGAATGAGTGCCTAAACATAACATTTTAACCCCATCCCAAACCTTACCCTTTCAGAATGAGTGCCTAAACATAACATTTTAACCCCATCCAAAACCTTGACCTTTCAGAATGAGTGCCTAAACATAACATTTTAACCCCATCCCAAACCTTACCCTTTCAGAATGAGTGCCTAAACATAACATTTTAACCCCATCCCAAACCTTACCCTTTCAGAATGAGTGCCTAAACATAACATTTTAACCCCATCCAAAACCTTAACCTTTCAGAATGAGTGCCTAAACATAACATTTTAACCCTATCCAAAACCTTAACCTTTCAGAATGAGTGCCTAAACATAACATTTGAACCCCATCCAAAACCTTGACCTTTCAGAATGAGTGCCTAAACATAACATTTTAACCCCATCCCAAACCTTAACCTTTCAGAATGAGTGCCTAAACATAACATTTTAACCCCATCCCAAACCTTAACCTTTCAGAATGAGTGCCTAAACATAACATTTTAACCCCATCCAAAACCTTACCCTTTCAGAATGAGTGCCTAAACATAACATTTTAACTCTATCCCAAACCTTAACCTTTCAGAATGAGTGCCTAAACATAACATTTTAACCCCATCCCAAACCTTAACCTTTCAGAATGAGTGCCTAAACATAACATTTTAACCCCATCCAAAACCTTACCCTTTCAGAATGAGTGCCTAAACATAACATTTTAACCCCATCCCAAACCTTACCCTTTCAGAATGAGTGCCTAAACATAACATTTTAACCCCATCCAAAACCTTGACCTTTCAGAATGAGTGCCTAAACATAACATTTTAACCCTATCCCAAACCTTGACCTTTCAGAATGAGTGCCTAAACATAACATTTTAACCCCATCCCAAACCTTACCCTTTCAGAATGAGTGCCTAAACATAACATTTTAACCCCATCCAAAACCTTGACCTTTCAGAATGAGTGCCTAAACATAACATTTTAACCCCATCCAAAACCTTAACCTTTCAGAATGAGTGCCTAAACATAACATTTTAACTCTATCCCAAACCTTAACCTTTCAGAATGAGTGCCTAAACATAACATTTTAACCCCATCCCAAACCTTAACCTTTCAGAATGAGTGCCTAAACATAACATTTTAACCCCATCCAAAACCTTAACCTTTCAGAATGAGTGCCTAAACATAACATTTTAACCCCATCCCAAACCTTAACCTTTCAGAATGAGTGCCTAAACATAACATTTTAACCCTATCCAAAACCTTAACCTTTCAGAATGAGTGCCTAAACATAACATTTTAACCCCATCCAAAACCTTACCCTTCTAAATTTGACATTTGGTGAAACGGAACAACCCTGAGCAAGATATGTCCACCCAGGGTCCCAAAAACACTTAGAAATTTGATGTTTGTAGAAATGTGGTATAACTTTCTAATTCTGCTGTGACTGTGAGAGCTTTTTGTGCAATACAGATGTATGACTAAGAATGGGATTTTTATGCTAATACACATTGTGAACCTGCATGGACATTTGGTACTAGATGTGCTCAATTCTTTATCACCTAAACATAATACAGTGATAGGGTTTTATTTTAGATAACAATAGGGCAGAGAGGAATTCTTCAACAATCCATTCCTATGAACACATTTCTTATAGTTATTCTTGGTGAGAGGGCTTTCTAGCATATCTCTCTCTCTCCTGTTCTCTCCTGTTCTCTCCTGTTCTCTCTCTCTCCTCTCTCTCTCTCTCTCTCTCTCTCTCTCTCTCTCTCTCGCTCTCCCTCTCTCTCTCTCTCTCTCTCTCTCTCTCTCTCTCTCTCTCTCTCCTATCTCTCTATCTTCCTATCTCCTCTCTCTCTTCCTCTTTCTTTCTCTCTCTCTCTCTCTCTCTCTCTCTCTCTCTCTCTCTCTCTCTCTCTCTCTCTCTCTCCTACTCTCTCTTCCTATCTTTCTCTCTCTCTCTCTCTCTCTCTCTCTCTCTCTCTCTCTCCCTCTCTCTCCTACTCTCTCTCTTCCTATCTTTCTCTCTCCTGTTCTCTTTCTCTCTCGTTCTCTTTCCTGTTCTTTCTCTCTCTCTCCTGCTCTCCTTCTCTTTCTCTCTCCTGTTCTCTTTCTCTCTCGTTCTCTTTCCTGTTCTTTCTCTCTCTCTCTCTCTCCTGCTCTCCTTCTCTTTCTCTCTCCTGTTCTCTTTCTCTCTCTCTCTCTCTCTTTCTCTCTCCTGTTCTCTCTCTCTCTCTCTCTCCTACTCTCTCTCTTCCTATCTTTCTCTTTCTCCTGTTCTCTTTCTCTCTTTCTTTCTCTCTTTCTCTCTCTCCCTGCCTCCCACTCTCTTTCCGCCCCTCTCTCCCCCTCTATCTCTCCCTCATACATACATAAGCTTCCTCCCAAACTGAACTCTTGGCCTCAGGGGATCCCATCGCAGTAAGACACAGGCCACATGAGAGACAGGGTGTTTTACTCCCGTTTTACTCCCGTTATATACTCAATGACGTCTGCTGTGCTAGCGGAGGGTAAGGGGAGGATAATCAGATGATAAGGGGAGGATAAGGGGAGGATAAGGGGAGGACAAGCTGAGGATAAGGGGAGGATAAGGGGAGGACAAGCTAAGGATAATTATTGTTTGTGGGAGATGCCAGTAGCTTTTATTTTGTACAACGTGTACAAGTTATTTTGCTTGAGAACAGGTTTCCCCATACTAGACTGTTACTTCACCTGTGTTAGTGATACAGTGCATTTGGAAAGTATTCAGACCCCTTCACTTTTTCTGAATTTTTTTACGTTACAGTCTTACTCTAAAATTGATTAAAAAATAAAAATGACCTCATCAATCTCCACACAATACCCCATAATGACAAAGCAAAAACAGGTTTTTAGATTTAAAAAAAAAATTACTCAATAGTTTGTTGAAGCACCTTTTGGCAGCAATTAGAGCCCTGAGTCTTCTTGGGTATGATGCTACAAGCTTGGCACACCTGTATTTGGGGAGTTTCTCCCATTGTTCTCTGCAGATCCTCTCAAGCTCTGTCAGGTTGGATGTGGAGCATTGCTGCACAGCTATTTTCAGGTCTCTTCAGAGATGTTTGATCAGGTTCAAGTCTGGGCTCTGGCTGGGACACTCAAGGACATTCAGTCTCTAAAGCAACTCCTTCATTGTCTTGGCTGTGTGCTTAGGGTTGTTGTCCTGTTGGAAGGTGAACCTTCACCCTAGTCTGATGTCCTGAGCACTCTGGAGCAGGTTTTCATCAAGGATCTCTCTATACTTTGCCCTGTTCATCTTTCCCTTGATCCTGACTCGTCTCACAGTCCCTGCCGCTGAAAAACCACCATACTTCACCGTAGGGATGGTGCCAGGTCTCCTCCAGACGTGACACTTGGTATTTAGACCAAAGAGTTTCATTTTGGTTTCATCAGACCAGAGAATCTTGTTTCTCATGGTCTGAGAGACATTTGTCAAACTCCAAGCGGGCTGTCATGTGTCTTTTACTGAGGAGTGGCTTCCGTCTGGCTACTCTATCATAAAGGCCTGATTTGTGGAGGGCTGCAGAGATGGTTGTACTTCTGAAAGGTTCACAGAGGAAGCCACTCCTCAGTAAAAGCCACTCCTCGGGTTCTTGGTCACCTCCCTGTCCGGGCGGCTCTAGGAAGAGTCTTGGTGGTTCCAAACTTCTTCCATTTAAGAATGATGGAGGGCACTGTGTTCTTGTGGACCTTCAATGCTGCATAAAATGTTTTGGTACCCTTCCCCAGACCTGTACCTCGACACAATCCTGTCTTGGAGCTCTACGGACAATTCCTTCGAACTCATGGCT
>NC_068437.1:53135671-53148171 GCF_023373465.1 Oncorhynchus keta | reverse complement strand
GCCGCTGGGCTCAGATGGCTCCATGGCCCCGTCCGTGGCCTGTGACGTCATAGCCGTCATGGAGGGACCTTTTTTCCTCCTGGCCTTCTTCTTCTGCGACGCTGTGTGAAAGCGTGTCCCAATGCGGATGTTGAGCGCCTGGAGGATCTTGGAATAGGTGACGAGCATCACAACAGCAGTGAAGAAGAAGATGGGGATCTGGACCAGTAGGTGATAGTAGAGTCCTAACTCTGTGTAGTATTGGTTGGTGTGGGCCACTGTGACTACATCCGCTAGAGTCTGGTTCAGCTCCGACTGGCCTGGGGCGAAGAACCCCACCTCCATGAAAGGCACCAGGAAACTGAGGAATGACAGCACCCAAATGGTGGCCAGCAGAGCCAGGGCTCGGCCCATCGTTAGGACTCTATTCGCCGGTTTCACAGAGATGTCGTACCGGTCCAGGGTAATGGCGAGTACGTTGGCTGCCGTGCCGACACTAGCGAACGACACGCAGGCCTCGTGGAAGCAACAAACCAAGGCTGTATCCCCCTCCAGAGACAACAACAACACCACCATGGTCAGTGGGATGCAGCAGACACACACCAACACATCCAGGACGTGAAGGTTCATGGTGACGATGTTGGAGACCGAAGAGATCAGGTTGGACTTCATGCAGTACAGGGCCAGCACGGTGAGGTTGGAGCTCAGGCCCAGCACGATCTCCAGCATCAGGAAGCCGGTCAGGGACACCTGAGTGAATGAATTAATAAATACTTTATAGCCCCGTATAGGAATTTGTCTGGCAACAATACAGGAATTACTGTTAAAAATCTTTCTTAAATAAACATTTCTCCAAAGATCATGATTTTATTCCAGGTGTAATCTGGTAAACTATCCAGATATCACGTAAATACGGCACATATCTCATGACCTACTTCAGACAGACATACGCTGTAGGTGTACCTGGAAGGAGATGGGGTAGGGGTATGGGTAGGGCGTGGCTGGAGCACTGGTTCTGCTGATGGGCTCGGCTGCGTTGTCGGTGACAGTGACGTTGCTCATGGTGCCTTCTTCTCTCTCCAGAGGGGGAAGGATATGCATTATCCTGTAGAGGGGGGAGGGGGGGGGGGAGAGGGGGAGAGAGAGGGATAGAGAGAGAGGGGGAGGGAGAGGGGGAGAGAGAGGGATAGAGAGATTGATAGAGAGAGAGGGGGAGGGAGAGGGGGAGAGAGAATTAGAGGAAAGGGGAAGGAGTGAACGAGTGGGATATAGAGAGGAAGAAAGAAAGTGAAAGAGGGAGTGTTTGTGAGGAGAGGAGGAGTAAGGGTTTTGATTAGAAGGTACACCTTACAGAAGCTCATCTGAATCTCAAACACGGCTTCCTTGCAACTGGGACATCCGATTCTATTACACAGAATGAATAAATCATTTTATGAGTGAAATCAAATAATAAGGAAACATTTTCTCATTGGGGCGGCAGGGTAGCCTAGTGGTAAGAGCGTTGGACCAGCGGGGCCTCATTGGGTCGGCAGGGTAGCCTAGTGGTAAGAGCGTTGGACCAGCGGGGCCTCATTGGGGCGGCAGGGTAGCCTAGTGGTAAGAGCGTTGGACCAGTGGGGCCTCATTGGGGCGGCAGGGTAGCCTAGTGGTAAGAGCGTTGGACCAGCGGGGCCTCATTGGGGCGGCAGGGTAGCCTAGTGGTAAGAGCGTTGGACCAGTGGGGCCTCATTGGGGCGGCAGGGTAGCCTAGTGGTAAGAGCGTTGGACCAGCGGGGCCTCATTGGGGCGGCAGGATAGCCTAGTGGTAAGAGCGTTGGACCAGTGGGGCCTCATTGGGGCGGCAGGATAGCCTAGTGGTAAGAGCGTTGGACCAGTGGGGCCTCATTGGGGCGGCAGGATAGCCTAGTGGTAAGAGCGTTGGACCAGCGGGGCCTCATGCTGGGGCCAGAAAGCAGGATAGCCTAGTGGTAGAGCGTTGGACCAGTGGGGCCTCATTGGGCGGCAGGATAGCCTAGTGGTAAGAGCGTTGGATATCCAGCGGGGCCTCATTGGGGCGGCAGGGTAGCCTAGTGGTAAGAGCGTTTATACCAGCTGGGCCTCATTGGGGCGGCAGGATAGCCCAGTGGTAAGAGCGTTGACCAGCGGGGCCTCATTGGGGCGGCAGGATAGCCTATGTGGTAAGAGCGTTGGAATGAGTGGGGCCTCATATATGGGGAAGCGGCAGGATAGCCTCAGTGGTACCACCCAAAGCGTTTGGACCAGCGGGGCCTCATTGGGGTCAACATGGCAGGGTAGCCTAGTGGTAAGAGCGTTGGACCAGTGGGGCCTCATCGGGGCGGCAGGGTAGCCTAGTGGTAAGAGCGTTGGACCAGTGGGGCCTCATTGGGGCGGCAGGGTAGCCTAGTGGTAAGAGCGTTGGACCAGTGGGGCCTCATTGGGGCGGCAGGATAGCCTAGTGGTAAGAGCGTTGGACCAAAAAATGCTCACAAAAATGCTGAGAGCGTGCCAGAAAGCAGAATATAGTTCTAGTTTGTGTAGAGCATTGATAATGAAATACACTGAGTACACAAAACATTAGGAACACCTGCTCTTACCATGACAGACTGACCAGGTCAATCCAGGTGAAAGTTCAGATCCCTTATTGATGTCACTTGATATATCCTCTTCATAAGTGGAGATGAAGGGGAGGAGATGGGTTAGCCATTGGTATGAGGAGGCTCTAAGCTGACATATATAAGTGTTTTAAGACTTTTGTACTATGGGTCATTTCTCTATTTGTTTTGGAATGTTTGGACCCCTTAAGGTATAAAGTTAAAAATATATATATATATTATTATTTGATAAAATATAGAATTTGGCCTTTACTACTATAGCCCAGAGAAACGCATTGAATAATAGATTCATGAATGGCAAAAAAATAAATAATATCTCGTAAGGAATGAAGTTTTGAAGTAGCTGTCCTATATCTAGAAGACATAAGGAAGCTCAGGAAATATTATTTGTATTTTTTCAACAATCAAGAATGGTCCACCACCCAAAGGTCATCCAGCCAACTTGACACAACTGTGGGAAGCATTGGAGTCAACATGGGCCAGTGTGGTATTTAACCTTTAGTTAACTAGGCAAGTCAGTTAAAGAACACATTTTATTTACAATGACGGCCTACCCCGGCCCAACCTGGACGACGCTGGGCCAAATGTGCGCCGCCCTATGGGGCTCCCAATCACAGCCAGTGGTGATACAGCCTGGAATCGAACCAGAGTCTGTACTGACACCTCTAGCACTGAGATGCAGTGCCTTAGACCGCTATACCACTCGGGAGCCCATGCGCATAGTCCCGGGAAGAGAATCAACTGTCCAGGCATCGCAAGCACCATGCTCAGGGTGGCAGGGTAACCTAGTGGTTAGAGCGTTGGACTAGTAACCGGAAGGTTGCAAGTTCAAATCCCCGAGCTGACAAGGTACAAATCTGTCATTCTGCCCCTGAACAGGCAGTTAACCCACTGTTCCTAGGCCGTCATTGAAAATAAGAATTTGTTCTTAACTGACTTGCCTAGTTAAATAAAGGTAAAATATTTATTTTTAAAAATGCTCTACCAACTGAGCAACAGAGGACCATGCTCTACCAACTGAGCTACAGAGGACCTGTGCTCTACCAACTGAGCTACAGAGGACCCGTGCTCTACCAACTGAGCTACAGAGGACCCGTGCTCTACCAACTGAGCTACAGAGGACCATGCTCTACCAACTGAGCTACAGAGGACCCGTGCTCTACCAACTGAGCTACAGAGGACCATTGCTCTACCAACTGAGCTACAGAGGACCATGCTCTACCAACTGAGCTACAGAGGACCCGTGCTCTACCAACTGAGCTACAGAGGACCATGCTCTACCAACTGAGCTACAGAGGACCCGTGCTCTATCAACTAAGCTACAGAGGACCATGCTCTACCAACTAAGCTACAGAGGACCCGTGCTCTACCAACTAAGCTACAGAGGACCATGCTCTACCAACTGAGCTACAGAGGACCATGCTCTACCAACTGAGCTACAGAGGACCCGTGCTCTACCAACTGAGCTACAAAGGACCATGCTCTACCAACTGAGCTACAGAGGACCCGTGCTCTACCAACTGAGCTACAGAGGACCATGCTCTACCAACTGAGCTATACAGAGGACCATGCTCTACCAATTGAGCTACAGAGGACCCGCGCTCTACCAACTGAGCTACAGAGGACCATGCTCTACCAACTGAGCTACAGAGGACCTGTGCTCTACCAACTGAGCTACAGAGGATCTGCGCTCTACCAACTGAGCTACAGAGGACCCGTGCTCTACCAACTGCTCTACAGAGGACCCGTGCTCTACCAACTGCTCTACAGAGGACCCGCGCTCTACCAACTGAGCAACAGAGGACCCGTGCTCTACCAACTGAGCTACAGAGGACCATGCTCTACCAACTAAGCTACAGAGGACCCGCGCTCTACCAACTGAGCTACAGAGGACCCGTGCTCTACCAACTGAGCTACAGAGGACCATGCTCTACCAATTGAGCGACAGAGGACCATGCTCTACCAACTGAGCTACAGAGGACCCACGCTCTACCAACTGAGCTACAGAGGACCCGCGCTCTACCAACTGAGCTACAGAGGACCCGTGCTCTACCAACTGAGCTACAGAGGACCATGCACTACCAACTGAGCTACAGAGGACCATGCTCTACCAACTGAGCTACAGAGGACCCGCGCTCTACCAACTGCTCTACAGAGGACCCGCGCTCTACCAACTGCTCTACAGAGGACCTGCGCTCTACCAACTGAGCTACAGAGGACCCGTGCTCTACCAACTGAGCTACAGAGGACCATGCTCTACCAACTAAGCTACAGAGGACCCGTGCTCTACCAACTGAGCTACAGAGGACCCGCGCTCTACCAACTGAGCTACAGAGGACCCGTGCTCTACCAACTGAGCTACAGAGGACCATGCTCTACCAACTGAGCTACAGAGGACCAGTGCTCTACCAACTGAGCTACAGAGGACCATGCTCTACCAACTGAGCTACAGAGGACCCGTGCTCTACCAACTGAGCTACAGAGGACCATGCTCTACCAACTGAGCTACAGAGGACCCGTGCTCTACCAACTGAGCTACAGAGGACCCGTGCTCTACCAACTGAGCTACAGAGGACCATGCTCTACCAACTGAGCTACAGAGGACCCGTGCTCTACCAACTGAGCTACAGAGGACCATGCTCTACCAACTGAGCTACAGAGGACCCGTGCTCTACCAACTGAGCTACAGAGGACCCGTGCTCTACCAACTGAGCTACAGAGGACCCGTGCTCTACCAACTGAGCTACAGAGGACCATGCTCTACCAACTGAGCTACAGAGGACCATGCACTACCAACTGAGCTACAGAGGACCATGCTCTACCAACTGAGCTACAGAGGACCCGTGCTCTACCAACTGAGCTACAGAGGACCCGTGCTCTACCAACTGAGCTACAGAGGACCATGCTCTACCAACTGAGCTACAGAGGACCCTACCAACTGCGCCCGCGCTACCAACTGAGCAACAGAGGACCCGCGTTCTACCAACTGAGCTACAGAGGACCACATTGGCAAGCAACTACAGTCTATTCTACTGATGTCAAGGCCGTCTACACTGTGACACCCCTATGGGGTAATGCAATACACAGGGAATAGGGTGACATCTGAAGGATGTAATGGACATAATAGTGATTTTCCTTCAAACAGGTTTTTCCTCCTGCTTCAGGCTCAATCCGACTTCAGGTTCTGAAAGATAAAGCCTGGAGCACCAGGCAGAAAAAGCTCATTTATTTTCAGAGACTTCACAATAGCATCAGCAGGGGAGCTGGTAATAACAATAGCAGTGGCTTACGGCAGTCTGAGAATTACATGTAATATAATTATTGTCAACATAAAATAGTCATGTAATCATAAATATAAAAATAATATAAATAACTGACCGCCTCTCCCCCTTTTAGCTCTGAGTGACAGCTACTTTATTGAAGAAAATGTACTTTCATATCTGTAATATGTGGTTGTTCCATCTAGATATCTTAAGATGAATACACTAACTAAGTTGCTCTGGATAAGAGCATCTGCTGAATGACACATTTTTAATTTGAAAAATGTAAGGTTTTATACCAATTTTCTGTAAAAAATGGCCTCTAAAATATACACTATATACAAAAGTTTGTGGACACCCCTTCAGATTAGTGACTTCGGCTATTTCAGCCACACACGTTGCTGACAGGTGTATAAAATCGAGCACGCAGCCATGCAATATCCATAGACAGTAGAATGGCCTTACTGAAGAGCTTAGTGACTTTCAACGTGGCACTGTCATAGGATGCCTCCTTTCCAACAAGTAGTTTGTCAAAAAAAAATCCCTGCTAGAGCTGCCCAGGTCAACTGTAGTGCTGTCATCGTGAAGTGGAAACGTCTAGGAGCAACAACGGCTCAGCTGCGAAGTGGTAGGCCACACAAGCTCAGAATGGGACCGCCGAGTGTTGAAGCGCCTAGCACATAAAAATTGTCCTCGGTTAGAGCATTCTTTACCGAGTTCCAAACTGCCTCTGGAAGCAACGTCAGCTCAAGAACTGTTCGTCGTGAGCTTCATGAAATGGGTTTCCATGGCTGAGGAGCCACACACAAGCCTAGATGCGCCTTACCAAGTGTCGTCTGGAGTGATATAAAGCTCGCTGCCATTAGACTCTGTGGCAGTGGAAACTAATTCTCTGGAGTGATGAATCACGTTTCACCATCTGGCAGTCCTACGGACAAATCTGGGTTTGGCAGGTGCCAGGAGGACGCTACCTGTCTGAATGCATAGTGCCAACTGTAACGTTTGTTGGAGGAGGAATAATGGTCTGGGGCTGATTTTTCATGGTTCGGGCTAGGCGCCTTAGTTAAAGTGAAGGGAAATCTTAACGCTACAGCATACAATGACATTTTAGACAATTCTGTGGTTCCGACTTTGTGGCAACAGTTTCGTGAAGGACCTTTTCTGTTTAAGCATGACAATGCCCCTGTGCACAAAGCAAAGTCCAAACAGAAATGATTTGTTGAGATCGGTGTGGAAGAGCTTGACTGGCCTGCACAGAGCCCTGACCTTAACCCCATCGAACACCTTTGGGATGTACAGGAACTAACATCAGTGCCCGATCTCACTAATGCTCTTGTGGCTGAATGGAAGCAAGTCCCTGCAGCAATGTTCCAACATCTAGTGGAAAGCCTTCCCAGAAACATGTTATAGATTTAGGAGTGAGATATTCGACGAGCAGTTTGTACAGATACTTTTGGTCATGTAGTGTATGTAAACAGACCACATATGTAAAACATGTAATATTATAAAGCTGAGAGTGCTATTATATTGATACAATATTTACTAGGCAAGTCTATCCCGGCCAAACGCTGAGCCAGTCAGGGATCGAACCAGGGTCTGTAGTGACGCCTCTAGCACTGAGATGAAGTGCCTTTGACGGCTGCACCACTCAGGAGCCAGTATATGATACAGTCTTCGCACTTGTTGCGTTTACAACTTGTCTAAGTCTATCTACAGATTTGTCTAAGTCTATCTACAGATTTGTCTAAGTCTATCTACAGATTTGTCTAAGTCTATCTACAGATTTGTCTAAGTCTATCTACAGATTAGAGACAGTGTATTGACTCTTTGAATGGAATGTTGGCATATTGGCAGTTAATTTGAAAAAATGCATGGGATCATCCCTTTAATAAAACTAACTGGCTAGCTATCTAACAAACATACAATGTAGGGATATTCTTCACATTCATTGTTTTACACGTTATCTTATCACAGCACTGGCAAATCATGGTCGACCAACTCCCGGACCAAAATGTCTGACCTTTTATCCCATCATAAGAAGGTTCCTGTCCCTTCTAGTATTCTAATTCCTATTTCTATGAGGGTGACCTCCAGGGCTTTAACGGGGGCTGCTGGTGGGTGTAATACACCAATGAACAGTAGGTTAATATACAACATTATTGGGTAATTCTCATTAACACATTGAGTTGTTATGTGAATTCTAATCAGAGGGCGTCATTATGCATTGATTTATTGACAATGTTGTCCGCGGTGAACATTATATAATACATTGACATGTCTGTTCTTTCTTTGTGTACTGTTCGTATACAGTTCCAAATTAAAATGCCCACCAATGTTGGAACAGTCTAACTTTTTAACGAATCTAAATGGATTTAATTCTACAATGCTGTAGCTGTTCCACATGAAAGATGAGGGTTAGTAGTAGCAATACAGTCCAGAGAGCTGACAACCTCATGCAGCCCCAGTCCCAGAGTTTACTCACCCTTCTCTCCAGCTCTATCTGAGCCCCAGCAAGGCTCCGTAGTCAGGGAGCTCCCCAGCTAGACCCACACAGACAGGCATCCGATTCAGGTATAATGTCACCATGAGATCACCACAGAAGAAGGATCCTCTCTAAGCCTACCAATCAAGACGCTCTGAGCTATCGTCCTGAGAACAAGGATCTTCTACTAACACTGCTCCTCTCCTCTTCACCCACCCAGGGAGTCTGCTATGCACCCAGGGAGGCTGCTATGTTTCCAGGGAAGCTGCTATGCACCCAGGGAGGCTGCTATGCACCCAGGGAAGATGCTATGCACCCAGGGAGTCTGCTATACACCCAGGGAAGCTGCTATGCACCCAGGGAGGCTGCTATGCACCCAGGGAGGCTGCTATATTTCCAAGGAGGCTGCTATGCACCCAGGGAGCTGCTATGCAACCAGGGAGGCTGCTATGTTTCCAGGGAAGCTGCTATGCACCCAGGGAGGCTGCTATGCACCCAGGGAGGCTGCTATGTTTCCAGGGAAGCTGCTATGCACCCAGGGAGGCTGCTATGCACCCAGGGAGGCTGCTATGCACCCAGGGAAGCTGCTATGCACCCGGGGAGGCTGCTATGCACCCAGGGAGGCTGCTATGCACCCAGGGAGGCTGCTATGTACCCAGGGAGGCTGCTATGTTTCCAGGGAAGCTGCTATGCACCCAGGGAGGCTGCTATGCTTCCAGGGAGGCTGCTATGCACCCAGGGAGGCTGCTATGTTTCCAGGGAAGCTGCTATGCACCCGGGGAAGCTGCTATGCACCCAGGGAGGCTGCTATGTTTCCAGGGCAGCTGCTATGCACCCAGGGAGGCTGCTATGCACCCAGGGAGGCTGCTATGCACCCAGGGAGGCTGCTATGCACCTGGGGAGGCTGCTATGCACCCAGGGAGGCTGCTATGCACCCAGGGAGGCTGCTATGTTTCCAGGGAAGCTGCTATGCACCCAGGGAGGCTGCTATGTTTCCAGGGAAGCTGCTATGCACCCAGGGAGACTGCTATGCTTCCAGGAAGCTGCTATGCACCCAGGAGGCTGCTATGCTTCCAGGGAAGCTGCTATGCAGCCAGGAGGCTACTATGTTTCCAGGAAGCTGCTATTCTACCATGGAGGCTGTTATGTTTCCAGGGAAGCTGCTATGCACCCAGGGAGGCTGCTATGCTTCCAGGGAGGCTGCTATGCACCCAGGGAGGCTGCTATGTTTCCAGGGAAGCTGCTATGCACCCAGGGAGGCTGCTATGTTTCCAGGGAGGCTGCTATGCACCCAGGGAGGCTGCTATGCACCCAGGGAGGCTGCTACGCACCCAGGGAGGCTGCCAGGCCAGAGAAGCACCTCTCTGTCCTGCCACCAGCAATGCTCCTCTCTTCCACCAATGAACCACTAAATGCAACGCAAGCAACTATTGGACTGGCGGATTGGACAGGACTGCTAGTTGCCTGTGGGCTTCATCCAGTCGTTAATGACTAGAATATTTGGGTGTCTATAGAATATCACGACGAGGATGTCCAGTACTGCAGAGAGGGAGGGAAGAGAACACACCTGGATATCTCTCTCTCTCTCTCTCTCTCTCTCTCTCTCTCTCTCTCTCTCTCTCTCTCTCTCTATTCAATTCAATGGGGCTTTATTGGCATGGGAAATATACATTGGCAAAGCAAGTGAAATAAACCCAGTCTGTATCTCTATAGCGTTGTTTTTGTGATGGTGGGAGCGTTGATGACTGGATCACAGACAAACTCTCGGAGCCTCTGGATCTCCTGTTCCTGAACCCACGGTATTATTCCCACGCGTGACAGAAGCCACAGCCACGGCTACAGAGGCCGCTGCACAAAAAAAACAAGACAAAGATGCTTCCTCTTCCTCTACAGTGGGTCTGAATTCACTGAATGCCGGCCTATCAAGTCAAAATAATTGAATGCAACTGAATTTACAAATCCTTTAGAATCCAACGGTAGACTGTGGAATCCAACGGTAGACTGTGGAATCCAATGGTAGACTGTAGAATCCAACGGTAGACTGTGGAATCCAACGGTAGACTGTGGAATCCAATGGTAGACTGTGGAATCCAACAGTAGACTGTGGAATCCAACGGTAGACTGTGGAATCCAACGGTAGACTGTGGAATCCAACGGTAGACTGTGGAATCCAACGGTAGACTGTGGAATCCAACGGTAGACTGTGGAATCTAACGGTAGACTGTGGAATCCAACGGTAGACTGTGGAATCCAACGGTAGACTGTGGAATCCAACGGTAGACTGTGGAATCCAATGGTAGACTGTAGAATCCAACGGTAGACTGTGGAATCCAACGGTAGACTGTGGAATCCAACGGTAGACTGTGGAATCTAACGGTAGACTGTAGAATCCAACGGTAGACTGTAGAATCCAACGGTAGACTGTGGAATCTAACGGTAGACTGTAGAATCCAACGGTAGACTGTGGAATCCAACGGTAGACTGTGGAATCCAACGGTAGACTGTGGAATCCAACGGTAGACTGTGGAATCCAACGGTAGACTGTGGAATCCAACGGTAGACTGTGGAATCCAACGGTAGACTGTGGAATCCAACGGTAGACTGTGGAATCTAACGGTAGACTGTGGAATCCAACGGTAGACTGTGGAATCTAACGGTAGACTGTGGAATCCAATGGTAGACTGTGGAATCTAACGGTAGACTGTGGAATCCAATGGTAGACTGTGGAATCTAACGGTAGACTGTGGAATCCAATGGTAGACTGTGGAATCTAACGGTAGACTGTGGAAACCAAATCCTCGGTTGAAGAAAATATACAGTAACTCCTTTAGTCCAATTGTTCAGTCCGTCGCACTCACTAAAAAAATCTCAAAAAAATCTGATGTTCCTCCATTTCAGATTTTTCTCCAAACAGCGGTTTTCAGCCAATCAAAAACATACATTCACATATTAGTGTCATTTATTTGTGTATTTGTGTATTCGTGGCAGGCTGGCATTTATTGTCATGAATCTCTGCAGAGTTTGTCACCAGCTGGCACAACCACAAAATCATACAATTTTAAAAGTAACCCTAACCTTGACTTCACTGCGAACTAACCCTGATGCCTAAACATAACCTTTGAAATGAAGACCAAAAAACACATTTGTGTTTTCAGGAATGTTTATGATATAGCTGGCCCATCTAGTGGAAATCGCTCAGTTCTGCCTCGGTGCTGTACGTGTAATCGTGTGTGTGTGTGTGTGTGTGTGTGTGTGTGTGTGTGTGTGTGTGTGTGTGTGTGTGTGTGTGTGTGTGTGTGTGTGTGTGTGTGTGTGTGTGTGTGTGTGTGTGATTCAGAGGTAGAAGGTCGTGGTCATGAATAAGGGGATAACAGTGAGTCCATTAGAGGATGCCTCACCTCTGTGATTTATACCAGGATAAAACTCCTCAAAATGTATTGGTCGAGAGGATAACAGTCCTGGACAGTGATTGGTCAAGAGGATAACTGTCCTGGACAGGGATTGGTCAAGAAGATAACAGTCCTTGGCAGGGATTGGATAAGACGATACAAGTTGTATGAGACGACCACACAGACCAAACCATCATCAGTCTGTCCTTCAATCACGTCCCCCTCTTACTCACCGTCCTGGAGAAGAGAGAGAGAGAGACAAAATGAGGTGGGAACAATTTTGATAAATTCACATATCTATTGGGTGAAATACCACAGTGTTACATCACAGCAGCAGTGTGACCTGTTGCCACAAGAAAAGGTCAACCAGTGAAGAACAAACACCATTGAAAATACAACCCATATTTATGTTTATCTATTTTCCCTTTTCTACTTAAACCACAACACTATATATATATATATATTATATGACACTTGGAATGTCTTTATTCTTTTGGAGCTTTTGTGAGTGTTTACTGTTTATTTTTTTATTTCACTTTTGTTTATTATCTACTTCACTTGCTATGGCAATTTAACATATGTTTCCCATGCCAATAAAGCTGTTTATTGGAGAGAGAGAGAGAGAGAGAGAGAGAGAGAGAGAGAGAGAGAGAGAGAGAGAGAGAGAGAGACAGAGAGAGAGAGAGAGAGAGAGAGAGAGAGAGAGAGAGAGAGAGAGAGAGACAGAGAGAGAGAGAGAGAGAGAGAGGGAAAGAAAGAGAGAGAGGGAAAAGAGAGA
>NC_068437.1:53118171-53130671 GCF_023373465.1 Oncorhynchus keta | reverse complement strand
ATCCTGCAGTGTAGTGTATTGATCCTGCAGTGTAGTGTATTGATCCTGCAGTGTAGTGTATTGATCCTGCAGTGCGGTGTATTGATCCTGCAGTGTAGTGTATTGATCCTGCAGTGTAGTGTATTGATCCTGCAGTGCGGTGTATTGATCCTGCAGTGCGGTGTATTGATCCTGCAGTGTGGTGTATTGATCCTGCAGTGTAGTGTATTGATCCTGTAGTGCAGTGTATTGATCCTGCAGTGTGGTGTATTGATCCTGCAGTGCGGTGTATTGATCCTGCAGTGTGGTGTATTGATCCTGCAGTGTAGTGTATTGATCCTGTAGTGCAGTGTATTGATCCTGCAGTGTAGTGTATTGATCCTGTAGTGTAGTGTATTGATCCTGCAGTGTAATGTATTGATCCTGTAGTGTGGTGTATTGATCCTGTAGTGCAGTGTATTGATCCTGCAGTGCGGTGTATTGATCCTGCAGTGTGGTGTATTGATCCTGCAGTGTAGTGTATTGATCCTGCAGTGTAGTGTATTGATCCTGCAGTGTAGTGTATTGATCCTGCAGTGTAGTGTATTGATCCTGCAGTGTAGTGTATTGATCCTGCAGTGTAATGTATTGATCCTGCAGTGCGGTGTATTGATCCTGCAGTGTAGTGTATTGATCCTGCAGTGCGGTGTATTGATCCTGCAGTGTAGTGTATTGATCCTGCAGTGTGGTGTATTGATCCTGCAGTGTAGTGTATTGATCCTGCAGTGTAGTGTATTGATCCTGCAGTGTAGTGTATTGATCCTGTAGTGCAGTGTATTGATCCTGCAGTGTAGTGTATTGATCCTGCAGTGTAGTGTATTGATCCTGTAGTGTAATGTATTGATCCTGCAGTGTAATGTATTGATCCTGTAGTGTGGTGTATTGATCCTGTAGTGCAGTGTATTGATCCTGCAGTGCGGTGTATTGATCCTGCAGTGTGGTGTATTGATCCTGCAGTGTAGTGTATTGATCCTGCAGTGTAGTGTATTGATCCTGCAGTGTAGTGTATTGATCCTGCAGTGTAGTGTATTGATCCTGTAGTGTAATGTATTGATCCTGCAGTGTAGTGTATTGATCCTGCAGTGTAATGTATTGATCCTGCAGTGCGGTGTATTGATCCTGCAGTGTAGTGTATTGATCCTGCAGTGCGGTGTATTGATCCTGCAGTGTAGTGTATTGATCCTGCAGTGTGGTGTATTGATCCTGCAGTGTAGTGTATTGATCCTGCAGTGTAGTGTATTGATCCTGCAGTGTAGTGTATTGATCCTGCAGTGCGGTGTATTGATCCTGCAGTGTAGTGTATTGATCCTGCAGTGTAGTGTATTGATCCTGCAGTGTAGTGTATTGATCCTGCAGTGTAATGTATTGATCCTGTAGTGTAATGTATTGATCCTGCAGTGTAGTGTATTGATCCTGCAGTGCGGTGTATTGATCCTGCAGTGTAATGTATTGATCCTGTAGTGTAATGTATTGATCCTGCAGTGTAATGTATTGATCCTGCAGTGTAATGTATTGATCCTGCAGTGCGGTGTATTGATCCTGCAGTGTAATGTATTGATCCTGTAGTGTAATGTATTGATCCTGCAGTGTAGTGTATTGATCCTGCAGTGTAGTGTATTGATCCTGTAGTGTAGTGTATTGATCCTGCAGTGTAGTGTATTGATCCTGCAGTGTAATGTATTGATCCTGTAGTGTAGTGTATTGATCCTGCAGTGTAGTGTATTGATCCTGCAGTGTAATGTATTGATCCTGTAGTGTAATGTATTGATCCTGCAGTGTAGTGTATTGATCCTGCAGTGCGGTGTATTGATCCTGCAGTGTAATGTATTGATCCTGTAGTGTAATGTATTGATCCTGCAGTGTAGTGTATTGATCCTGCAGTGTAGTGTATTGATCCTGCAGTGTAGTGTATTGATCCTGTAGTGTAGTGTATTGATCCTGCAGTGTAGTGTATTGATCCTGCAGTGTAGTGTATTGATCCTGCAGTGTAGTGTATTGATCCTGTAGTGTAGTGTATTGATCCTGTAGTGTAGTGTATTGATCCTGCAGTGTAGTGTATTGATCCTGCAGTGTAGTGTATTGATCCTGTAGTGTAGTGTATTGATCCTGTAGTGTAGTGTATTGATCCTGTAGTGTAATGTATTGATCCTGTAGTGTAATGTATTGATCCTGCAGTGTAGTGTATTGATCCTGCAGTGTAGTGTATTGATCCTGCAGTGTAGTGTATTGATCCTGTAGTGTAGTGTATTGATCCTGCAGTGTAGTGTATTGATCCTGCAGTGTAGTGTATTGATCC
This sequence comes from Oncorhynchus keta, assembly GCF_023373465.1. NCBI lineage: Eukaryota > Metazoa > Chordata > Actinopteri > Salmoniformes > Salmonidae > Oncorhynchus > Oncorhynchus keta. The sequence goes on along the minus strand of NC_068437.1, from coordinate 53,128,357 downwards.
TGTAGTGTAGTGTATTGATCCTGTAGTGTAGTGTATTGATCCTGTAGTGTAATGTATTGATCCTGCAGTGTAGTGTATTGATCCTGCAGTGTAGTGTATTGATCCTGTAGTGTAGTGTATTGATCCTGCAGTGTAGTGTATTGATCCTGCAGTGTAGTGTATTGATCCTGCAGTGTTTTGATGGTGTCCAACATCTGAAATACTGTCTTGTGTCAATATTGAAAGAGCAGTAGGACTACCAACTGCAAACACAGTGTAGTATGCAAACACAGTGTAGTATGCAAACACAGTGTAGTATGCTAACACAGTGTAGTATGCAAACACAGTGTAGTATGCTAACACAGTGTAGTATGCAAACACAGTGTAGTATGCAAACACAGTGTAGTATGCAAACACAGTGTAGTATGCAAACACAGTGTAGTATGCTAACACAGTGTAGTATGCAAACACAGTGTAGTATGCTAACACAGTGTAGTATGCAAACACAGTGTAGTATGCAAACACAGTGTAGTATGCAAACACAGTGTAGTATGCTAACACAGTGTAGTATGCTAACACAGTGTAGTATGCAAACACAGTGTAGTATGCTAACACAGTGTAGTATGCAAACACAGTGTAGTATGCTAACACAGTGTAGTATGCTAACACAGTGTAGTATGCAAACACAGTGTAGTATGCAAACACAGTGTAGTATGCAAACACAGTGTAGTATGCTAACACAGTGTAGTATGCAAACACAGTGTAGTATGCAAACACAGTGTAGTATGCTAACACAGTGTAGTATGCTAACACAGTGTAGTATGCAAACACAGTGTAGTATGCAAACACAGTGTAGTATGCAAACACAGTGTAGTATGCAAACACAGTGTAGTATGCAAACACAGTGTAGTATGCAAACACAGTGTAGTATGCTAACACAGTGTAGTATGCAAACACAGTGTAGTATGCAAACACAGTGTAGTATGCTAACACAGTGTAGTATGCAAACACAGTGTAGTATGCTAACACAGTGTAGTATGCTAACACAGTGTAGTATGCAAACACAGTGTAGTATGCAAACACAGTGTAGTATGCAAACACACTTGCAAAAAAAAACACAGAAATTCAAAAACATGTTGGATCTTTTAGAAATCGTAGAGTGTTTGAGAGTGAATAAACTGTCAACTACATGCTAAAACATTTTAGAAACGGGATACTCTTACTGTGGGAGACTCTTACTGTGGGAGACTCTTACTGTGGGAGACTCTTTCTGTGGGAGACTTACTGTGGGAGACTCTTACTGTGGGAGACTCTTACTGTGGGAGACTTACTGTGGGAGACTCTTACTGTGGGAGACTCTTTCTGTGGGAGACTCTTACTGTGAGAGACTTACTGTGGGAGACTCTTACTGTGGGAGACTCTTTCTGTGGGAGACTCTTTCTTTGGGAGACTCTTACTGTGGGAGACTTACTGTGGGAGACTTACAGTGGGAGACTCTTACAGAGGGAGACTCTTACTGTGGGAGACTCTTTCTTTGGGAGACTCTTACTGTGAGAGACTCTTACTGTGGGAGACTTACAGTGGGAGACTCTTATAGAGGGAGACTCTTACAGAGGGAGACTCTTACTGTGGGAGACTCTTACTGTGGGAGACTCTTACTGTGGGAGACTCTTACTGTGGGAGACTCTTACTGTGGGAGACTTACAGTGGGAGACTCTTACAGAGGGAGACTCTTACTGTGGGAGACTCTTACTGTGGGAGACTTACAGTGGGAGACTCTTACAGAGGGAGACTCTTACTGTGGGACACTCTTATTTATGTGTGTAATTCAATAATGTGTGTAGGCAATTTTTTATTTTTTTTTATTTTTTTTTAACCTTTATTTAACCAGGCAAGTCAGTTAAGAACAAATTCTTATTTTCAATGACGGCCTAGGAACAGTGGGTTAACTGCCTGTTCAGGGGCAGAATGACAGATTTGTACCTTGTCAGCTCGGGGGTTTGAACTTGCAAACTTCCGGTTACTAGTCCAACACTCTAACCACTAGGCTAGTTGCCAATATTTTCTTAGTGTTAGAGAGGTATTTGGTATCGAATTACCCAAGCTATCAAAAACACTCCTGCAACACACCTTAGATGGAACCGTGCCCTGTCCCATCAAAACGGAAACATAAGGTTACTCACCAGGCTGAGTAAACACACAGACGCTGATGAGCTGGTCCACTGCCCGTACTGTCCCGTCTTGGTCCAGTACTGTTGTCTTGATCCAGTACTGTTGTCTTGATCCAGTACTGTTGTCTTGATCCAGTACTGTTGTCTTGATCCAGTACTGTTGTCTTGCTCCAGTACTGTTGTCTTGATCCTGTACTGTTGTCTTGGTCCAGTACTATAGAAATCCTACAAGCTCCAAAGCACCTGAGCTCTTAGATTCCAACCAATTACTTCTCCTCACTTCCAGGCAGAAGTAAACCCAGGATTAGAACGAGGTCGGTGTCCCATGCAGTAAGGGTTTTCTAAAAGACTGCTTTTCCTCTCGTCCCGTGTCTGTCTGTCTCTTGACAACAGAGAAAAAAATAACCACAGAAAAAAATCCTGCTCTTTTATTTTCCCGTGCTCTCTCTTGTCTTCATCCTCTCTTTGTCTCTGCACACACGGTGTGGTGTGAACAAGCAGCTATCCACCTCATCAACTCTGTGGCATGAGCTCTCTCCAGCCTCACTGTGTGCAGTGGAGTAAAAACAGACGTGCTCCTAGTATCTCTCTATCTCTCTCTCTCTCTCTCTCTCTCTCTCTCTCTCTCTCTCTCTCTCTCTCTCTCTCGCTGTCTCTCTCTCTCGCTGTCTCTCTCTCTGTCACTGCTACACTCTGTCTGTCTGTCTGTCTGTCTGTCTGTCTGTCTGTCTGTCTGTCTGTCTCTCTCTCTATCTCTCCTCTCTCTCTCTCTTTCTCTCTCTCTCTCTGTCTCTCTCTCTCTTTCTCTCTCTCTCTCTCTCTCTCTCTCTCTCTCTCTCTCTCTCTCTCTCTCTCTCTCTCTCTCTCCATCTATCTCTCTCCTCTCTCTCTCCTCTCTCTCTCTCTCTCTCTCTCTCTCTCTCTCTCTCTCTCTCTCTCTCTCTCTCTCTGTCTCTGCTACACTCTCTCTCTGTTGGTCTCTCTCTCTCTCTCTGCTCCTTTCTCTCTGCACTGGTCCCCCTTCTCTCTCTCTCTCTATCTCGCTCTCCTTTCCCCCCTCTCTATCCACTGCAGAGCATTGCAGTGTTCCCCCTCCCCTGATCGGTCTTCTATAATAGGCTTAACCCTTTCCTCCCTGGAGGGGGAGCCGCGTCCTTTTGTTCTGGTCCCGTCCTTTCTCCTTTCAGAGCGGCCCTGACATGCTCTGGGATGGGGTAGTCTATTAAAAAGGCAGTTTGTACCGTTAGGTATCTACAAATAAATAAATAAATAATAGAAGAGTAAAATACGTAATAATACAAGTAATAATATATACACAATTAGTAAAGAGAATTTATATACAACCTATATACAAGTCGATGTGCAGGTGTACAAGGTAAATGAGGTAGATACAGATAGTAGATAGTAAACAGTGGGCGTGGGTGTGTACCATGTTAATTCCTTAGTAATGTGGACACGAGGAACTTGAAGCTCTGGACCCACTCCACTACAGCTCCATTGATGTGGATGTGAGCGTGCTCGGCCCTCCGTTTCCTGTAGTCCACAATCAGCTTCTTTGTCTTGCCGACGTTGAGGGAGTGGTTGTTTTTAAGGGTGGCAGGTAGCCTAGCGCTTAGGGAGTTGGGCCGGTAAACGAAAATTTGCTGATTTGAATACACGAGCCGACAAGATGAAAAAAAATCTGTCAATGTGCCCTTGATGAAGGCACTTAACCCTTGTTTATTCCTATATACACTGTACCACTATTGCTGGCCCTGTAAAACTGACACATTTTACTGCACCTATCCTATGTATGTGACAATAAAAATGATTTTACAAATAGTGGGGGGGCACCACACTGACCTCCTCCCTATAGGCTGCCTATTCGTCATCGGTGATCATTCCTACCATCGTTGTGTCGTCAGCAAACTTGATGACTCGTGAGAGGCTAGACAGTCGTGGGTGAACAGGGAGTACTGTAGGGGACTTAGCAGACACCCCTGAGGAGCCCTGTGTTGATAGTCAGCTTGGCAAAATGCCTCATCGCCTAGGGACGTTCCATCAGGAAGTCCAGGATCCAGTTGCAGATGGAGTTGTTCAGTCCCAGAGTCTTGAGCTTGGTGATGAACTTGGAGGGGACTACGGTGTAGTCAACAAACAATAATAATATAATAATAATAATAATATAATAATATATGCCATTTAGCTGACGCTTTTATCCAAAGCGACTTACAGTCATGTGTGCATACATTCTACGTATGGGTGGTCCCGGGAATCTTACATGGGTATTACTTTTGTCCAGGTGGGTGAGGGCAGTGTGGAGTGCAATAGAAATTGGTGGTGACCTAACATAATCGTTTGTGGTGCTTTCGCTGTAAAGCCTATTTGAAATCGGACACTGTGGTGGGATTAACAACTAACCCTTTACATGTATGTTTGAGGAATGTTAATTATGAGATTTCAGCTGTTTTGAATTTGGCGCCCTGCACTTTCACTGGCGATTGTCATATAATCCTGTTAACGGGATTGCAGCCCTACGAAGTTTTAAAGGTCTTACTCATATCAGCTACCAAGAGCGAGATTATACAGTCATCCGGAACAGCTGGTGCTCTCATGCATGGTTCAGTGTGGCCTGCCTCGAAACTAGCACACAAGGCATTTAGCTTGTCTGGTAGGCCCAGGGCAGCTCGCTTGCGGGTTTTCTTTTGTAATCCATGATGGCCTGCAAGCCCTGCCACATCCATCGAACATCCACATGCCATGTTGTGTGAGAAAAATCTAAACTTGCCCTCGTCAAAAGTAGTGCACTATGAAGAGATTGGGGTGCTGTTTGGGACGTATCCTTGGTAAACACTCAAAACAGTGCCTTCTCAAACTTCAGAAGAGAATGTATTTAATAATTTATAGACATTAATATTGCAGCCTGCTGATCTTTTAGTCCTCAGACTGTTTGATATTTTCCACCATTTATTTCCCCCTTCTTGTGCGTGTGTGTGTGTGTGTGTGTGTGTGTTCATGTATGTGTGTGTTTGTGTGTGTGTGTTCATGTATGTGTGTGTTTGTGTGTGTGTGTTCATGTATGTGTGTGTTTGTGTGTGTGTGTGTTCATGTATGTGTGTGTTTGTGTGTGTGTGTGTTCATGTGTGTGTGTGTTCATGTATGTGTGTGTGTGTGTGTGTTTGTGTGCGTGCGTGCGTATGTGCATGTGTTTGAATGTGTGTTCCTACTTCGTGTTCGTGTGTGTTTATCAAACTTTCCCCAGCCAGCCCTTATCAGATAACTTTGCAGCTGATTCTTATGATTTTACTGATTCTACAGATGCTACTGATTCTACTGAATTCTATTGATTCTACTGATCCTAACGATTCTACAGATTATTTTGATTTTATTGATTCTACTAATTCTACTGATTCTATTGATTCTACTGATTCTATTGATTCTACTGATTATTGATTCTACTGATTCTACTGATTATTTTGATTCTACTGATTATTTTGATTCTATTGATTCTACTGATTATTTTGATTCTATTGATTCTATTGATTCTACTGACTCTACTGATTCTATTGATTCTACTTATTATTTTGATTCTATTGATTCTACTGACTCTACTGATTCTATTGATTCTACTGATTATTTTGATTCTATTGATTCTACTGATTATTTTGATTCTATTGATTCTACTGATTCTACTGATTACTGATTCTAATTCAGCCACGGGTGCTTTCTTTCATATCCATGTTTTGCTGCACATCAAGAGATCTGCCTGAGCATCAGAACCACTTTTATCTGACTGCTGCAGCATGCTTACTGCACCACACACACACACAAACACTCAAGTCATACGCACGTACGTGCGTGTCTGATCTATTTAAATCCCTCGCCGCCCACTTCACACCAGAACCCCAGCAGAGTAGAACATAATGTCTGTGGAACTGTGGATTTGAGTTATAAAGGAGACATCTTTAAGGGAAATAAACGTTGATGTAATTTGCTATTGATGAACTTGGGTAATATATACTATATATACAAAAGTTTGTGGACAGCCCTTCAAACTAGTGGATTCTGCTTTTTCAGCCACACCTGTTGCTGAGAGGTGCATAACATCGAGCACAAAGCCATGCAATCTCCATCGACAAACATTGGCAGTGAATGGCCTTATTGAAGAGCTTAGTGACTTTCAATGTGGCACCGCCATAGGATGCCACCATTCCAACAAGTCAGTTAGTCAAATTTCTTTCCTGCTAGTGCTGCCCGGTCAAGTGTAAGTGCTGTTATTGTGAAGGGGAAACATCTAGGAGCAACAATGGCTCAGCCACGAAGTGGTAGACAACACAAGATCACAGAACGGGACCAACGAAGCTGAAGTGAGTAAAAATCGTCTGTCTTTGGTTGCAACACTCACTACCGAGTTCCAAACTGCCTCTGGAAGCAACATCAGCACAAGAACTGTGAAATGAGTTGCTAGGTCCGAGCAGCCGCACACAAGCCTAACATCACCATGACCATTACCAAGGGCGGTTGGAGTGGTGTAAAGCTCGCCGCCATTGGGCCCAGTGGAAACATTCTGTGGAGTGATGAATCATGCTTCACCATCTGACAGTCCAAATGACTAATCAGATGCCAGGAGAACACTACCCACCCCAACGCATAGTGTCAACTGTAAAGCTTGGTGGAGGAGGAATAATGGTCTGGGGGAGATTTTCATGGTTCGGGCTAGGCCCCTTAGTTCCAGTGAAGGGAAATCTTAATGCTACAGAATACAATGACATTATAGAGAATTCTGTACTTCCAGCTTTGTGGCAAGTTTGGGGAAGGCCCTTTCCTGTTTCGACATGCACAAGCGAGGTCCATACAGAAATGGTTGGTCGAGGTCGGTGTGGAAGAACTTGGCTGGCTTGTACAGAGCCCTGACCTCAACCCCATCGAACACCTTAGGGATGAATTGGAACATCGACTGCGAGCCAGGCCTAATCGCCCAACATCATTGCCCGACCTCACTAATGCTCTTGTGGCTGAATAGAAGTAAGTCCCCGCAGCAATGTTCCAACATCTAGTGGAAAGCCTTCCCCGAAGAGTGGAGGCTGTTATAGCAGCAACGTACCAACATCTAGTGGAAAGCCTTCCCAGAATAGTGGAGGCTGTTGTAGCAGCAATGTACCAACATCTAGAGGAAAGCCTTCCCAGAAGAGTGGAGGCTGTTATAGCAGCAATGTACCAACATCTTAGAGGAAAGCCTTCCCAGAAGAGTGGAAGCTGTTATAGCAGCAATGTACCAACATCTAGAGGAAAGCCTTCCCAGAAGAGTGGAAGCTGTTATAGCAGCAATGTACCAACATCTAGAGGAAAGCCTTCCCAGAAGAGTGGAAGCTGTTATAGCAGCAATGTACCAACATCTAGAGGAAAGCCTTCCCAGAAGAGTGGAAGCTGTTATAGCAGCAATGTACCAACATCTAGAGGAAAGCCTTCCCAGAAGAGTGGAGGCTGTACCAACATATAGCAGCAAATGTACCAACATCTAGAGGAAAGCCTTCCCAGAAGAGTGGAAGCTGTTATAGCAGCAATGTACAACATCTAGCAATGTTCCAATGTACCAAATCTAGAGGAAAGCCTTCCCAGAATAGTGGAGGCTGTTATAGCAGCAATGTACCAACATCTAGAGGAAAGCCTTCCCAGAAGTGAGTGGAGGCTGTTATAGCAGCAATGTACCAACATCTAGTGAATAGTGGAAAGCCTTCCCAGAAAAGAGAATGTGGAGGCTGTTATAGCAATGTACCAACATCTAGAGCCTTCCCAGAAAGTGGAGGCCTTAGAGGAAAGCCCATGTACAGAGGAAAGCCTTCCCAGTGGAGGCAGAATAGTGGAGGCTGTTATAGCAGCAATGTACCAACATCTAGAGGAAAGCCTTCCCAGAATAGTGGAGGCTGTTATAGCAGCAATGTACCAACATCTAGAGGAAAGCCTTCCCAGAATAGTGGAGGCTGTTATAGCAGCAATGTACCAACATCTAGAGGAAAGCCTTCCCAGAATAGTGGAGGCTGTTATAGCAGCAATGTACCAACATCTAGAGGAAAGCCTTCCCAGAATAGTGGAGGCTGTTGTAGCAGCAAAGGGGGGGACCAACTCCAAATTAATACCCATGATTTTTGGAATGAGATGTTCGACGAGCAGGCGTCCACATACTTCTGGTAATGTAGTGTATTTCATATACGATATTATATATACCGTACATGTGCCCTGTGATAAGACTGTGCAATTACAGTTTTTCTCAATTGCTAAAACACTAAAACCCATTGGCTGAACAAAGTTCTCAGTTGCCTGGACTCATTTAGCTAATTATGCAGTATGTTGTCAATACCTTAAACCATGTCACATGGTAAAACACAATTTGCAGATCTCACTTAGACTTTTCAGCAAAACTCTAAACACATTCTCATTCTCAAAACACATTCTGCACTCTAATGCACATGGCATCCATACTGGTAAACACAAGTGGCAACAATCAAATACAAATAGAGAAGACATTTGTCATTTGAACACAACCACTCAAAATGGATTTAACCTGTTTCAAATGATGCGACACAACCAATATAAGCCAGTTCAGAGAGCAAACAGGTTGTTGAAGGTGGGAAGGAGAAAGTCTGAGAATGGATACTGTAGTACAGTGCATTGTAGGCTGTATACTGTACAATGGATGAATTGTATGGCCCTGAACATTGTGCTTTCCATTTATTAACAGAACTGAATGCTCAATAGATTTTGACTGGTTGCAGGTTCATATCAACAAAGAACAAGAATTACAGTATCACAGAGACAAGTTTGTGAGATACAGGGTACAGTACTGTAAAAATAGTGGTACAAGAAGGAGGAAGAAGAAAAAATTTAATTGCTGATCAATTTCTGATCAATTTTGAGCTACTATGATAGAACATGTTTTCGTTCATCAAAAGACAATGACGGAATTGTATGTTTTGAACAATGTGTTTTCTATTTTTCGGTGTATTGTTTACTGACTGCTTGAGAGTGTATATAATTGTGATCACTTTGTTTATGATTTGAGAGCAGTGTTTGATTTTGAACACAGGTAAAACTGTTTTGAGGCGAATGTTTCATTTTGTAAGAGGAGTCAGAGGTTATGTAAATAGTGCTTGAAGATGAGGTTTAGTGTTTCATGTTGCGAGAGGAGTCAGAGGTTATGTAAATGGTGCTTGAAGATGAGGTTTAGTGTTTCATGTTGCGAGAGGAGTCAGAGGTTATGTAAATAGTGCTTGAAGATGAGGTTTTGTGTTTAATGTTGCGAGAGGAGTCAGAGGTTATGTAAATAGTGCTTGAAGATGAGGTTTTGTGTTTAATGTTGCGAGAGGAGTCAGAGGTTATGTAAATAGTGCTTGAAGATGAGGTTTAGTGTTTCATGTTGCGAGAGGAGTCAGAGGTTATGTAAATAGTGCTTGAAGATGAGGTTATGTAAATAGTGCTTGAAGATGAGGTTTTATGTTTAATGTTGCCAGAGGAGTCAGAGGTTATGTAAATAGTGCTTGAAGATGAGGTTATGTAAATAGTGCTTAAAGATGAGGTTTAGTGTTTCATGTTGTGAGAGGAGTCAGAGGTTATGTAAATAGTGCTTGAAGATGAGGTTTTGTGTTTAATGTTTTCAGGAAATGGAGCAAGGTTTCTGAAATTGTGTTTTAGCAATCGAGAAAAACTGTAATATGACAAAGTATGTTATTATAATATTTATCTGACTCCATAAAGATGATTTTACAATCTGCAACCAGGACTATTGTTGAGTTACAGGATAAAAACTATTAAAAAAAACGATCTGACCATGGGATACTGAAAGCAAATAGATGGAATGTCTTTATAAAATGAAGGATTCACATACATGATATTAAGGCATTAATCATTTAAACATGATTAGAGAGGGAGAGAGAGTATCCCATCGCAGCAGGTCAGGAACAAAGGAAGACAGAAGATGAAACACTTTTAGAGTCGTTGACCAATAGAATACTGTTGAGTTAACTTCCAATCACATCATCAGACCTACAGGACAAATTGCA
>NC_068437.1:53098171-53115671 GCF_023373465.1 Oncorhynchus keta | reverse complement strand
TTGTGTATCCACCCATTTCATTATAGAAAGAGTTATAATGTACCTGCGCAGAGCCAAAGGACACTATAAGCACTTAGATACAAAGAAGTGTGCCCATGCGGCTTAGATTTAACACAAAAAACGTTTGGTACATACAAGGTAACTTTGCTTTTATCCAAATAAAATTACAGTACAGTAAGTGCATATATTTTTTCATTTGCGGATGTAATCCCTGCAGGAATTGAACCAACTACCGTGTCTGGTACCGTTTTAACCAACTAAGTCAAACAGGACCAGATACTGTATACTGTAGGACTATACAGCATTTCATGTTCCATGGTATGACAGGAGCCAGTGATTCAAAGGCCTCCACAGTAACTGCTGCAGCAGGAGGTTGATCAGATAGTTAACACTGACCATGGGGATCCAAGTGTGTGTGTGTGTGTGTGTGTGTGTGTGTGTGTGTGTGTGTGTGTGTGTGTGTGTGTGTGTGTGTGTGTGTGTGTGTGTGTGTGTGTGTGTGTGTGTGTGTGTGTGTGTGTGTGTGTGTGTGTGTGTGTGTGTGTGTGCGTGTTCATAGCATTTGGGTGACTTCCTGTCACAGCAGAAGGATCTGTTTACGTAAGCCATTAGCTGCCGAGTCAAAGAGCGTCGCTCGAGGCGTGGGAACGTCGGCACCGCAAGGCAGGGGAGGAATGGAGAACTCAAGGCAAGGGAGGAATGGAGAACACAAGGCAGGGGAGGAATGGAGAACACAAGGCAGGGGAGGAATGGAGAACACAAGGCAGGGGAACGAATGGGAAACAAGGCAGGGGAACGAATGGTGAACACAAGGCAGGGGAGGAATGGAGAACATAAGGCAGGGGAACGAATGGAGAACTCAAGGCAGGGGAACGAATGGTGAACACAAGGCAGGGGAAGAATGGAGAACATAAGGCAGGGGAACGAATGGAGAACATAAGGCAGGGGAACGAATGGGGAGCTCAAGGCAGGGGAACGAATGGAGAACATAAGGCAGGGGAACGAATGGGGAACTCAAGGCAGGGGAACGAATGGAGAACATAAGGCAGGGGAACGAATGGGGAACTCAAGGCAGGGGAACGAATGGGGAACTCAAGGCAGGGGAACGAATGGAGAACATAAGGCAGGGGAACGAATGGGGAACTCAAGGCAGGGGAACGAATGGTGAACACAAGGCAGGGGAACGAATGGGGAACTCAAGGCAGGGGAACGAATGGAGAACTCAAGGCAGGGGAACGAATGGGGAACACAAGGCAGGGGAGGAATGGAGAACATAAGGCAGGGGAAGAATGGAGAACACAAGGCAGGGGAGGAATGGAGAACACAAGGCAGGGGAACGAATGGGAAACAAGGCAGGGGAACGAATGGAGAACACAAGGCAGGGGAACGAATGGGGAACTCAAGGCAAGGGAACGAATGGAGAACATAAGGCAGGGGAACGAATGGGGAACTCAAGGCAAGGGAACGAATGGAGAACATAAGGCAGGGGAACGAATGGGGAACTCAAGGCAAGGGAACGAATGGGGAACATAAGGCAGGGGAACGAATGGGAACTCAAGGCAAGGGAACGAATGGGGAACACAAGGCATGGGAACGAATGGGGAACACAAGGCATGGGAACGAATGGGGAACACAAGGCAGGGGAACGAATGGGGAACTCAAGGCAGGGGAGGAATGGAGAACACAAGGCATGGGAACGAATGGGGAACACAAGGCAGGGGAGGAATGGAGAACATAAGGCAGGGGAGGAATGGGGAACACAAGGCAGGGGAGGAATGGAGAACACAAGGCAGGGGAACGAATGGGAAACAAGGCAGGGGAACGAATGGGGAACACAAGGCAGGGGAACGAATGGGGAACATAAGGCAGGGGAACGAATGGGGAACTCAAGGCAAGGGAACGAATGGGGAACACAAGGCATGGGAACGAATGGGGAACACAAGGCAGGGGAACGAATGGGGAACACAAGGCAGGGGAACGAATGGGGAACACAAGGCAGGGGAACGAATGGGGAACACAAGGCAGGGGAACGAATGGGAAACACAAGGCAGGGGAACGAATGGGGAACACAAGGCAGGGGAACGAATGGGGAACACAGGGGGATGTCCTCACACAGAGGACGACAGGTAGTGGACCTCTGGGGAAGCATATTCTGTACAGTAGAGAACCCCCAGCACTCAGGCACGCATACGCACACCCTTGCAAGCATACTCACACACACACACACACACACACACACACATACTGAAGTGGTTGCATGCAGGCACACGTACACACATGTGTGTGTTTCCACACAGCCCTCAGAGCACTCAAACCTCAGCAGATCAGTTTCACAGTCAAGGTTATGTCCCAAAGGTTATGTCCCAAATGGCAACTTATTCCTTTCATAGTGCACTACTCCCCATAGTGCTCTGGTCAGAGGTAGTGCACTACTCTCCATAGTGCTCTGGTCAGAATTATGAGTAGTAAGGGTTCCGTTTGGGATGCACCTACAATAACAGGTCATGATAACTGTAAGAGAATCTACTGTTGTTGCCAAAGATAGTAACATAACCTCTGTCCAACTCAAGATATCATGACGCAAATTTCCGGTTTGTTTACGACAGAAATAACCAGGAGGGTTATTGGGTCAGTGGACTCTAAACTTTGCATCAGGACAAATAAACAGCCTCGTTCCAAGGATACTGTTAGTGAAAGGCAACATACGCCCCCCCCAACCCTGTGTTTTTGTGTTGTCACTTTAGGCTATAGGCCCAACCAGCCATCCGGCCTCTGGTATGTGTGTGTGTGTGTGTGTGTGTTTGTGTTCCCACTAGGTTAGGGCTGCCATCCTGTCTCTACTGGTATAATCCTCTGGTCCAGTTGGCTTAACAGACCCACTACCCACCGACTCCAACCAAACACACGCAAGCATGTATGCACACACACACACATACACACGCACACGCACGCACACACACACACGCACACACACACGCACACACACACACACACACACACACACACACACACACACACACACACACACAGAGGTTTAATCCATGTGTTTAGTAGCCGGGGGGGACACAATACATGAGGAATTCCCTTCTCAGGAGAAATGCCCTGCCAATGACTACAAAGACAGACAGTCAAGCACATTGGTATCACACAGCCAAGCACAGACAATATAACTCTTTAATGTTGCACTATGATATATATGGCTGTTTTTGTGGCAGTTTCCAAACATGAGATTATTGGACCTAAGGTTGCATTCTTCTCTGCTAAGATGCATTATTTAAGTAGAGGGAAAGCCCTTTTGTCACGCCCTGACCTTAGAGATCCTTTTTATGTCTCTATTTTGGTTAGGTCAGGGCGTGAGTTGGGGTGGGCATTCTATGTTTTTGTGTTCTATGTTTTCTATTTCTGTGTGTTTGGCCGGGTGTGGTTCTCAATCAGAGGCAGCTGTCTATTGTTGTCTCTGATTGAGAACCATACTTAGGGAGCCTTTTCCCACCTGTGTCTTGTGGGTAATTATTTTCTGTTTTTGTGTCTGCACCAGACAGAACTGGTTTGGTTTCATTTGTTGTGTTTGTTATTCAGTGTTCAGTACTATTAATAAATCATGAACACTTACCACGCTGCGCTTTGGTCCTCTTCTTCATGCAACGATGACCGTTACACCTTTAGTGAAAGGGATCTTTAAGATCCTCAAACTGGTTCATTGGTTCTTCTTTTAGGCACTGGATTGTTATTTGGGTTTCTGAAAATCGCCACGGTAACTTTTCGTTGTCTTGTTTGAGATGCCGCCATTTTCTTCTCGTTGAACTGTATGAATACAACGGCAGATTAGGCCACACACATTGACCGTGAAATGCCCAGTTTCTCTGTTTCTGTTATGGTTTTGTTTGGGTTAGTACACAGCCCTGTTGCCATTTTAAACAAAGGCCAGCTAAATGACTTCCAGGGACATCATCAATCATTACATAATTGAACAGCGAGTAGGGTGTTGTAGTCTGAAACACTGAGCACTGTGGTTGGAAACACTGAGCACTGTGGTTGGAAACACTGAGCACTGTGGTTGGAAACACTGAGCACTGTGGTTGGAAACACTGAGCACTGTGGTTGGAAACACTGAGCACTGTGGTTGGAAACACTGAGCACTGTGGTTGGAAACACTGAGCACTGTGGTTGGAAACACTGAGCACTGTGGTTGGAAACACTGAGCACTGTGGTTGGAAACACTGAGCACTGTGGTTGGAAACACTGAGCACTGTAGTTGGAAACACTGAGCACTGTAGTTGGAAACACTGAGCACTGTGGTTGGAAACACTGAGCACTGTGGTTGGAACATTTTTGTCCACTGCTAAATGCTGTTTATTTTTCAGAATTACCTTTGATTTCTAGTCTATTAAATTCTCAGAAAAGTACCAAAGTAGCCAAGTCTTTGTGAGATGCCACCATTTTGTATTCAGCTGGGCCCGGTTTCCTGACAGCGATGGAACTTAGGCTTAAAGGTGTTTTAACAATGCGTCTTTCCTACAACTGCCGAAGATGTAACATGCATTTCCCAAAACACCACACAGAGAGAACGGTCAACAAGTGCGTCGTTGGAGCATGTGTGGATACTGATAGGATCGAAAGAAATTGACTTTTGTATTTCATTAATTTGATTTCCACGGGGGTACGGAAATTGTAGGCTGAGGGGTAATTGCAAAGACATTAGCAACTTTGTAATTGTTGTGGTCACAGAGAGACAAATAAACCATGTGATTCTACAGTATCTTAAGAAAATCAAATATATATTATAAAGCCCTTTTTACATCAGCAGATGTCACAAAGTGCTATACAGAAACCCAGCCAGAAACACCAAACACCAAGCAATGCAGATGTATGTGTCGGGGGGCCAGGGTCAGTCTGTTATATCTGGAGAATTTCTCCTGTCTTATCCAGTGTCCTGTGTGAATTTAAATACGCTCTCTCCAATTCTCTAATTCTCTTTCTCTCTTTTTCTCTCTTTTTCTCTCTTTCTTTCTCTCTTTCTTTCTTTCTCTCTTTCTTTCTCTCTCGGAGGACCTGAGCCCTAGGACCATGCCTCAGGCCTACCTGGCCTGATGACTCCTTGCTGTCCCCAGTCCAGCTGGCTGTGCTGCTGCTCCAGTTTCAACTGTTCTGTCTGCAGCTATGGAATCCTGACCTGTTCACCGGACGTGCTACCGGTCCCAGACCTGCTGTTTCCAACTCTCTAGAGACAGCAGGAGCGGTAGAGATACTCTGAATCATCGGCTATGAAAAGCCAAATGACATTTACTCCTGAGGTACTGACCTGTTGCACCCTCGACAACCACTGTGATTATTATTATTTGACCCTGCTGGTCATCTATGAACATTTGAACATCTTGGCCATGTTCTGTTATAATCTCCACCCAGCACAGCCAGAAGAGGACTGGCCACCCCTCATAGCCTGGTTCCTCTCTAGGTTTCTTCCTTTCTAGGGAGTTTTTCCTAGCCACCGTGCTTCTACACCTGCATTGCTTGCTGTTTGGGGTTTTAGGCCGGGTTTCGGTACAGCACTTTGAGATATCAGCTGATGTAAGAAGGACTTTATAAATAATTTGATTTGATGTAGTAGTGTAAGGAGTGCAATGAGAGTCCGGAAGCAAGTTCAGGGAGTGAGTGTTTTAATAAATTAAAGAAACAATGAACACGAAACACACAACGCACCGACATGAAAACAGAGTCAATAACACCTGAGGAAAGAACCAATGGGGAGGTGACAGATACAGGGAAGATAATCAAGGAGGTGATGGAGTCCAGGTGAGTGTCATGAGACAGAGTCAATAACACCTGAGGAAAGAACCAGTGGGGAGGTGACAGATACAGGGAAGATAATCAAGGAGGTGATGGAGTCCAGATGAGTGTCATGAGACAGAGTCAATAACACCTGAGGAAAGAACCAGTGGGGAGGTGACAGATACAGGGAAGATAATCAAGGAGGTGATGGAGTCCAGGTGAGTGTCATGAGACAGAGTCAATAACACCTGAGTAAAGAACCAGTGGGGAGGTGACAGATACAGGGAAGATAATCAAGGAGGTGATGGAGTCCAGGTTAGTGTCATGAGACAGAGTCAATAACACCTGAGTAAAGAACCAGTGGGGAGGTGACAGATACAGGGAAGATAATCAAGGAGGTGATGGAGTCCAGGTGAGTGTCATGAGACAGAGTCAATAACACCTGAGGAAAGAACCAGTGGGGAGGTGACAGATACAGGGAAGATAATCAAGGAGGTGATGGAGTCCAGGTGAGTGTCATGAGACAGAGTCAATAACACCTGAGTAAAGAACCAGTGGGGAGGTGACAGATACAGGGAAGATAATCAAGGAGGTGATGGAGTCCAGGTGAGTGTCATGAGACAGAGTCAATAACACCTGAGGAAAGAACCAGTGGGGAGGTGACAGATACAGGGAAGATAATCAAGGAGGTGATGGAGTCCAGGTGAGTGTCATGAGACAGAGTCAATAACACCTGAGGAAAGAACCAAGGAGAGGTGACAGATACATGGAAGATAATCAAGGAGGTGATGGAGTCCAGGTTAGTGTCATGAGACAGAGTCAATAACACCTGAGTAAAGAACCAGTGGGGAGGTGACAGATACAGGGAAGATAATCAAGGAGGTGATGGAGTCCAGGTGAGTGTCATGAGACAGAGTCAATAACACCTGAGGAAAGAACCAGTGGGGAGGTGACAGATACAGGGAAGATAATCAAGGAGGTGATGGAGTCCAGGTGAGTGTCATGAGACAGAGTCAATAACACCTGAGGAAAGAACCAGTGGGGAGGTGACAGATACAGGGAAGATAATCAAGGAGGTGATGGAGTCCAGGTTAGTGTCATGAGACAGAGTCAATAACACCTGAGGAAAGAACCAGTGGGGAGGTGACAGATACAGGGAAGATAATCAAGGAGGTGATGGAGTCCAGGTGAGTGTCATGAGACAGAGTCAATAACACCTGAGGAAAGAACCAGTGGGAGGTGACAGATACAGGGAAGATAATCAAGGAGGTGATGGAGTCCAGGTGAGTGTCATGAGACAGAGTCAATAACACCTGAGGAAAGAACCAGTGGGGAGGTGACAGATACAGGGAAGATAATCAAGGAGGTGATGGAGTCCAGGTGAGTGTCATGAGACAGAGTCAATAACACCTGAGGAAAGAACCAGTGGGGAGGTGACAGATACAGGGAAGATAATCAAGGAGGTGATGGAGTCCAGGTGAGTGTCATGAGACAGAGTCAATAACACCTGAGGAAAGAACCAGTGGGGAGGTGACAGATACAGGGAAGATAATCAAGGAGGTGATGGAGTCAGGTTAGTGTCATGAGACAGAGTCAATAACACCTGAGGAAAGAACCAGTGGGGAGGTGACAGATACAGGGAAGATAATCAAGGAGGTGATGGAGTCCAGGTGAGTGTCATGAGACAGAGTCAATAACACCTGAGGAAAGAACCAGTGGGGAGGTGACAGATACAGGGAAGATAATCAAGGAGGTGATGGAGTCCAGGTTAGTGTCATGAGACAGAGTCAATAACACCTGAGGAAAGAACCAGTGGGGAGGTGACAGATACAGGGAAGATAATCAAGGAGGTGATGGAGTCCAGGTGAGTGTCATGAGACAGAGTCAATAACACCTGAGGAAAGAACCAGTGGGGAGGTGACAGATACAGGGAAGATAATCAAGGAGGTGATGGAGTCCAGGTGAGTGTCATGAGACAGAGTCAATAACACCTGAGGAAAGAACCAAGGAGAGGTGACAGATACAGGGAAGATAATCAAGGAGGTGATGGAGTCCAGGTGAGTGAGCGGGATAATCAGCAGCCTGATGTCCTAGAGGACGGAGAATATGTGACAAGTAGCAGATAAAGTGAAGCAGGAGTGGGGAAAACAACATTTAACAATGCACTTATTCGTTCTACGAGCTCTGAGGCAGACATTCGATTACGAGTGTTTTCAAGTGCAACGTTAATAATGGAGGTTTAGGGAAACAGCTTGAAGATTAAACAATGCTCCTTCAAATCCTCTAACGATGAACTTAGCCTTAAGATGCTTTAAGGAAACAAGGCCCTGTTTGAATAGGAAAGGCCAGGCCACACACAGGCAACAGAACAATCGCGTTCTGTTATTGTTTTGTTTGGTTAAGTAACAAGGGCCCCGGACGTGTGCTCATCAGTTGTACAGTAAGCTTTGGTTGTGGTCGGAACACTCTGGCCTCCAGTCCAACACTCTGGCCTCTGTTGATAAATTATGTTTACTTTTCCCCTCAGGATGACCTTTGAATTCTGAATTCTGAGTCTTTAGGGTCTGTAGACAGGCGTGTGAACACCAACAGGAGGCCCTATGAAGGTTTTCATCCTGACCCTGTCTAAATTGAAGTCGTGAGACGACCCTAAAACGACGACATATGTGTATGTTGCAGATCTGTTACTCCCTCCATCACAATTTCCCATATTCTCAAACTCTCGCTAATCATTTCACTGGATTACCTGTGATACTTGTGCCATCCAACCCCTGCAACTTATCCAGAAGGCTTCCGCCCATCTGGTGTTCAACCTTCCCAAGTTCTCCCATGTCACCCCGCACTTTCCGCTACTCCACTGGCTTCCAGTTGATGCTTGCATCCACTACAAGACCATGGTGCTTGCCTATGGAGAGTGACAGCCTCCAGTATTTATGCTGCAGTAGTTTGTGTCGGGGGGCTAGGGTCAGTTTGTTATATCTGGAGTACTTCTCCTGTCTTATCCGGTGTCCTGTGTGAATTTAAGTATGCTCTCTCTAATTCTCTCTTTCTCTCTGAGGACCTGAGCCCTAGGACCATGCCTCAGGACTACCTGGCATGATGACTCCTTGCTGTCCCCAGTCCACCTGGCCGTGCTGCTGCTCCAGTTTCAACTGTTCTGCCTGTGATTATTATTATTTGACCATGCTGGTCATTTATGAACATTTGAACATCTTGGCCATGTTCTGTTATAACCTTCACCTGGCACAGCCAGAAGAGGACTGCCCACCCCTCATAGCCTGGTTCCTCTCTAGGTTTCTTCCTAGGTTTTGGCCTTTCTAGGGAGTTTTTCCTAGCCACCATGCTTCTACACCTGCATTGCTTGCTATTTGGGGTTTTAGGCTGGGTTTCTGTACAGCACTTTGAGATATCAGCTGATGTACGAAGGGCTTTATAAATACATTGTTTTTTATATGGAGCAGCGACCCTAAACCCCAACCCAAGCACTCAGTTCTGCCACATCTGGTTTATTGGCCATCCCACCCCTATGGGTGTTCAGCTTTGATTCTTCTTGGGGATGACACAACAAGCTTGGCACACCTGTATTTGAGCAGTTTCACTCATTCTGCTCTGCAAATCCTCTCATGCTCAGTCAGGTTGGATGGGGAGTGTTTCTGCACAGCTATTTTCTCTCCAGAGATTTTTGATCGGGTTCAAGTTCGTGCTCTGGCTGGACCAATCAAGGACATTCAGAGACCTGTCCCAAAGCCACTCCTGCATTGTCTTGGTTGTGTGCTTAGGGTCGGTGTCCTGTTGGAAGGTGAACCTTCGTCCACAGTCTGAGGTCCTGAGTGCTCTGGAGCAGGTAGCTGAAAAACATCCCCACAGGCTGATAGTGCCACCACCATGCTTCACCGTAGGGAGGGTGTCAGGTTTCCTTCAGATATGACGCTTGGCAGTCAGGTTCCATAAAACCAGAGAATCTTGTATCTCATGGTCTGAAACTCCTTTAGGTGCCTTTTGGCAAACTTAATCGGGCTGTCATGTGCCTTTTACTGAGGAGTGGCTTCTGTCCAGCCACTCTACCATAAAGTACCGATTGATGGAGTGCTGCAGAGATGGTTGTCCTTCTGGAAGGTTCTCCCATCTACACAGAGGAACTCTAGAGCTCTGTCAGAGTGACCATTGGGTTCTTGGTCACCTCCCAGACCAAGGCCCTTCTCCCCCGATTGCACAGTTTGGCCGGACAGCCAGTTCTAGGAAGAGTCTTGGTGGTTCCAAACTTCTTCCATTTAAGAATGATGGAAGCCACTGTGTTCTTAGGGACCTTCAATGATGCAGACATTTTTGGTACCCTTCCTCAGAACTGTGCCTTGACACAATCCTGTCTCGGAGCTCTATGGACAATTCCTTTGACCTCATGGCTTGGTTGTTGCTCTGACATGCATTGTCAACTGTGAGACCTTATATAGACAGGTGTGTGCCTTTCCAAATCATGTCCAATCAATTAAATTTACCACAGGTTTCTCCAACTTGATTGGAGTCCACATCTCAAGGATGATCAATGGAAACAGGATGCACCTGAGCTCAATTTCAAGTCTCACAGCAAAGGGTCTGAATATTTATGTAAATAAGGTATTTAGTTTTAAAATGTTTAATATATTTGCAAATATTTCTAAAAACCTATTTTTTCTTTTCCATGATTGGGTATTGTGTGTAGATTGATGAAGAACTTTTTTTATTTAATCAATTTTAGAATAAGGCTGTACCATAACAAAATGTGTACTAGGTCAAGGGGTTTGAATACTTTCTGAATGCATTGTATATACTTAGAGATAGGGTTAAAGTGACTAGGCAATAATATAATAATAATAATAATAATATTTAGCAGGCTGTTCAGGTTTCTGTTGTTTCCAGACTTGGTGCGCTGGTACCACTTGCCGTGGGGTACCAGATAATAGTCTATGGCTTTTGAGGAGTATTTGACCATTTGTGGGTCTTCCTCTGACACCGCCTGGTATATACATTTGAAGTCGGAAGATTACATACAGTGCCTTGCGAAAGTATTCGGCCCCCTTGAACTTTGCGACCTTTTGCCACATTTCAGGCTTCAAACATAAAGATATAAAACTGTATTTTTTGTGAAGAATCAACAACAAGTGGGACACAATCATGAAGTGGAACGACATTTATTGGATATTTCAAACTTTTTAACAAATCAAAAACTGAAAAATTGGGCGTGCAAAATTATTCAGCCCCTTTACTTTCAGTGCAGCAAACTCTCTCCAGAAGTTCAGTGAGGATCTCTGAATGATCCAATGTTGACCTAAATGACTAATGATGATAAATACAATCCACCTGTGTGTAATCAAGTCTCCGTATAAATGCACCTGCACTGTGA
Source organism: Oncorhynchus keta (assembly GCF_023373465.1). Lineage (NCBI taxonomy): Eukaryota > Metazoa > Chordata > Actinopteri > Salmoniformes > Salmonidae > Oncorhynchus > Oncorhynchus keta. The sequence goes on along the minus strand of NC_068437.1, from coordinate 53,104,522 downwards.
TAGTCTCAGAGGTCCGTTAAAAGCGCAGAGAGCATCATGAAGAACAAAGAACACACCAGGCAGGTCCGAGATACTGTTGTGAAGAAGTTTAAAGCCGGTTTGGATACAAAAAGATTTCCCAAGCTTTAAACATCCCAAGGAGCACTGTGCAAGCGATAATATTGAAATTGAAATGGAAGGAGTATCAGACCACTGCAAATCTACCAAGACCTGGCCGTCCCTCTAAACTTTCAGCTCATACAAGGAGAAGACTGATCAGAGATGCAGCCAAGAGGCCCATGATCACTCTGGATGAACTGCAGAGATCTACAGCTGAGGTGGGAGACTCTGTCCATAGGACAACAATCAGTCGTATATTGCACAAATCTGGTCTTTATGGAAGAGTGGCAAGAAGAAAGCCATTTCTTAAAGATATCCATAAAAAGTGTTGTTTAAAGTTTGCCACAAGCCACCTGGGAGACACACCAAACATGTGGAAGAAGGTGCTCTGGTCAGATGAAACCAAAATTGAACTTTTTGGCAACAATGCAAAACGTTATGTTTGGCGTAAAAGCAACACAGCTCATCACTCTGAACACCATCCCCACTGTCAAACATGGTGGTGGCAGCATCATGGTTTGGGCCTGCTTTTCTTCAGCAGGGACAGGGAAGATGGTTCAAATTGATGGGAAGATGGATGGAGCCAAATACAGGACCATTCTGGAATAAAACCTGATGGAGTCTGCAAAGACCTGAGACTGGGACGGAGATTTGTCTTCCAACAAGACAATGATCCAAAACATAAAGCAAAATCTACAATGGAATGGTTCAAAAATAAACATATCCAGGTGTTAGAATGGCCAAGTCAAAGTCCAGACCTGAATCCAATCGAGAATCTGTGGAAAGAACTGAAAACTGCTGTTCACAAATGCTCTCCATCCAACCTCACTGAGCTCGAGCTGTTTTGCAAGGAGGAATGGGAAAACATTTCAGTCTCTCGATGTGCAAAACTGATAGAGACATACCCCAAGCGACTTACAGCTGTAATCGCAGCAAAAGGTGGCGCTACAAAGTATTAATTTAAGGGGGCTGAATAATTTTGCACGCCCAATTTTTCAGTTTTTGATTTGTTAAAGTTTGAAATATCCAATAAATGTCGTTCTACTTCATGATTGTGTCCCACTTGTTGATTCTTCACAAAAAATACAGTTTTATATCTTTATGTTTGAAGCCTGAAATGTGGCAAAAGGTCGCAAAGTTCAAGGGGGCCGAATACTTTCGCAAGGCACTGTATATCTTAGACAAATACCTTTCAACTCAGTATTTCACAATTCCTGACAATTACTCTGAGTAAAAATTCCCTGTCTTAGGTCAGTTAGGATCACGACTTTATTTTAAGAATGTGAAATGTCAGAATAATACTAGAGATAATTATTTCTTTCAGCTTTTATTTCCTTCATCACATTCCCAGTGGGTCAGAAGTTTACATACACTCAATTAGTATTTGGTAGCATTGCCTTCAAATTTTTTAACTTGGGTCAAACATTTTGGGTAACCTTCCACACGTTTCCCACAATAGGTTGGGTGAAATTTGGCCCATTCCTCCTGACAGAGCTGGTGTAACTGAGTCATGTTTGTAGGTTTCCTTGCTCACACACACTTTTCAGTTCTGCCCACAAATGTTCTATAGGCTTGAGGTCAGGGCTTTGTGATGGCCACTCCAATACCTTGATGTTGTTGTCCTTAAGCCATTTTGCCACATCTTTGGAAGTATGCTTGGGGTCATTGTCCATTTGGAAGACCCATTTGAGACCAAGCTTTAACTTCCTAACTGATGTCTTGAGATGTTGCTTCAATATATCCGCATAATTTTCTTCCCTCATCATGCCATCTATTTTTTGAAGTGCAGCAGTCCCTCCTGCAGCAAAGCACCCCCACAACATGATGTTGCCACCCCTGTGCATCACGGTTGGAATGGTGTTCTTTGGCTTGCAAACCTCCCCCGTTTTCCTCCAAAAATAATGATGGTCATTATGGCCAAACAGTTCCATTTTTGTTTCATCAGACCAGAGGACATTTCTCCAAAAAGTACGATCTTTGTCCTCATGTGCAGTTGCAGACGGTAGTTTATGGCGGTTTTGGAGCAGTGGCTTCTTCCATGCTGAGCGGTCTTTCAGGTTATGTTGATATAGGACTCGTTTTACTGTAGATATAGATACTTTGTACCTGTTTCCTCCAGCATCTTCACAAGGTCCTTTGCTGTTGTTCTGGGATTGATTTGCACTTTTCGCACCAAAGTACGTTCATCTCTAGGAGACAGAACTCGTCTCCTTCCTGAGCGGTATAATGGCTGCGTGGTCCCATTGTGTTTATACTTGCGTACTATTGTTTGTAAAGATGAACGTGTGATGGAGGAAATTATAGTTGAAATGATTAATTATGTATACATTATTGATTAGAACCATTTATTCTAATATTATTATGTTATGGTATGAAAAGTATGGGTTCTTGGTTCTTGGCTGTTACTGAAAATGTAAGCAGAACGAATTAATTGTCTGTGCCTCTCGGGAAGTTTAAGGGGAAGAGAGATGCTATAGCTTTTCAGACAGATAAGAAATGTTTGGGTGGTGTTCCATTAGTGGAGAAAAGTATATATTTTAGACAGTTTGGAATGTAGTTTTATGGGGGGAGTAGAGGAAGAGTTCCAGACCAAAAAACAATGGGCTCTTGTGAGAATCGAAGAGAGGGTGGTAAACTGATGATGTCATTTCCAGTTTATAACCTGTGGAAAAATGTGTATGCGTTTAGTGAACTCTCTTGTAATAAACGCTGTTACCTTTGGCTTTTAAGACTGGTCTCAATCTACTTCATGCATAATTAATGAACTTACAACTCATTAATGAATTAGAAATGAGTGCGAATTGGTTTTGGCAATAAAACATACAGGAATTTAGAATTCCTCTATCAACGTGGTACCTTCAGGCATTTGGAAATTGCTCCCAAGGATGAACCAGACTTGTGGAGGTCTACCATTTCTTTCTGAGGTCTTGACTGATATCTTTTAAATTTCCCATGATTTCAAGCAAAGAGGCACTGAGTTTGAAGGTAGGTCTTGAAATACATCCACGGGTACATCTCCAATTAACTCAAATGATGTCAATTAGCCTATCAGAAGCTTCTAAAGCCATGACATAATTTTCTGGAATTTTCCAATCTATTTAAAGGCTGTCAACTTAGTGTATGTAAACTACTGATCATCTGGAATTGAGGTACGGTAGAGATACTCTGAATGCTGGGCTATGAAAAGCCAATTGACATTTACTACTGAAGTGTTGACCTGTTGCACCCTCTACAACCACTGTGATTATTATTATTTGACCCTGCTGGCCATCTGTGAACATTTGAACATCTTTGCCGTGTTGGGGGTATAATCGCCCCTCCGTTTCCTGTAGTCCACGATCAGCTCCTTTGTTTTGCTGACATTGAGGGAGGGGTTGTTGTCCTGGCAAACTTTATGCTGGTGATGGAAGCCAAGCAGTCATGAGTGAATAGGGAGTACAGGAGGGGACAAAGCACACACCCCTGTGGGGTCCATGATGGTCATCATGGTGGATGAGTTATAGCCTATCCTCATTGCCTAGGGGCAGCCCATCAGGAAGTCCAGTATCCAGTTGCAAAGGAAGGTGTTCAGTCCCAGGGTCCTGAGCTTGGTAATGCGCTTGGAGGGGACTGTGGTGTTGAATGCTGAGCTGTTGTTAATGAACCGCATTCTTAAATAGGTATTCATATTGTCCAGGGAGGTAAGGGCGCAGTGAAGTGCAATAGAGATTGTGTCATTTGTGGATTTGTTGGGGTTGTATGCAAATTGGAATGGGTGATGGTGTTGAGGTGAGCCATCACCAGCCTTTCAAAGCATTTCATGGCTATAGATCAAATCAAAATCAAATCAAATTGTATTGGTCACATACACATATTTAGCAAATGTTATTGCGGGTGTAGAGAAATGCTTGTGTTCCTAGCTCCAACAGTGCAGTTGTATCTAACTATTTACAACAATACAGACAAATCTAAAAGTAAAAGAATGGAATTAGGAGATATATAAATATTAGGACAAGCAATGTCGAAGTGACATTGACTAACATACAGTAGAATAGAATACAGTATATACATATGAAATGAGTAAAGCAGTATGTTAACATTATTAAAGTGACTCGTGTTCCATTATTAAAGTGACCAGTGATTCCATGTCTATGTATATAGGGTAGCAGCCTCTAAGGTGCAGAGTTGAGTAACTGGGTGGTAGCTGGATAGTGATGACTATTTAACAGTCTGATGGCCTTGACATAGAAGCTGATTTTCAGATGCGCCTGTACTGACCTCGCCTTCCGGATGATAGTGGGGTGAACAGGCAGTGGCTCGGGTGGTTGATGTCCTTGATGATATTCTTTGGCCTTGCTGTGACATCAGGTGCTGTAGGGGTCCTGGAGGGCAGGCAGTGTGCTATTAGTGATGCGTTGGGTAGACCTCACTACCCTCTGGAGAGACTTGCGGGTGGTGCAGTTGCTGTAATTTAGGCAGGTGACCATAACCCATACATAACCCATTCATAAAGCGGAGTCAATCACCACCTTCCGGAGACACCTGAAACCCCACCTCTTTAAGGAATACCTAGGATAGGATAAAGTAATCCTTCTCACCCCCCTTAAAAGATTTAGATGCACTATTGTAAAGTGGCTGTTCCACTGGATGTCATAAGGTGAATGCACCAATTTGTAAGTCGCTCTGGATAAGAGCGTCTGCTAAATGACTTAAATGTAAATGTAAATGTGTTCTTGTGCACTGGGACTTTGGTGTCTGCTTGAAACAAGTTGATATTAGAGACCGAGTCAGTTGTCATTGAAGACACTTGCCAACTGGTCAGCGCATGCCCTGAGTACGAGTCCTGTTATTCCATCTGGCCCTGCGGCCTTGCCAATGTTAACCTGTTTAAAGGTCTTTCTCACATCAGCTACGGAGAGCGAGATCACACAGTCGTCCGGAATAGCTGGTAATCTCATGCATTGGTCAGTGTTGTTTGCCTCGAAACGAGCATAGAACGCATTTAGCTAGTCTGGTAGACTCATGTCTCTGGGCAGCTCGTTTCTGTGTTTCCCTTTGTTGTGCGTGATAGTTTGACAGCCCTGGCACATCCGTGGAGAGTCAGAGGATTTGATCTTAGTTCTGTAATGACGCTTTGCCTGTTTGATGGCTCGTCAGAGGTCGTAGCAGGATTTATTTTAAGTGTCCCGCTACTAGAACGCGTCAGCTGTAGCCTTTAGCTCATTGCGGCTGTTGCCTGTAATCCATGGCTTCTGGTTGCTGTATGTACTGTCACTGTGGGGACGACGTCGTCAATGCACTTATTAATGAAGCCAGTGATTGACTGACTGTGAACTCCTCAATTTTATCGGATGAGCTTAGCATCGGTTTCATCCTTATTGAGCATGTCACTCGTACTTCCTGTTTGAGTTTTTGCTTCTAGGCAGGAATCAGGAGGATAGAGTTATGGTCTAATTTTCCAACTGGAGGGCCTTGTGTGTGTTTCTCTGTGTGGAATAAAGTCGATATTTTCCTCTATTTGCACAGGTGACATGCTGGTAAATATGAGCTCAAATGGATTTCAGTTTCCCTGCTTAAAATCACCAGCCACATGACATGTCACCTCTGAATGTAAGGGAGATACCGAGTCAGTTGTACACCTGAACACATTCAACATAAATGTGTCTACCGCATTTAACCCAACCCCTCTGAATCAGAGAGGGGGGCTGCCTTAAATAAACAGATGTCATTTTTTGTGTTTGCTTATGGCCCTATACATCTCGTTGAGTCCGATCTTAGTGCCAGCATCGGTTTTGGGGTTTGTAAATAGACAGCTACAAGAAAATAAATATAGATGAAAATACTGTTTGTAAATATTATGGTCTGCAGTCTATTATGAGGTATTTGTAGCTCTTCCAAGCCAAAAAACTCAAGACTTCCTTAACATTAGAGAAGCACCAGCTGTTGTTCACAGAGACACTATGTCTCCATGTTCTCTCTGATGTTCCCTCTCCATTTTCACGGAGAAAAGCCTCTCACTATATTGATTATCGGGCTGGTGACAGTTGTTCCTTTTTTAAAGCTGCAATGTGTATATTTTTGTGTGACCAAATTCACATAGAAATCTGAGTTATAGATCTGTCACTCTTATTCTCTTATTAGTAATCAGTAGTTACAGTCTTCTCTCATCGCTGCAACTCCCGTACGGACTCGGGAGAGACGAAGGTATGAGAGCCATGCGTCCTCCGAAACACGACCCCCGCCAATCCACACTGTTCACTTAATCACCAACGT
>NC_068437.1:53013171-53093171 GCF_023373465.1 Oncorhynchus keta | reverse complement strand
GGGGTCACACACACACACACAGTCTGGCGTGGGGTCACACACACACACACAGTCTGGCGTGGGGTCACACACACACAGTCTGGCGTGTGGTCACACACACACACACAGTCTGGCGTGTGGTCACACACATACAGTCTGGCATTGGGTAAAACACATACAGTCTGGCATTGGGTCACACACATACAGTCTGGCGTGGGGTCACACACACACAGTCTGGCGTGGGGTCACACACACACAGTCTGGCGTGGGGTCACACACATACAGTCTGGCATTGGGTCACACACATACAGTCTGGCATTGGGTCACACACATACAGTCTGGCGTTGGGTCACACACATACAGTCTGGCGTTGGGTCACACACATACAGTCTGGCGTTGGGTCACACACATACAGTCTGGCGTTGGGTCACACACATACAGTCTGGCGTTGGGTCACACACATACAGTCTGGCGTTGGGTCACACACATACAGTCTGGCGTGGGGTCACACACAGTCTGGCGTGGGGTCACACACACACACACAGTCTGGCGTGGGGTCACACACACACACACAGTCTGGCGTGTGGTCACACACACACACACAGTCTGGCGTGTGGTCACACACACACACACAGTCTGGCGTGTGGTCACACACACACAGTCTGGCGTGTGGTCACACACATACAGTCTGGCATTGGGTCACACACATACAGTCTGGCATTGGGTCACACACATACAGTCTGGCATTGGGTAAAACACATACAGTCTGGCATTGGGTCACACACATACAGTCTGGCGTGGGGTCACACACACACAGTCTGGCGTGGGGTCACACACACACAGTCTGGCGTGGGGTCACACACATACAGTCTGGCATTGGGTCACACACATACAGTCTGACGTGGGGTCACACACACACAGTCTGGCGTGGGGTCACACACACAGTCTGGCGTGGGGTCACACACATAGTCTGGCGTGGGGTCACACACATAGTCTGGCGTGGGGTCACACACATACAGTCTGGCGTGGGGTCACACACATACAGTCTGGCGTGGGGTCACACACACACAGTCTGGCGTGGGGTCACACACACACAGTCTGGCGTGGGGTCACACACACACAGTCTGGCGTGGGGTCACACACACACAGTCTGGCGTGGGGTCACACACATACAGTCTGGCGTGGGGTCACACACATACAGTCTGGCGTGGGGTCACACACATACAGTCTGGCGTGGGGTCACACACATACAGTCTGGCGTGGGGTCACACACATACAGTCTGGCGTGGGGTCACACACATACAGTCTGGCGTGGGGTCACACACATACAGTCTGGCGTGGGGTCACACACATACAGTCTGGCGTGGGGTCACACACAGTCTGGCGTGGGGTCACACACACACACAGTCTGGCGTGTGGTCACACACACACACACAGTCTGGCGTGTGGTCACACACACACACAGTCTGGCGTGTGGTCACACACATACAGTCTGGCATTGGGTCACACACATACAGTCTGGCATTGGGTAAAACACATACAGTCTGGCATTGGGTCACACACATACAGTCTGGCGTTGGGTCACACACATACAGTCTGGCGTGGGGTCACACACATACAGTCTGGCGTGGGGTCACACACAGTCTGGCGTGGGGTCACACACACACACAGTCTGGCGTGGGGTCACACACACACACAGTCTGGCGTGTGGTCACACACACACACACAGTCTGGCGTGTGGTCACACACACACACACAGTCTGGCGTGTGGTCACACACACACACACAGTCTGGCGTGTGGTCACACACACACACAGTCTGGCGTGTGGTCACACACATACAGTCTGGCATTGGGTCACACACATACAGTCTGGCATTGGGTCACACACATACAGTCTGGCATTGGGTCACACACATACAGTCTGGCGTGGGGTCACACACACACAGTCTGGCGTGGGGTCACACACACACAGTCTGGCGTGGGGTCACACACACAGTCTGGCATGGGGTCACACACATACAGTCTGGCATTGGGTCACACACATACAGTCTGGCATTGGGTCACACACATACAGTCTGGCATTGGGTCACACACATACAGTCTGGCGTTGGGTCACACACATACAGTCTGGCGTTGGGTCACACACATACAGTCTGGCGTTGGGTCACACACACACAGTCTGGCGTGGGGTCACACACACACAGTCTGGCGTGGGGTCACACACACACAGTCTGGCGTGGGGTCACACACACACAGTCTGGCGTGGGGTCACACACACACAGTCTGGCGTGGGGTCACACACACACAGTCTGGCGTGGGGTCACACACACAGTCTGGCGTGGGGTCACACACACACACAGTCTGGCGTGGGGTCACACACACACAGTCTGGCGTGGGGTCACACACACACACAGTCTGGCGTGGGGTCACACACACACACACACACAGTCTGGCGTGGGGTCACACACACACACACACACAGTCTGGCGTGGGGTCACACACACACACACAGTCTGGCGTGGGGTCACACACACACACAGTCTGGCGTGGGGTCACACACACACACACAGTCTGGCGTGGGGTCACACACACACACACAGTCTGGCGTGGGGTCACACACACACAGTCTGGCGTGGGGTCACACACACACACACAGTCTGGCGTGGGGTCACACACACACACACAGTCTGGCGTGGGGTCACACACACACACACAGTCTGGCGTGGGGTCACACACACAGTCTGGCGTGGGGTCACACACACACTGTCTGGCGTGGGGTCACACACATACTGTCTGGCGTGGGGTCACACACATACAGTCTGGCGTGGGGTCACACACACACAGTCTGGCGTGGGGTCACACACACACAGTCTGGCGTGGGGTCACACACAGTCTGGCGTGGGGTCACACACACACAGTCTGGCGTGGGGTCACACACATACAGTCTGGCGTGGGGTCACACACACACAGTCTGGTGTGGGGTCACACACACACACACACACAAACACACACACACACAGTCTGGCATGGGGTCACACACACACAGTCTGGCGTGGGGTCACACACACACACAGTCTGGCGTGGGGTCACACACACACACAGTCTGGCGCGGGGTCACACACACACACAGTCTGGCGTGGGGTCACACACACACACAGTCTGGCGTGGGGTCACACACATACAGTCTGGCGTGGGGTCACACACACAGTCTGGCGTGGGGTCACACACATACAGTCTGGCGTGGGGTCACACACACACAGTCTGGCGTGGGGTCACACACACACAGTCTGGCGTGGGGTCACACACATACAGTCTGGCGTGGGGTCACACACATACAGTCTGGCGTGGGGTCACACACATACAGTCTGGCGTGGGGTCACACACATACAGTCTGGCGTGGGGTCACACACATACAGTCTGGCGTGGGGTCACACACAGTCTGGCGTGGGGTCACACACAGTCTGGCGTGGGGTCACACACACACACACAGTCTGGCGTGTGGTCACACACACACACAGTCTGGCGTGTGGTCACACACACACACACAGTCTGGCGTGTGGTCACACACACACACACAGTCTGGCGTGTGGTCACACACACACACAGTCTGGCGTGGGGTCACACACACACACAGTCTGGCGTGGGGTCACACACACACACACAGTCTGGCGTGGGGTCACACACACACACAGTCTGGCGTGGGGTCACACACACACACAGTCTGGCGTGGGGTCACACACACACAGTCTGGCGTGGGGTCACACACACACACACAGTCTGGCGTGGGGTCACACACACACACAGTCTGGCGTGGGGTCACACACACACACAGTCTGGCGTGGGGTCACACACACACAGTCTGGCGTGGGGTCACACACACACACAGTCTGGCGTGGGGTCACACACACACAGTCTGGCGTGGGGTCACACACACACACAGTCTGGCGTGGGGTCACACACACACAGTCTGGCGTGGGGTCACACACACACACAGTCTGGCGTGGGGTCACACACACACACAGTCTGGCGTGGGGTCACACACACACACAGTCTGGCGTGGGGTCACACACACACACAGTCTGGCGTGGGGTCACACACACACACAGTCTGGCGTGGGGTCACACACACACACAGTCTGGCGTGGGGTCACACACACACAGTCTGGCGTGGGGTCACACACACACAGTCTGGCGTGGGGTCACACACACACACAGTCTGGCGTGGGGTCACACACACACAGTCTGGCGTGGGGTCACACACACACACAGTCTGGCGTGGGGTCACACACACACACAGTCTGGCGTGGGGTCACACACACACAGTCTGGCGTGGGGTCACACACACACAGTCTGGCGTGGGGTCACACACACACAGTCTGGCGTGGGGTCACACACACACAGTCTGGCGTGGGGTCACACACACACAGTCTGGCGTGGGGTCACACACATACAGTCTGGCGTGGGGTCACACACATACTGTCTGGCGTGGGGTCACACACACACTGTCTGGCGTGGGGTCACACACACACAGTCTGGCGTGGGGTCACACACACACAGTCTGGCATTGGGTCACACACACACAGTCTGGCGTGGGGTCACACACACACACACACAGTCTGGCGTGGGGTCACACACACACACAGTCTGGCGTGGGGTCACACACACACACACAGTCTGGTGTGGGGTCACACACACACACACAGTCTGGCGTGGGGTCACACACACACACAGTCTGGCGTGGGGTCACACACACACACACAGTCTGGCGTGGGGTCACACACACACACAGTCTGGCGTGGGGTCACACACACACACACACACACACACACACACACACACACACACACACACACACACAGTCTGGCATGGGGTCACACACACACACAGTCTGGCGTGGGGTCACACACACACAGTCTGGCGTAGGGTCACACACACACAGTCTGGCGTGGGGTCACACACATACAGTCTGGCGTGGGGTCACACACACAGTCTGGCGTGGGGTCACACACACACAGTCTGGCGTGGGGTCACACACACACAGTCTGGCGTGGGGTCACACACACACAGTCTGGCGTGGGGTCACACACACACAGTCTGGCGTGGGGTCACACACACACAGTCTGGCGTGGGGTCACACACACACAGTCTGGCGTGGGGTCACACACACACAGTCTGGCGTGGGGTCACACACACACAGTCTGGCGTGGGGTCACACACACACAGTCTGGCGTGGGGTCACACACACACAGTCTGGCGTGGGGTCACACACACAGTCTGGCGTGGGGTCACACACACACAGTCTGGCGTGGGGTCACACACACACAGTCTGGCGTGGGGTCACACACACACAGTCTGGCGTGGGGTCAGGCACCGTCAGCACGTCTGACTCTTAGTGCTGCAGACTTGGTAAGGTGTGTGTGTGTGTGAACAAAATGTGTGTCAATACTCACACAGCTTTTTCTATTCTCATTGACAACAAACAGCTGGTATGCAAAAGACAGCAGGAACATTCATGTCTTGAATTGTTCTGGAACCTTCAAAACACTGATTAATACAGGCGATGTAACCTACTGTTTACATTATGTGTGCTGAGGTATGTGTGATGGTTTGGACTTTGGGTTGTATCAGAACATGTTCTTTTCAAACAACAACTTTAATAACACGATGTTCTGATGTGTATGTGATATAGTTCCCTCTGTTCCGTCCAGTCTGAGTCACAGCGGAGTGATGCATCTGTCCTTGGCTAAGCAGGAAGTGGATATTTAAAAAAATATATATATATATATTTCACCTTTATTTAACCAGGTAGGCAAGTTGAGAACAAGTTCTCATTTACAATTGCGACCTGGCCAAGTTAAAGCAAAGCAGTTCGACAGATACAACGACACAGAGTTACACATGTAGTAAAACAAACGTACAGTCAATAATACAGTATAAACAAGTCTAAATACAATGTGAGCAAATTAGGTGAGAAGGGAGGTAAAGGCAAAAAAAGGCCATGGTGGCAAAGTAAATACAATATAGCAAGTAAAACACTGGAAAGGTAGTTTTGCAATGGAAGAATGTGCAAAGTAGAAATAAAAATAATGGGGTGCAAAGGAGCAAAATAAATAAATAATTAAATACAGTTGGGAAAGAGGTAGTTGTTTGGGCTAAATTATAGGTTTGCTATGTACAGGTGCAGTAATCTGTGAGCTGCTCTGACAGTTGGTGCTTAAAGCTAGTGAGGGAGATAAGTGTTTCCAGTTTCAGAGATTTTTGTAGTTTGTTCCAGTCATTGGCAGCAGAGAACTGGAAGGAGAGGCGGCCAAAGAAAGAATTGGTTTTGGGGGTGACTAGAGAGATATACCTGCTGGAGCGTGTGCTACAGGTGGGAGATGCTATGGTGACCAGCGAGCTGAGATAAGGGGGGACTTTACCTAGCAGGGTCTTGTAGATGACATGGAGCCAGTGGGTTTGGCGACGAGTATGAAGCGAGGGCCAGCCAACGAGAGCGTACAGGTCGCAATGGTGGGTAGTATATGGGGCTTTGGTGACAAAACGGATTGCACTGTGGTCCTTCTGTAGCTCAGTTGGTAGAGCATGGCGCTTGTAACGCCAGGGTAGTGGGTTCGATTCCCGGGATCACCCATACTTAGAATGTATGCACACATGACTGTAAGTCGCTTTGGATAAAAGCGTCTGCTAAATGGCATATATTATTATTATATATTGATAGACTGCATCCAATTTGTTGAGTAGGGTATTGGAGGCTATTTTGTAAATGACATCGCCAAAGTCGAGGATTGGTAGGATGGTCAGTTTTACAAGGGTATGTTTGGCAGCATGAGTGAAGGATGCTTTGTTGCGAAATAGGAAGCCAATTCTAGATTTAACTTTGGATTGGAGATGTTTGATATGGGTCTGGAAGGAGAGTTTACAGTCTAACCAGACACCTAAGTATTTGTAGTTGTCCACGTATTCTAAGTCAGAGCCGTCCAGAGTAGTGATGTTGGACAGGCGGGTAGGTGCAGGTAGCGATCGGTTGAAGAGTGTTACTCAGGAGCAGTGTGAAGCGAAAGGGGTCCCCACTGGGCAAAAAAACTGGTTGAATCAATGTTGTTTCCACATAATTTCAACCCCAAAAATTCAATGTAATGACGTTGAATCAACGTGAAAACTGATTAAGTTTGCATAAAGTCATCAACATAATAAGGGAATTACGGATTTTGTTCACCCAACTTTTTTGGGGTACTTTTAACCCCTTTTTCTCCCCAATTGTGGTAGTGACTGTCTTGTCCCATCGTTGCAACTCCCGTACGGACTCGGGAAAGGCAAAGGCTGAGAGCCATGCGTCCTCTGAAACACCGCCAAGCCACACTGCCACACTGCTTAACCCGGAAACCAACCACACCAATGTGTTGGAGGAAACACCATACAGCTGGAAACCGAAGTCAGTGTGCATGCACCCGGCCTGCCACAAGGAGTCGCTAGAGCGAGATGGGACAAGGACATCCCAGCCGGATAAAACCACCACAAATCTGGACAACGCTGGGCCAATTGTGCGCCGCCTCATGAGTATCCAGGTTGTGGCTGGCTGCGACGCAGCCTGGGATCAAACCTGGGTCTGTAGTGACACCCCTGGCACTGTGATGCAGTGCCTTAGACCGCTGCGCCACTCGGGAGGCCCCTTCACCCACATTTTTACTTTTTTGGGGGGATGATTTCACGTTGAATTCACATTAGTTGAAAACTAAACCAAAAGTAAATCAAAACTAGAATTTGAAATGACGTGTGTACCCAGTGTCACGACGTCAGCCGAAGTCGGTCCCTCTCCTTGTTCGGGCGGTGTTTTCGGCGGTCAACGTCACGCATCGCTGATCCTCTTTTCATTTTCCATTGGTTTTGTCTCGTCTTCCATCACACCTGGTTTCAATCCCATCAATTACATGTTGTGTATTTACCCCTCTGTTCCCCCTCATGTCCTTGTGCTCGTCTGTCCTGGTGTGTATTTACCCCTCTGTTCCCCCTCATGTCCTTGTGCTCGTCTGTCCTGGTGTGTATTTACCCCTCTGTTCCCCCTCATGTCCTTGTGCTCGTCTGTCCTGGTGTGTATTTACCCCTCTGTTCCCCCTCATGTCCTTGTGCTCGTCTGTCCTGGTGTGTATTTACCCCTCTGTTCCCCCTCATGTCCTTGTGCTCGTCTGTCCTGGTGTGTATTTACCCCTCTGTTCCCCCTCATGTCCTTGTGCTCGTCTGTCCTGGTGTGTATTTACCCCTCTGTTCCCCCTCATGTCCTTGTGCTCGTCTGTCCTGGTGTGTATTTACCCCTCTGTTCCCCCTCATGTCCTTGTGCTCGTCTGTCCTGGTGTGTATTTACCCCTCTGTTCCCCCTCATGTCCTTGTGCTCGTCTGTCCTGGTGTGTATTTACCCCTCTGTTAATGTCGGCAGGTTCTGGACCCATTATTTGAATCATCTTTTGTCCAGTGTTTTCTTTGTTTGTTATTCATGTGTCGTTTGGAAACCGTTTTTTCCTCTTGCGTCTGACTACTCTACCGCCAGTACGCTCCCCTTACATCCAGTGGTGCTCTGTTGCTCATATAACCATTTTAGTCATCATTCTCCGTCAGTCCACCAGCAGAGATACGGACTAGCCTCGGACACAAATTGGTTGCCTGCAATTAGGAAAGGAGGAGGTAGGCTCTTGCCCATTTGGGACATTGTCGTACCCCTAGCTACTGTACAACTCATCTATGTAAATATGAACTGGATGGATGGTCAGTTTACCCAATCCCATCCAATTAGAAATTACCACTCTACTCTACTGGACTAATAGAGATGACTACTCTACAGGACTAATATAGATGATTACTTTACAGGACTAATAGAGATGACTACTCTACAGGACTAATATAGATGATTACTCTACAGGACTAATAGAGATGACTACTCTACAGGACTAATAGAGATGACTACTCTACAGGACTAATATAGATGACTACTCTACAGGACTAATAGAGATGATTACTCTACAGGACTAATAGAGATGACTACTCTACTCTACAGGACTAATATAGATGATTGCTCTACTCTACAGGACTAATAGAGATGACTACTCTACTCTACAGGACTAATAGAGATGACTACTCTACTCTACAGGACTAATATAGATGACTACTCTACAGGACTAATAGAGATGACTGCTCTACTCTACAGGACTACTATAGATGACTACTTTACAGTACTAATATAGATGACTACTCTACTCTACAGGACTAATAGAGATGACTACTCTACAGGACGAATATAGATGATTACTCTACAGGACTAATAGAGATGATTACTCTACTCTACAGGACTAATATAGATGATTACTCTACTCTACAGGACTAATATAGATGACTACTCTACAGGACTAATAGAGATGACTACTCTACAGCACTAATAGAGATGACTACTCTACTCTACAGGACTAATATAGATGACTGCTCTACTCTACAGGACTAATATAGATGACAGCTCTACTCTACAGGACTAATAGAGATGACTACTCTACTCTACAGGACTAATAGAGATGACTACTCTACAGGACTAATAGAGATGATTACTCTACAGGACTAATAGAGATGATTACTCTACAGGACGAATAGAAATTACCACTCTACTCTACAGGACTAATAGAGATGACTACTCTACAGGACTAATAGAGATGATTACTCTACAGGACTAATAGTAATGACTACTCTACAGGACTAATATAGATGACTACTCTACAGGACTAATAGAGATGATTACTCTACAGGACTAATAGAGATCATTACTCTACAGGACTAATACAAACGACTACTCTACTCTACAGGACTAATAGAGATGACTACTCTACTCTACAGGACTAATATAGATGACTACTCTACAGGACTAATAGAGATGATTACTCTACAGGACTAATAGAAATGACTACTCTACTCTACAGGACTAATAGAGATGATTACTCTACAGGACGAATAGAAATTACCAGTCTACTCTACAGGACTAATAGAGATGACTACTCTACAGGACTAATAGAGATGACTACTCTACGGGACTAATAGAGATGACTACTCTACTCTACAGGACTAATAGGGATGACTACTCTACAGGACTAATAGAGATGACTACTCTACTGGACTAATAGAGATGACTACTCTACTGGACTAATAGAGATGACTACTCTATAGGACTAACAGAAATGACTACTCTACTGGACTAATAGAGATGACTACTCTACAGGACTAATAGAGATGACTACTCTACAGGACTAATAGAGATGACTACTCTACAGGACTAATAGAGATGACTACTCTACAGGACTAATAGAGATGACTACTCTACTGGACTAATAGAGATGACTACTCTACTGGACTAATAGAGATGACTACTCTACTCTACAGGACTAATATAGATGACTACTCTACAGGACTAATAGAGATGATTACTCTACAGGACTAAGAGAGATGATTACTCTACAGGACTAATAGAAATGACTACTCTACAGGACTAATAGAGATGACTACTCTACTGGACTAATAGAGATGACTACTCTACTCTACAGGACTAATAGAGATGACTACTGTACTCTACAGGACTAATAGAGTTGACTAGTCTACTCTACAGGACTAATAGAGATGACTAGTCTACTCTACAGGACTAATAGAGATGACTACTCTACTGGACTAATAGAGATGACTGCTCTACTCTACAGGACTAATAGAGATGACTACTCTACTCTACAGGACTAATAGAGATGACTACTCTACAGGACTAATAGAGATGACTACTCTACTCTACAGGACTAATATAGATGACTGCTCTACTCTACAGGACTACTATAGATGACTATTCTCCAGGACTAATAGAGATGACTACTCTACAGGACTAATAGAGATGACTGCTCTACTCTACAGGACTACTATAGATGACTACTCTACAGGACTAATATAGATGACTACTCTACTCTACAGGACTAATATAGATGACTACTCTACAGGACTAATAGAGATGACTACTCTACAGGACTAATATAGATGACTACTCTACTGGACTAATAGAGATTACTACTCTATAGGACTAATAGAAATGACTACTCTACTGGACTAATAGAGATGACTACTCTACAGGACTAATAGAGATGACTACTCTACAGGACTAATAGAGATGACTACTCTACAGGACTAATAGAGATGACTACTCTACTCTACAGGACTAATAGAGTTGACTAGTCTACTCTACAGGACTAATAGAGATGACCAGTCTACTCTACAGGACTAATAGAGATGACTACTCTTCTGGACTAATAGAGATGACCACTCTACAGGACTAATAGAGATGACTACTCTACTCTACAGGACTAATATAGATGACTGCTCTACTCTACAGGACTAATAGAGATGACTACTCTACAGGACTAATAGAGATGACTACTCTACAGGACTAATAGATATGACTACTCTACTCTACAGGACTAATATAGATGACTGCTCTACTCTACAGGACTACTATAGATGACTATTCTCCAGGACTAATAGAGATGACTACTCTACAGGACTAATAGAGATGACTGCTCTACTCTACAGGACTACTATAGAGGACTACTCTACAGGACTAATAGAGATGACTACTCTACAGGACTAATAGAGATTACTACTCTACAGGACTAATATAGATGATTACTCTACAGGACTAATAGAGATGACTGCTCTACTCTACAGGACTACTATAGATGACTACTCTCCAGGACTAATAGAGATGACTACTCTACTCTACAGGACTAATAGAGATTACTACTCTACAGGACTAATAGAGATGACTACTCTACTGGACTAATAGAGATGACTACTCTATAGGACTAATAGAAATGACTACTCTACAGGACTAATATAGATGATTACTCTACAGGACTAATAGAGATGACTGCTCTACTCTACAGGACTACTATAGATGACTACTCTCCAGGACTAATAGAGATGACTACTCTACTCTACAGGACTAATAGAGATGACTACTCTACAGGACTAATATAGATGACTACTCTACTGGACTAATAGAGATTACTACTCTATAGGACTAATAGAAATGACTACTCTACTGGACTAATAGAGATGACTACTCTACAGGACTAATAGAGATGACTACTCTACAGGACTAATAGAGATGACTACTCTACAGGACTAATAGAGATGACTACTCTACTCTACAGGACTAATAGAGATAACTACTCTACTCTACAGGACTAATAGAGTTGACTAGTCTACTCTACAGGACTAATAGAGATGACCAGTCTACTCTACAGGACTAATAGAGATGACTACTCTTCTGGACTAATAGAGATGACCACTCTACAGGACTAATAGAGATGACTACTCTACTCTACAGGACTAATATAGATGACTGCTCTACTCTACAGGACTAATAGAGATGACTACTCTACAGGACTAATAGAGATGACTACTCTACAGGACTAATAGATATGACTACTCTACTCTACAGGACTAATATAGATGACTGACTACTCTATTCTCCAGGACTAATAGAGATGACTACTCTACAGGACTAATATAGATGATTACTCTACAGGACTAATAGAGATGACTGCTCTACTCTACAGGACTACTATAGATGACTACTCTCCAGGACTAATAGAGATGACTACTCTACTCTACAGGACTAATAGAGATTACTACTCTACAGGACTAATAGAGATGACTACTCTACTGGACTAATAGAGATGACTACTCTATAGGACTAATAGAAATGACTACTCTACAGGACTAATATAGATGATTACTCTACAGGACTAATAGAGATGACTGCTCTACTCTACAGGACTACTATAGATGACTACTCTCCAGGACTAATAGAGATGACTACTCTACTCTACAGGACTAATAGAGATTACTACTCTACAGGACTAAGAGAGATGATTACTCTACAGGACTAATAGAAATGACTACTCTACTGGACTAATAGAGATGACTACTCTACAGGACTAATAGAGATGACTACTCTACTGGACTAATAGAGATGACTACTCTACTCTACAGGACTAATAGAGATGACTACTGTACTCTACAGGACTAATAGAGTTGACTAGTCTACTCTACAGGACTAATAGAGATGACTACTCTACTCTACAGGACTAATATAGATGACTACTCTACAGGACTAATAGAGATGATTACTCTACAGGACTAAGAGAGATGATTACTCTACAGGACTAATAGAAATGACTACTCTACTGGACTAATAGAGGTGACTACTCTACAGGACTAATAGAGATGACTACTCTACTGGACTAATAGAGATGACTACTCTACTCTACAGGACTAATAGAGATGACTACTGTACTCTACAGGACTAATAGAGTTGACTAGTCTACTCTACAGGACTAATAGAGATTACTAGTCTACTCTACAGGACTAATAGAGATGACTACTCTACTGGACTAATAGATATGACCACTCTACAGAACTAATAGAGAAGACTACTCTACTCTACAGGACTAATAGAGATGACTACTCTACAGGACTAATAGAGATGACTACTCTACTCTTAAAGGACTAATAGAGATGACTACTCTACTGGACTAATAGAGATGACTGCTCTACTCTACAGGACTAATAGAGATGACTACTCTACTCTACAGGACTAATAGAGATGACTACTCTACAGGACTAATAGAGATGACTACTCTACTCTACAGGACTAATATAGATGACTGCTCTACTCTACAGGACTACTATAGATGACTATTCTCCAGGACTAATAGAGATGACTACTCTACAGGACTAATAGAGATGACTGCTCTACTCTACAGGACTACTATAGATGACTACTCTACAGGACTAATAGAGATGACTACTCTACAGGACTAATAGAGATTACTACTCTACAGGACTAATATAGATGACTACTCTACAGGACTAATAGAGATGATTACTCTACAGGACTAATAGAGATGATTACTCTACAGGACGAATAGAAATTACCACTCTACTCTACAGGACTAATAGAGATGACTACTCTACAGGACTAATAGAGATGATTACTTTACAGGACTAATAGAAATGACTACTCTACTCTACAGGACTAATATAGATGACTACTCTACAGGAGGAATAGAGATGATTACTCTACAGGACTAATAGAGATCATTACTCTACAGGACTAATAGAAATGACTGCTCTACTCTACAGGACTAATATAGATGACTACTCTACTCTACAGGACTAATAGGGATGACTACTCTACAGGACTAATAGAGATGACTACTCTACTGGACTAATAGAGATGACTACTCTATAGGACTAATAGAAATGACTACTCTACTGGACTAATAGAGATGACTACTCTACAGGACTAATAGAGATGACTACTCTACAGGACTAATAGAGATGACTACTCTACAGGACTAATAGAGATGACTACTCTACAGGACTAATAGAGATGACTACTCTACTCTACAGGACTAATAGAGATGACTACTGTACTCTACAGGACTAATAGAGTTGACTAGTCTACTCTACAGGACTAATAGAGATGACTACTCTACAGGACTAATAGAGAAGACCACTCTACAGGACTAATAGAGATGACTACTCTACTCTACAGGACTAATAGAGATGACTACTCTACAGGACTAATAGAGATGACTAGTCTACTCTTAAAGGACTAATAGAGATGACTACTCTACTGGACTAATAGAGATGACTACTCTACTCTACAGGACTAATATAGATGACTGCTCTACTCTACAGGACTAATAGAGATGACTAGTCTACTCTACAGGACTAATAGAGATGACTACTCTACAGGACTAATAGAGATGACTACTCTACTCTACAGGACTAATATAGATGACTGCTCTACTCTACAGGACTACTATAGATGACTATTCTCCAGGACTAATAGAGATGACTACTCTACAGGACTAATAGAGATGACTGCTCTACTCTACAGGACTAATATAGATGACTGCTCTACTCTACAGGACTACTATAGATGACTACTCTACAGGACTAATAGAGATGACTACTCTACTCTACAGGACTAATATAGATGACTACTCTACAGGACTAATAGAGATGACTACTCTACAGGACTAATATAGATGACTACTCTACTGGACTAATAGAGATTACTACTCTATAGGACTAATAGAAATGACTACTCTACTGGACTAATAGAGATGACTACTCTACTGGACTAATAGAGATGACTACTCTACAGGACTAATAGAGATTACTACTCTACAGGACTAATATAGATGACTTACTCTACAGGACTAATAGAGATGACTGCTCTACTCTACAGGACTACTATAGATGACTACTCTCCAGGACTAATAGAGATGACTACTCTACTCTACAGGACTAATAGAGATTACTACTCTACAGGACTAATAGAGATGACTACTCTACTGGACTAATAGAGATGACTACTCTATAGGACTAATAGAAATGACTACTCTACACAGGACTAATATAGATGATTACTCTACAGGACTAATAGAGATGACTGCTCTACTCTACAGGACTACTATAGATGACTACTCTCCAGGACTAATAGAGATGACTACTCTACTCTACAGGACTAATAGAGATGACTACTCTACAGGACTAATAGAGATGACTACTCTACTGGACTAATAGAGATGACTACTCTATAGGACTAATAGAAATGACTACTCTACTGGGCTAATAGAGATGACTTCTCTACAGGACTAATAGAGATGACTACTCTACAGGACTAATAGAGATGACTACTCTACAGGACTAATAGAGATGACTACTCTACAGGACTAATAGAGATGACTAGTCTACTCTACAGGACTAATAGAGACTATGACTAGTCTACTCTACAGGACTAATAGAGATGACTACTCTACAGGACTAATAGAGAAGACTACTCTACTCTACAGGACTAATAGAGATGACTACTCTACTCTACAGGACTAATAGAGATGACTACTCTACAGGACTAATAGAGATGACATCTCTACAGGACTAATAGAGATGGCTACTCTACTCTTAAAGGACTAATAGAGATGACTACTCTACTGGACTAATAGAGATGACTACTCTACTGGACTACAGGACTAATGAGATGACTACTCTACTCTACAGGACTAATAGAGATGACTACTCTACAGGACTAATAGAGATGACTACTCTACTCTACAGGACTAATATAGATGACTGCTCTACTCTACAGGACTACTATAGATGACTACTCTCCAGGACTAATAGAGATGACTACTCTACAGGACTTATAGAGATGACTACTCTACTCTACAGGACTAATATAGATGACTGCTCTACTCTACAGGACTACTGTAGATGACTACTCTACAGGACTAATAGAGATGACTACTCTACAAGACTAATAGAGATTACTACTCTACAGGACTAATATAGATGATTACTGTACAGGACTAATAGAGATGACTGCTCTACTCTACAGGACTACTATAGATGACTACTCTCCAGGACTAATAGAGATGACTACTCTACAGGACTAATAGAGATTACTACTCTCCAGGACTAATAGAGATGACTACTCTACAGGACTAATAGAGATGACTACTCTACAGGACTACTATAGATGACTACTCTACTCTACAGGACTAATAGAGATGACTACTCTACTCTACAGGACTAATAGAGATTACTACTCTACAGGACTAATAGAGATTACTACTCTACAGGACTAATAGAGATGACTACTCTACTCTACAGGACTAATAGAGATTACTACTCTACAGGACTAATAGAGATGACTACTCTACTCTACAGGACTAATAGAGATGACTACTTGTCCTTACTTCCTCTGTAAGGAGAGGGAAGTGGTGCTACAGTAAACCTGCTGATTTCTCTGTAAAGTTACTTTGGGTGTCTTGAAAATTCTATGTATAATTACTATAAGCAGAGACGTGAGTGGTGCTCTTGAGACTCCTACTGTAAAACTCATCTCTGATTGGATTGCTGTTTAACCATGTCTCATGAGGGGAGAGTGCTATTCTATATTTACAACCCGTCTTGGTAAATATAAATGTATTGTTGTTGAAATGACCACTTAGAAATAACGACTTGTACCAGGAAGGAAGACTGTATGAATGCCTATTGCGTCTCCTTAATGAATTGTAGCTCCCGCTCTGGCGACTGCACAACTCATCTCTGTAAACATGAATGTATCAGATGGACGGACATTTCAAATTGGATAGATAGATAGATCCAATTTAAAATGGCTACTTGCATCCTTGAAATTAATACTTATACCGGGAGGACAATGTACATTCAGAAAGTATTCAAACCCCTTCCCTTTTTCCACATTTTAATACATTATGTGGATTAAATAACGAGATTCAATTAAATAATTATCATCAATCTACACACACTACCTCATAATGACAAAGTGAAAACAGGATAAGATTATTTTTGCCAATTTATTACAAATAAAAAAACAGAAATGCCTTATTTATGTACATTGCCAAGAAAAAGTATTTGGGGCCCCTTGGAAATATCGGGAATTCGGTATGAATTGGTCATGAGATCTGATCTTTATCTCTGTCACAACAATAGACAAACACGGTCTGCTTTAAACTAATAACCCACAAAACAATGATATGTTTCCATGTCTTTAATGAACACACCGTGTAAACAGTCACAGTGCAGGGTGGGAAAAGTATGTGAACCCTTGGATTTAATAACTGGTTGACCCTCCTTTGGTAGCAATAACCTCAACCAAACGTTTTCTGTAGTTGTGGATTAGACTTGCACAACGGTCAGGAGGAATTTTGGACCATTCCTCTTTACAAAATTGTTCAGCAATATTCTTGGGATGTCTGGTGTGAACTGCTCTCTTGAGGTCATGCCACAGCTTCTCAAATCAAATCAAAGTTGATCGGTCACATACATGGTTAGCAGATGTTAATGAGAGTGAAGCGAAATGCTTGTGCTTCTAGTTCCGACCGTGAAGTAAAATCTAACAAGTAATCTAACAATTTCACAACAACTACCTTATACACACAAATGTAAAGGAATGATTAAGAATATGTACATTAAAGTGGCTATAGATTGAGTCTGTATGTTGGCAGCAGCCACTCAATATTAGTGATGGCTGTTTAACAGTCTGATGGCAATGAAATAGAAGCGTTTTTCAGTCTCTTGGTCCCAGCTTTGATGCAACTGCACTGACCTCGCCTTCTGGATGATAACGGGGTGAACAGGCAGTGGCTCGGGTGGATGTGATCTTTTTGGCCTTCCTGTGAAATCGGGTGGTGTAGGTGTCCTGTCGGGCAGGTAGTTTGCCCCACGGTGATGCGTTGTGCAGACCTCACGACCCTCTGGAGAGCCTTGCGGTTGTAGGCGGAGCAGTTGCCGTACCAGGCGGTGATACAGCCCGACAGGATGCTCTCGATTGTGCATCTGTAAAACTTTGTGGCCGTTTTTGGTGACGAGCCAAATTTCTTCAGCCTCCTGAGGTTGAAGAGGCGCTGTTGCGCCTTCTTCACGACGCTGTCTGTGTGTGTGGACCATTTGTTTGTCCATGATGTGTACGCCGAGGAACTTTAAGCTTTCCACCTTCTCCACTACTGTACATTTGTTGTAGTTAGGGGGGTGCTCCCTCTGCTGTTTCCTGAAGTCCACGATCATCTCCTTTGTTTTGTTGACGTTGAGTGTGAGGTTATTTTCCTGACAACACACTCTGAGGACCCTCACCTCCTCCCTGTAGGCCGTTTAGTCGTTGTTGGTAATCAAGTCTACCACTGTAGTTTCTTCTGCAAACTTGATGATTGCGTTGGAGGCGTGCATGGCCACGCAGTCATGTGTGAACAGGGAGTACAAGAGAGGGCTGAGAACGCACCCTTGTGGGGACCCAGTGTTGAGGATCAGCGGGATGGAGATGTTGTTACCTACCCTCACCACCTGGGGGTGACCCGTCAGATAGTATAGGATCCAGTTGCACAGGGCGGGGTCGAAACCCAGGGTCTCGAGCTTAATGACGAGTTTGGAGGGTACTATGGAGTTAGATGCTGAGCTGTAATCGATGAACAGCATTCTTACATAGGTATTCCTCTTGTCCAGCTGCTCTCAGGACGCGGCGAGG
Organism: Oncorhynchus keta; assembly: GCF_023373465.1. Lineage (NCBI taxonomy): Eukaryota > Metazoa > Chordata > Actinopteri > Salmoniformes > Salmonidae > Oncorhynchus > Oncorhynchus keta. The sequence goes on along the minus strand of NC_068437.1, from coordinate 53,074,069 downwards.
GATTTCGTGTGGGCCAGCAGCCTTGCGAGGGTTAAAACGTTTAAATGTTTTACTCACTTTGACTGCGGTGAAGTAGAGACCGCAGGTTTTGGTAGCTGGCCGTGTCAGTGGCACTGTATTGTCCTCAAAGCGAACAAAGAAGTTGTTTAGTTTGTCTGGGAGCAAGACATTGGTGACCGCGACGGGCCTGGTTTTGTTTTTGTAGTCCGTGATTGACTGTAGACCCTGCCATATACGTCTCGTGTCTGAGCCATTGAATTGCAAATCTACTTTGTCTCTATACTGAAGCTTAGCTTGCGGAGGGAATAGCTCCACTGTTTGTATTTGGTCATGTTTCCAGTCGCCTTGCCATGATTAAAAGCAGCGCTTTCAGTTTTTCACCAATGCTGCCATCAATCCACGGCTTCGAGTTGGGGAAGGTTTTAATAGTCACCGTGGGTACAGCATCACCGATGCACTTGCTAATAAACTCGCTCACCGAATCAGCGTATACATCAATGTTGTTGTCCGAGGCTATACGGAACATATCCAAGTCCACATGATCGAAGCAATCTTGAAGCGTGGAATCTGATTGGTCGGACCAGCGTTGAAAAGACCTAAGCACGGGCATTTCCTGTTTTAGTTTCTGTCTATAGGCTGGGAGCAACAAAATGGAGTCCTGGTCAGATTTGCTGAAAGGAGGGCGAGGGAGGGCTTTGTATGCGGCGCGGAAATTAGAGAAGCAATGATCCAGAGTTTTGCCAGCCCGTGTCGCGCGTTCAATATGCTGATCAAATTTAGGTTTTCAGATTAGCCTTGTTAAAATCCCCAGCTACAATAAATGCAGCCTCGGGATATGTTGTTTCCAGTTTACATAGAGTCCAATGAAGCACGAGGTGTCTGCTTGGGGGATATACACGTCATCTCAATCGGGTTGAGGTCAGGACTCTGACTGGGCCACTCTAGAAGGCATATTTTTTTTTATGTTGAAGCCATTCTGTTGTTGATTTACCTCTTGTGCATTTTTGCAAACTTCAGACGTACAGCAATGTTTTTTTTGGACAACAGTGGCTTCTTCCGTTGTCCTCCCATGAACACCATTCTTGTTTCGTATTTTATGTATCGTAGACTCGTCAACAGAGATGTTAGCATGTTCCAGAGATTTTTGTATGTCTTTAGCTCACTCTTCTTAAACCTCATTGAGCATTCTGCGCTGTGCTCTTGCAGTCATCTTTGCAGGACGGCCACTCCTAGGGAGAGTAGCAACAGGTCTGAACTTTCTCCATTTATAGACAATTTGTCTTACCGTGGACTGATGAACATCAAGGCTTTTAGAGATACTTTTGTAACCCTTTCCAGATTTATGCAAGTCAACAATTCTGAATCTGATATTTGTTTTGCACGTTTAGAACATCCTAAAGCTTGATTATGCACTTAGTTTGACCATTTTAGTCGACATATAATATGTAATTTTGAAGTTTTGATGCGCATCCACTATAATTTTGGCTGCATTTCAGCCGGAATTTGTCGCGTTTGATAACCCAAAGACACAGACTTGAAAGCCAAACGCAGTTTTTGGTAAGTATGACTCCTTCCACGTCTTCTGATCGAAGAACATCAAAGGTAAGGGAATATTTATGTGGTAATTTTGTGTTTCTGTGGACTCCCAACCTCTAGAGGAGACATACTGCTAATATCTGAGCGCCGTCTCAGTATAGCCTAGTGAACGAATTCTGTAATGTTAAAAATAAATGTAACACAGCGGTTGCATTAAGAAGAAGTGTATCTTTCTAACTATATGTAGAACATGTATATTTAGTCAAAGTTTATGATGTGTATTGCTTGTTATCTGACGTTATCTGGCGGAGCTATCATAATTTCTCCGGACATTTGAGTAGCATTTTTTGAACATGGCGTCATTGTAAACAGAGATTTATGGATATAAATTGCATATTATTGAAAAAAACATAAATGTACTGTGTAACATGTCCTATTACTGTCATCTGATGAAGATTTTCAAAAGGTTAGTGAATTATTTTTCTTTTAATGTTGATTGCATCTTTTGTTCAACATGGCTATTCAATTTAGCTGTGTCTTTGGTGGTGGTTTGACATAAATATGTGCTATGTATTCACCGTAAAACATTTTAGAAATCTGACTTGCTGGCTAGATGAACAAGGTGTTTATCTTTCATTTGAGCTATTGGACTTGTTAATGTGTGGAGGTTAAATATTTTAAAGAATATTTTTGCATTCCATGCGCAACGTTCCAGCTGAACGTGGGAGGGGTCGTTCCCAAAAGGGAACCCCCCACGTTAACAGGTTTTAAGTCTTCTGAGATCTTTTTTGTTTTTTTCTTGCCACTGTAAGTATTTAGACCCTTTGCTGTGAGACTTGATCATCCTTGAGATGTTTCTACAACTTCATTGGAGTCCACCTCTGGTAAATTCAATTGATTGGACATGATTTGGAAAGGCACACACCTGTCTATTTAAAGGTCTCACAGTTGACAGTGCATGTCAGAGCGAAAACCAAGCCATGAGGTTGAAGGAATTATCCATAGAGTTCCGTGACAGGTCTGCAACAACACAGACTTCTCCATCATTGTTAAATCATTCTTGAATGGAAGAGGTTTGGAAACGGGCGACCAGCTCTTCCTGGAGTTGTCTGCCCGGCCAAACTGATAAATCGGGGAGACGGGCCTTGGTCAGGGAGGTGACCAAGAACCTGATGGTCACTCTGACAGAGCTCCAGAGTTCCTCTGTGGAGATGGGAGAACCTTCCAGAAGGACAACCATCTCTGCAGCACTCCACCAATCAGGCCTTTATTGTAGAATGGCCAGATGGAAGCCACTCCTCAGTAAAAGGCACATGACAGCCTGTTTTGAGTTTGCCAAAAGGCACCTAATGGACTCTCAGACCATGAGAAACAAGATTATTTGGTCTGATGAAACCAAGATTGAACTCTTTGGCCTGAATGCCAAGCGTCACGTCAGAAGGAAACCTGGCACCATCCCTACGGTGAAGCATGGTGGTGGCAGCTTCAATCTGTGGTATGTTTTTCGGTTGCAGGGACTGGAAAACCTGGTTGAATCTGCTTTCCACCAGACACTGGGAGATTAATTCACCTTTCAGTAGAACAATAACCTAAAACACAAGGTCAAATCTTCATTGGAACACTAGGCCTAATACACACTGCAGTTGCTTACCACAAGAAGACAGTGAATGTTCCTGAGTGGCCGAGTTACAGTTTAGAATTAAATCCACATAAACATTCAAGACCTGAAAATGCTAGCAATGATCAACAACCAATTTGACAGAGCTTGAAGAATTGGCAAATGTGGCACAATCCAGGTGTGGAAAGCTCTTAGACTTTTCCAGAAAAGCTCACAGCTTTAATCGTTGCCAAAGGTGGTTCTAGTATTGACGTAGTGGTAATAATATAATATATAATAATATTTTATTTTTAGCAGACGCTTTTATTTTCAAAGCGTCACTTACAGTCATGTGTGCATACATTCTACGTATGGGTGGTCCCGGGAATCGAACCCACTACCCTGGCGTTACTTTCTGAAGCGCCATGCTCTACCAACTGAGACAGAAGGACCACACGTAGTGGTGTGGATACTTATCTAAATGAGACATTTCGATATTTTATTTTTATTACATCTGCAAAAATGTCTAAAAACATGTTTCCCTTTGTCATTATGAGGTATTGTGCGTAGATGGGTGATTTAAAAAATAAATAAAATAAATTCAGGCTGTAACACAACAGAATGTTATATTAGTCAAGGAGTGTGAACTTTCTGAAGGCATTGGGGCATGTCACGCCCTGAACATAGACAGTCCTTGGTTCTCTATGGTGTAGTAGGTCAGGGCGTGATTAGGGGTTCTAGTATGTCTATTTCTATTGGGGGACATATTTAGGTAGCCATTTCCCCACCTGTGTTTGTGGGATATTGTTTGTGTTTAGTTGCACGTCATGACGTCACGTATCATTGTTTATTTATTGTTTTGCAGATAGAAAATGTGGAACTAAACTCACGCTGCGCCTTGGTCCGCTCATTACCACGATCGTGACACTGCAAGTGCCTTGTAATCAAATGCTTTGCTATTGGGGATTCTTGTCGACATCATGAACATTAAAACTGTGAATGTGAAAAACGACGACGACGCTGGTATTCATCACAATTCTAAAAGTGATGGATCTCTTTTTATAAGCATTAAACTGTTGAGATGTGATAAGCAATAAAACGTTGGAACAAATGGGTCCTATCCACGGCCTCGCTGGTATTCAGAGTCAAATGGGTTCTATACACGGCCTCGCTGGTATTCAGAGTCAAATGGGTCCTATACACGGCCTCGCTGGTATTCAGAGTCAAATGGGTTCTATACACGGCCTCGCTGGTATTCAGAGTCAAATGGGTTCTATACACGGCCTCGCTGGTATTCAGAGTCAAATGGGTCCTATACACGGCCTCGCTGGTATTCAGAGTCAAATGGGTCCTATACACGGCCTCGCTGGTATTCAGAGTCAAATGGGTTCTATCCACGGCCTCGCTGGTATTCAGAGTCAAATGGGTCCTATACACGGCCTCGCTGGTATTCAGAGTCAAATGGGTCCTATACACGGCCTCGCTGGTATTCAGAGTCAAATGGGTTCTATACACGGCCTCGCTGGTATTCAGAGTCAAATGGGTTCTATACACGGCCTCGCTGGTATTCAGAGTCAAATGGGTCCTATCCACGGCCTCGCTGGTATTCAGAGTCAAATGGGTCCTATCCACGGCCTCGCTGGTATTCAGAGTCAAATGGGTTCTATACACGGCCTCGCTGGTATTCAGAGTCAAATGGGTTCTATACACGGCCTCGCTGGTATTCAGAGTCAAATGGGTTCTATACACGGCCTCGCTGGTATTCAGAGTCAAATGGGTCCTATACACGGCCTCGCTGGTATTCAGAGTCAAATGGGATCTATACACGGCCTCGCTGGTATTCAGAGTCAAATGGGTCCTATACACGGCCTCGCTGGTATTCAGAGTCAAATGGGTTCTATACACGGCCTCGCTGGTATTCAGAGTCAAATGGGTTCTATACACGGCCTCGCTGGTATTCAGAGTCAAATGGGTCCTATACACGGCCTCGCTGGTATTCAGAGTCAAATGGGTTCTATACACGGCCTCGCTGGTATTCAGAGTCAAATGGGTCCTATACACGGCCTCGCTGGTATTCAGAGTCAAATGGGTTCTATACACGGCCTCGCTGGTATTCAGAGTCAAATGGGTTCTATACACGGCCTCGCTGGTATTCAGAGTCAAATGGGTCCTATACACGGCCTCGCTGGTATTCAGAGTCAAATGGGTTCTATACACGGCCTCGCTGGTATTCAGAGTCAAATGGGTTCTATACACGGCCTCGCTGGTATTCAGAGTCAAATGGGTCCTATACACGGCCTCGCTGGTATTCAGAGTCAAATGGGTCCTATCCACGGCCTCGCTGGTATTCAGAGTCAAATGGGTCCTATACACGGCCTCGCTGGTATTCAGAGTCAAATGGGTCCTATACACGGCCTCGCTGGTATTCAGAGTCAAATGGGTTCTATCCACGGCCTCGCTGGTATTCAGAGTCAAATGGGTCCTATACACGGCCTCGCTGGTATTCAGAGTCAAATGGGTCCTATACACGGCCTCGCTGGTATTCAGAGTCAAATGGGTCCTATCCACGGCCTCGCTGGTATTCAGAGTCAAATGGGTCCTATACACGGCCTCGCTGGTATTCAGAGTCAAATGGGTTCTATACACGGCCTCGCTGGTATTCAGAGTCAAATGGGTTCTATACACGGCCTCGCTGGTATTCAGAGTCAAATGGGTCCTATACACGGCCTCGCTGGTATTCAGAGTCAAATGGGTTCTATACACGGCCTCGCTGGTATTCAGAGTCAAATGGGTCCTATACACGGCCTCGCTGGTATTCAGAGTCAAATGGGTCCTATACACGGCCTCGCTGGTATTCAGAGTCAAATGGGTCCTATACACGGCCTCGCTGGTATTCAGAGTCAAATGGGTTCTATACACGGCCTCGCTGGTATTCAGAGTCAAATGGGTTCTTCTCCTATCATTAAACTAACAGATTAGATTTGGCTTCCACATGACAAATGAAATGTCTTTTTTTTTTTGGCCGGCTGTCTGATGGTAGAGATTGGATTTCTGTTGTCCTCTCTGTAGGAAATGTACAGGGAAACATTAGCTAAACAAACACACAACAACTTCAAAGGGTTGATCCAGACTGAGGCTGAGTACCGGCAGGTTGCTCCAAAGACGTTTTCAGATTATGGAGCTCGACTAAGAAAACAGCAAAACTATTTGGTTAGTTCCTCTTTCGATAACAACAACCTATTGTCAACAACAACAATGAAAACTACAAAAACAGATGTACGCATCTTATCTTCTGCTTATAATGATCGGTATACTTGGTGGTTGAGTAGTAAAGATTAGGATGCACAATGGATAAGATGTGATTGAAAATCATTCAAATACAGTATGTGATGATTTGAATTTATTGATGATCTAATACATGTGTCCCATCTGGCCCTCATACCATCACCATCACCTAATCATCCCCAGCTTACAATTGGTTCATTCACCTCCCCCCCTCCTCTCTCCTGTAACTATTCCCCAGGTCGTTGCTGTCAATTAGAATGTGTTCTCAGTCAACTTGCCTAGTAAAATAAGGGTTAACTAAAATAATACGTGTCCCCAAACCAGCAAGAGATTGAATGACCAGTGAGTTGAAATCTGAGACAGAGTGATTGTGAATAATGTTCCCAACAGGAGAAGTGTGGTGCAGGAAACACACACTACGGTGCCAAACTTGGTCAACAGATGGTGAACAACAGCACTACCAACGCAATATCACACCGAGGTCAGAGAGGGAGAGAAAGAGGGAGATACAGGGGGGAGGGGTAAGAGAGAGTGGGGAGGAAGGAGAGAGAGGGGAAAAGAGCGAGACAGAGGGATGGAGGGGTGGAGAGGGAGGGGAGGGTCTGACTGAAAAGACACTTGATTAAAAAAATGTTTTGTAGTAATCCCTCAGTAGCTGTTGCGTAATGGTGTTTGTTTTAACATTGTTCCAAATGTTCCTACATTGCAGCCCACATTCCCCATTCACTCTTCATTCGTTCCCTATTCAATATTCTCTCTTCGTCCCCCCCCCCTCTCTCTCTCTCCCTCTCCTTCTCCCTCTCTCCTCCTTCACCGTCTCTCTCTCTCTCTCTCTCTCTCTCCCCTCTCCCTCTCCTTCTCCCTCTCTCCTCCTTCACTGTCTCCCTCCCTCTCTCTCTCTCTTCCTCTCCCTCCCTCTCTCTCTCCCTTCCTCTCTCCTCCTTCTACATCTCCCTCTCCTCTTCTGGCACTGCAGCAAGCAGGTGCGGAGTGAATCGGTGTGATGCATGGTGGGAGGACTGGAATAACAATGATTTATTCTCACCCCTCTCTAGGCAGGATGAAGAAATATGTTTAAAGTTGCCCAGAGAAACAGACGTCCTGAGGCACACATGGAGAGGCGGGATGTTGCTTAGCTAGGAGCTGGTTTAGTGAAGTTGCCCAAAGAAACAGACATCCCGAGGCACATAGGGAGATGATAGCTATTTAATATCACTAGGAAGAAATAATAAGATGTGTCCCAACTGTCCCTGGTCTCACCTAAGTCTATTGACTTCAGACGTGCTGATCAGTTTTGATTTTAGCATGTCAATGGGAAGAGATAAACAAACTGGGCCTGTATAAAGCAGTCCCAACACCTTACCACTGCTACACCTGGCTATCAGCGGACCCAACAGCAGTCCCAACACCTTACCACTGCTAGACCTGGCTATCAGCTGACCCAACAGCAGTCCCAACACCTTACCACTGCTAGACCTGGCTATCAGCTGACCCAACAGCAGTCCCAATACCTTACCACTGCTACACCTGGCTATCGGCTGACCCAACAGCAGTCCCAACACCTTACCACTGCTACACCTGGCTATCAGCTGACCCAACAGCAGTCCCAACACCTTAACACTGCTACACCTGGCTATCAGCTGACCCAACAGCAGTCCCAACACCTTACCACTGCTACACCTGGCTATCAGCGGAGCCAACAGCAGTCCCAACACCTTACCACTGCTACACCTGGCTATCAGCGGAGCCAACGGCAGTCCCAACACCTTGCCACTGCTACACCTGGCTATCAGCTGACCCAACAGCAGTCCCAACACCTTACCACTGCTACACCTGGCTATCAGCAGAGCCAACAGCAGTCCCAACACCATACCACTGCTACACCTGGCTATCAGCTGACCCAACAGCAGTCCCAACACCTTACCACTGTCCCAACACCCAACAGCAGTCCCACCACTGCTACACCTGGCTATCAGCTGACCCAACAGCAGTCCCAACACCTTACCACTGCTACACCTGGCTATCAGCTGACCCAACAGCAGTCCCAACACCTTACCACTGCTACACCTGGCTATCAGCTGACCCAACAGCAGTCCCAACACCTTACCACTGCTACACCTGGCTATCAGCTGACCCAACAGCAGTCCCAACACCTTACCACTGCTACACCTGGCTATCAGCTGACCCAACAGCAGTACCAACACCTTACCACTGCTACACCTGGCTATCAGCTGACCCAACAGCAGTACCAACACCTTACCACTGCTACACCTGGCTATCAGCTGACCCAACAGCAGTCCCAACACCTTACCACTGCTACACCTGGCTATCAGCTGACCCAACAGCAGTCCCAACACCTTACCACTGCTACACCTGGCTATCAGCTGACCCAACAGCAGTACCAACACCTTACCACTGCTACACCTGGCTATCAGCTGACCCAACAGCAATACCAACACCTTACCACTGCTACACCTGGCTATCAGCTGACCCAACAGAAGTCCCAACACCTTACCACTGCTACACCTGGCTATCAGCTGACCCAACAGCAGTCCCAACACCTTACCACTGCTACACCTGGCTATCAGCTGACCCAACAGCAGTCCCAACACCTTACCACTGCTACACCTGACTATCAGCGGAGCCTTGTCTGGCAGTGAAACAGTTCATTCAGCCTCATTTACTGTCTTTAAAAAAATGTGCTGATATGGCTGACTTGCTTCGACAAATGTGGTTTCTACTGACAATTGAGATGTACAAACTATGGCATAAGGGGACGACAAGCGGATACGAGGCAATCCGTAATTTCAATTAAGACATTAATGAGCGAGCTAGGACGGCCGTACAGTAGTCAATATAACTATTTGCTCAGCACTTTTGAAATGTACAGCGACAGAATTCAGAACATGGGCCATTCTTACAGTGTTCTCCCTGTACACCAAGTCAGAACCGCAGGATAAATAAAGGGGGCATGTAAGCAGACAATGAAAGCTCTTCCAACATTTGATGATTACATTTCTCAAAAACAGATTGCTGAAAAAAACAGGTAAGCATCACCAAGTCAGAACAGAGGTGAAAATAGACCAAATTATTAGGGTAAGGCACATGGGCAACTAACAGCTTACTACACAACATACACTTAGTATTACTTTTTTAGCTACAGTATACACATCTCTCTGGCATAATACATCATTAATGCAGCAGCATACAAGACATTTTTGGACTCACCTTGTTGTGCCGTGCTCACTTGGACAGGAAGGTGGCGCGGCGGTTCTTCGTGGGCAAATTTTGTCATCAAAAACTTTGTCATTAAATCTGCCCTTTCTCTGGATTTATGGTGCTTTTAATACGACTGGGAACTCGGAAAAGTTGATTCATAATGACGTCAGTGATCTTCAGGTTGTAGCTCTAGAAAGAGGCTCGAGTTCTGGATTTACAATTCTGAATTGGTTGAAAGTTCCCAGTTGTCTTGAACTCACTAAAATCAGAGTTTGCAGTTCTGAGTTAATAGCTGTTTTGAGAGCAGCACAAATCATGCTTCGTTGAATGTTTATCATTTTAAACTAGGAAAAGATACCCTTAATCTTAGACTTTGTACCACACAGACACTCCACTGAATAACAAGCCAATGATTGCTTTGCAATGCTTGCAGTTAGCCACTGATTAATTCCAAACCACTCATTGTTGACTTTGCAATTTCCAACTTGTTGTGTAATGTTTATGTCCAATGGCTGATGAGCACAGATACATTTTATCTATAATTTCTCTTCATTACTTCTCTTCATTTGACAAGGATTCAAAAGGATTTGCCAGTAGATTGTCGACTTGATTCATGATGATGACTGCTAGCTAAGATTTTGAAAGTATGATGTTGACACTCAGGCTAATCAAAGCTACTGTACATATAACGTTATTTGACGTGATTTCTATCTGTGGCCAATGACCTTGAGCCTTCTTGGATGGGCACTTCTAATGCAACTCTATGGCAGCACCCAAGGGGCTTGAATTTAAGGTCTATACTTAGACTTGGCAGTGACATCGTGTCCCCATGAGTGACAGAACACTGAGCCAATCACGGCACGACACTCCATATTTTCTGCTGGCTTGCCCCGCCACAGAAGCACAGGCTGAAACACCTGCATTTTTACTCAATAAAACAAAACAAGAGATCACGTCTGTATGGGGCATTATTATGTCAATGATATACATGTTTTTTTTTTACATTGTTTTATATTGTTATGTGACACATATTAATACCATATTAATGCCAAATAACATGCAAAACATTTTTTTTTTTGCTAAAAGATGTGCTCAAAACAGGTGGGACTTTGCCCTGAATGACGGGTTGCCATTGGTGATGATTCATATCTCAATCTGTGATGCACCAACCCTCACCCTGGGCCTCCTCTACACACGGGAATTTATATACTCAACAATCTAATGAAAGCTTGAATGTACTGTCCTTTGAGTGTCTTCAAGTGCACATAAGGCAGGCAGGCAGGCAGGCTAACTGTGATCGGTTATCAACCTGACCAAGACAATGGGTAGAGAGGAGAGAGCTCAGGAGGGCACTGCTCTGATTCGTAGCATTGAGTATGCGGACAGATGGGCGGGTGGAGGAGAAGGGAAATGGAGGTAATAGCTGAGAGAGAGAGAGAGAAAAGGTAGAGGGAAAAGTGGGAAAAGAGGAGAGCTCAGGAGGGCACTGCCCTGATTCACAGCATTCAGATGATGGAGATAAACGAGGGAGAGATTGGGAGAGAGAGATTGAGGTAAAGATGGAAGAAAGAGTGGAGAGTGAGAGAAAGGAGGGAATGGTAGGGAAAGAGCAGGAGAGATGAGTGAGGCGAGGATGAAGGGAGAGAGGAGGGAATGTCATGGTGAAATGTTCTGTTGATTTGACGTTGAATTCATGTTAGTTGACAACTCAACCAAATGTAAATCAAAACTAGACGTTGAACTCTCGCTCTCTCAATTTCAATATAAGGGTTTTATTGGCATGGGAAACATGTGTTTACATTGTCAAAGCAAGTGAAATAAATTAACAGTAAATCTCTCTCTGTCCGTTTCTCCATCTCTCTCTCTCTCAATCTCTGTTTCTCTCTCAATCTCTGTTTCTCCTCTCTCTCTCTCTCTCTCTCTCTCTCTCTCTCTCTCTCTCTCTCTCTCTCTCTCTCTCTCTCTCTCTCTCTCTCTCTCTCTCTCACTCAATCTCTATCCGTCTCTCTCTCTAAGTATTATGTCTCTGAGTGTCTTTCTGTCACTGTTTTCTCATCTGACAGAGCCTAAATCCCTGTGGTATACTACATGCACTATTCTGTCACCAATTCACTTACCACTTTGAACCCGCGTCAACCGCCTCGACAATGTTGGGTCTACGAGGTCTGTGTAGATATAGTAAGATATAGCCGTTATTAGATGCATGTTGTTTACATGGCTAAAGGAATGTTGGGAGGATGACACTGCCTGCCCTCTGTTTTGTTTGTTGTACTGACCATGTTGTTGTTGTTGTTGTTGTTGTTGTTAGCGCTCCCGTAAACAGTATTATGCTTGAGTAATACCATGCCAAACCTGTCACTCGACCTAATACTCACAATGCACCACGGTCCAGTGGTCCAACTTCCATCAGGAAGCACTTTTTATGATAGGAGTTATATAATGAACGATAATGATAAGGTTTGAAAGTAATCCGGTTTTAAAGCCATGATTTCTGCAGCTGGCCAGGTGTAGCTGTGGATTATTTTGCCAAAAATATCACAACTATTTTAATGTCACTTTTATACAGGACGATTAATGATAATGGACTGTGATGGATGTAGACATTTATCTGAACTGAAATTGTTTTTATAAAAGTCCTGTTGTCTGCATGAATCGTTGCTGCTATTTATATCTAGCCATTGATGTTTGTTCTATACACATGGAGTGGGAGATGTGAGCACGCAGTTTATATCCAATCAGCCTTCTCACCTCACCCCCATTTTTCACGATGACAGAATTCATGTTCACATCTTGTTCCTTCTGGTTTCCCCCTCGGGGCGTTGGGGAGGTAGATGAGAGATGGATGGTGTTGTTTTGAAATGGTGGCATGTCTCCATACTAGTCCTTCTATTAGTGATCATAAATAATTGGCTGTGAACGACTGAGTGCCGACACTATTTTTAGAGCTTATTGTTGCTTGTTTGTTTCTCGAAGGAGCTCAGACGAAGGAGCTATTAGCGCCTCCATCTCTTCCTCTCCATCTCTTCCTCTTCCTCCATCTCTCCATCCATCTCTTCCTCTCCCGAATGGCGCAGCGGTCTAAGGCACTGCATCTCAGTGCTAGAGGGATCCCTGGTTAGATTCCAGACTGTATCACAACCGGCCGTGATTGGGAGTCCCGTAGGGCGGTGCACAAAATAGTAGGCCGTCATTTTAAATAAGAATTTGTTCTTAATTATATCAAATAAAATAAATAGATTGCTGCCTCTCCATCTCACTCACTGAACAGGAGCTGACAATGTTTCTGGTCATTAGTGAGGTCCTAAAGACCACTTAGCCATCTGTTACTATAACTTGTGAGGCTTCAAACAGAGACTGTGTTACCTGAAGACAGTGGCTCAGTCAAAGAGAAAATTACTTGAATGTAGACCGTATCCGATCAGAGCCTTAGTCACAACCCCTAAAGTCTTTAAAACAGCATCCTTCTACTGCTAAGGAGTATTAACTTTACCTCGCTCCCTTTACCTCGCTCCCTTTACCTCGCTCTCTTTACCTCCCTTTATCTCGCTCTCTTTACCTCCCTTTACCTCGCTCTCTTTACCTCCCTTTATCTCGCTCTCTTTACCTCCCTTTATCTCGCTCTCTTTACCTCCCTTTATCTCGCTCTCTTGACCTCCCTTTATCTCGCTCTCTTTACCTCCCTTTACCTCGCTCTCTTTACCTCCCTTTACCTCGCTCTCTTTACCTCCCTTTACCTCGCTCTCTTTCCCTCCCTTTATCTCGCTCTCTTTACCTCCCTTTACCTCGCTCTCTTTACCTCCCTTTATCTCGCTCTCTTTACCTCCCTTTATCTCGCTCTCTTTACCTCCCTTTATCTCGCTCTCTTTACCTCCCTTTACCTCGCTCCCTTTACCTCCCTTTACCTCCTTTTACCTCGCTCTCTTTACCTCCCTTTACCTCCCTTTACCTCGCTCCCTTTACCTCCCTTTACCTCCTTTTACCTCGCTCTCTTTACCTCAGAATGCTCAGGTGTCCTGAAGGGCACATAGTTTGCCCCCGGTGATGCGTTGTGCAGACATCACTACCCTCTGTAGAGCCTTACGGCTGTGGGCAGAGCAATTGCTGTACCAGGCGGTGACAGGATGCTCTCGATTGTGCATCTATAAAAGTTTGAGTGTCAAATCAGGTCTACCACTGTAGTGTCATCTGCAAACTTGATTGAGTTGTAGGCATGCATAGCCACGCAGTCATGGGTGAACATGGAGTACAGGAGAGGGCTGAGAACGCACCCTTGTGGGGCCCCAATGTTGAGGATCAGTGGGGTGGAGATGTTGTCCCCTACCCTCACGACCTGGGGGCGGCCCGACAAAGTCCAGGACCCAGTTTCACAGGGCGGGGTCGAGACCCAGGGTCTCGAGCTTAATGATGAGTTTGGAGGGTACTATAGTGTTGAATGCTGAGCTGTAATCGATGAACAGCATTCTTACATAGATATTCCTCTTGTCCAGATGGGTTAGAGCAGTGTGATTGTGTCGTCTGTGGACCTATTTGGGAGGTAAGCAAATTGAAGAGGGTCTAGGGTGTCAGGTAGGGTGGAGGTGATATGATCCTTGACTAGTCTCTCAAAGCACTTCATGATAATGGAAGTGAGTGCCACAGGTCCCAGAGCTGTCAGACTGGTGGCACCAATGGTCCCAGAGCGGTCAGACTGGTGGCACCAACGGTCCCAGAGCGGTCAGACTGGTGGCACCATCGGTGGCGGTCAGACTGGTGGCACCATCGGTCCCAGAGCGGTCAGACTGGTGGCACCAACGGTCCCAGAGCGGTCAGACTGGTGGCGGTCAGACTGGTGGCACCATCGGTCCCAGAGCGGTCAGACTGGTGGCACCAACGGTCCCAGAGCGGTCGGTCCCAGAGCGGTCAGACTGGTGGCACCAACGGTCCCAGAGCGGTCAGACTGGTGGCACCAACGGTCCCAGAGCGGTCAGACTGGTGGCACCAACGGTCCCAGAGCGGTCAGACTGGTGGCACCAACGGTCCCAGAGCGGTCAGACTGGTGGCACCAACGGTCCCAGAGCGGTCAGACTGGTGGCACCAACGGTCCCAGAGCGGTCAGACTGGTGGCACCAACGGTCCCAGAGCGGTCAGACTGGTGGCACCAACGGTCCCAGAGCGGTCAGACTGGTGGCACCAACGGTCCCAGAGCGGTCAGACTGGTGGCACCAACGGTCCCAGAGCGGTCAGACTGGTGGCACCAACGGTCCCAGAGCGGTCCTGGTGGCAGGTCCCAGAGCGGTCAGACTAGTGGCACCATCAGTTCCAGAGCGGTGGGGCAATTTTTACTCCTTGGGGCTTCGAGTTTTACATTATGTTAACCTATCTAGGAAAACTCTGAACCCTATAAGGTACGACAGTGATAAATCAGTTGTAAAAAGGTTTATATGGCTATGCTGGGACCGGTTTTTCCTAATCAAGTCACACACAAAAAAAACTCCTGGCCCTGGGAGGGATGTACCCTTTCAAACTACAGCTAGCTTATATTTGTTCACATAAATTACATTTAGACTAGATGAGGGGGGGGGGGGGATTTCCTCTACCCAGACACATCGACAACAACTGATAGACAATGGAACTCACAGGACTGAGCTTGCTTTCTGCATGTGTGCATCATGCAGACCTATACAACTGTAGGCCTAATAAAATAAAGACTCACATCTGCCATCACTATTATGTTGATTGATTCATTCCAGGTAATATTTTTGGATTTAAAACGTGTAGGCAGCCTAGCCAGCCTAACTTTGAATATAAACAAAATTGGATCACATTCACATTTTCTCCTGACACACAAATGGACTATAAATACAGAACGTTACCCATTAGTTTACCCTGACCAGATGGACTATAAATACAGAACGTTACCCATTAGTTTACCCTGACCAGATGGACTATAAATACATAACGTTACCCTGACCAGATGGACTATAAATACATACCGTTACCCTGACCAGATGGACTATAAATACATAATGTTACCCATTAGTTTACCCTGACCAGATGGACTATAAATACATAACGTTACCCATTAGTTTACCCTGACCAGATGGACTATAAATACATAACGTTACCCTGACCAGATGGACTATAAATACAGAACGTTACCCATTAGTTTACCCTGACCAGATGGACTATAAATACAGAACGTTACCCATTAGTTTACCCTGACCAGATGGACTATAAATACATAACGTTACCCTGACCAGATGGACTATAAATACATAACGTTACCCTGACCAGATGGACTATAAATACATAACGTTACCCTGACCAGTTGGACTATAAATACATAACGTTACCCTGACCAGATGGACTATAAATACATAACGTTACCCTGACCAGATGGACTATAAATACATACCGTTACCCTGACCAGATGGACTATAAATACATAACGTTACCAATTAGTTTACCCTGACCAGATGGACTATAAATACATAACGTTACCAATTAGTTTACCCTGACCAGATGGACTATAAATACATAACGTTACCCTGACCAGATGGACTATAAATACATAACGTTACCCTGACCAGATGGACTATAAATACATAACATTACCCTGAATGGACTATAAATACATACCGTTTACCCTGACCAGATGGACTATAAATACATACCGTTACCCTGACCAGATGGACTATAAATACATAATGTTACCCTGACCAGATGGACTATAAATACATACCGTTACCCTGACCAGATGGACTATAAATACATAACGTTACCAATTAGTTTACCCTGACCAGATGGACTATAAATACATAACGTTACCCTGACCAGATGGACTATAAATACATAATGTTACCCTGACCAGATGGACTATAAATACATACCGTTACCCTGACCAGATGGACTATAAATACATAACGTTACCCTGACCAGATGGACTATAAATACATAACGTTACCCTGACCAGATGGACTATAAATACATAACGTTACCCTGACCAGATGGACTATAAATACATACCGTTACCCTGACCAGATGGACTATAAATACATAATGTTACCCTGACCAGATGGACTATAAATACATACCGTTACCCTGACCAGATGGACTATAAATACATACCGTTACCCTGACCAGATGGACTATAAATACATAACGTTACCCTGACCAGATGGACTATAAATACATACCGTTACCCTGACCAGATGGACTATAAATACATAATGTTACCCTGACCAGATGGACTATAAATACATACCGTTACCCTGACCAGATGGACTATAAATACATACCGTTACCCTGACCAGATGGACTATAAATACATAATGTTACCCTGACCAGATGGACTATAAATACATAACGTTGCCCTGACCAGATGGACTATAAATACATAACGTTACCCTGACCAGATGGACTATAAATACACAACGTTACCCTGACCAGATGGACTATAAATACATAACGTTACCCTGACCAGATGGACTATAAATACACAACGTTACCCATTAGTTTACCCTGACCAGATGGACTATAAATACATAACGTTACCCTGACCAGATGAACTATAAATACATAACGTTAACCATTAGTTTACCCTGACCAGATGGACTATAAATACATAACGTTACCCATTAGTTTACCCTGACCAGATGGACTATAAATACATAACGTTACCCATTAGTTTACCCTGACCAGATGGACTATAAATACATACCGTTACCCATTAGTTTACCCTGACCAGATGGACTATAAATACATAACGTTACCCATTAGTTTACCCTGACCAGATGGACTATAAATACATAACGTTACCCTGACCAGATGGACTATAAATACATACCGTTACCCTGACCAGATGGACTATAAATACATAACGTTACCCATTAGTTTACCCTGACCAGATGGACTATAAATACATACCGTTACCCTGACCAGATGGACTATAAATACACAACGTTACCCATTAGTTTACCCTGACCAGATGGACTATAAATACATACCGTTACCCTGACCAGATGGACTATAAATACATAACGTTACCCATTAGTTTACCCTGACCAGATGAACTATAAATACATAACGTTACCCATTAGTTTACCCTGACCAGATGGACTATAAATACATAACGTTACCCATTAGTTTACCCTGACCAGATGGACTATAAATACATAACGTTACCCATTAGTTTACCCTGACCAGATGGACTATAAATACATAACGTTACCCATTAGTTTACCCTGACCAGATGGACTATAAATACATAACGTTACCCATTAGTTTACCCTGACCAGATGGACTATAAATACATACCGTTACCCTGACCAGATGGACTATAAATACATACTGTTACCCTGACCAGATGGACTATAAATACATAATGTTACCCGGACCAGATGGACTATAAATACATAACGTTACCCTGACTAGATGGACTATAAATACATAACGTTACCCATTAGTTTACCCTGACCAGATGTACTATAAATACATAACGTTACCCTGACCAGATGGACTATAAATACATACCGTTACCGATTAGTTTACCCTGACCAGATGGACTATAAATACATACCGTTACCCTGACCAGATGGACTATAAATACATAACGTTACCCTGACCAGATGGACTATAAATACATAACGTTACCCTGACCAGATGGACTATAAATACACAACGTTACCCATTAGTTTACCCTGACCAGATGGACTATAAATACATAACGTTACCCATTAGTTTACCCTGACCAGATGGACTATAAATACATAACGTTACCCATTAGTTTACCCTGACCAGATGGACTATAAATACATAACGTTACCCTGACCAGGTGGACTATAAATACATAACATTACCCTGACCAGATGGACTATAAATACATAACGTTACCCTGACCAGATGGACTATAAATACATAACGTTACCCTGACCAGATGGACTATAAATACATACCGTTACCCTGACCAGATGGACTATAAATACATAACGTTACACATTAGTTTACCCTGACCAGATGGACTATAAATACAGAACATTACCCATTAGTTTACCCTGACCAGATGGACTATAAATACATAACGTTACCCATTAGTTTACCCTGACCAGATGGACTATAAATACATAATGTTACCCTGACCAGATGGACTATAAATACATACCGTTACCCTGACCAGATGGACTATAAATACATACCGTTACCCTGACCAGATGGACTATAAATACATAACGTTACCCTGACCAGATGGACTATAAATACATAACGTTACCCTGACCAGATGGACTATAAATACATAATGTTACCCTGACCAGATGGACTATAAATACATAACGTTACCCTGACCAGATGGACTATAAATACATAACGTTACCCTGACCAGATGGACTATAAATACATAACGTTACCCTGACCAGATGGACTATAAATACATAATGTTACCCTGACCAGATGGACTATAAATACATAATGTTACCCTGACCAGATGGACTATAAATACATAACGTTACCCTGACCAGATGGACTATAAATACATAACGTTACCCTGACCAGATGGACTATAAATACATAACGTTACCCTGACCAGATGGACTATAAATACATAACGTTACCCTGACCAGATGGACTATAAATACATAATGTTACCCTGACCAGATGGACTATAAATACATAACGTTACCCTGACCAGATGGACTATAAATACATAACGTTACCCTGACCAGATGGACTATAAATACATACCGTTACCCTGACCAGATGGACTATAAATACACAACGTTACCCTGACCAGATGGACTATAAATACACAACGTTACCCTGACCAGATGGACTATAAATACATAACGTTACCCTGACCAGATGGACTATAAATACATACCGTTACCCTGACCAGATGGACTATAAATACACAACGTTACCCTGACCAGATGGACTATCAATACATACCGTTACCCTGACCAGATGGACTATAAATACATACCGTTACCCTGACCAGATGGACTATAAATACATAATGTTACCCTGACCAGATGGACTATAAATACATAATGTTACCCTGACCAGATGGACTATAAATACACAACGTTACCCTGACCAGATGGACTATAAATACATAACGTTACCCTGACCAGATGGACTATAAATACATACCGTTACCCTGACCAGATGGACTATAAATACACAACGTTACCCTGACCAGATGGACTATAAATACATAACGTTACCCACCAGATGGACTATAAATACATACCTTTACCCTGACCAGATGAACTATAAATACATAACGTTACCCTGACCAGATGGACTATAAATACATACCGTTACCCTGACCAGATGAACTATAAATACATACCGTTACCCTGACCAGATGGACTATAAATACATAACATTACCCTGACCAGATGGACTATAAATACATACCGTTACCCTGACCAGATGAACTATAAATACATACCGTTACCCTGACCAGATGGACTATAAATACATAACGTTACCCTGACCAGATGGACTATAAATACATACCGTTACCCTGACCAGATGAACTATAAATACATACCGTTACCCTGACCAGATGGACTATAAATACATAATGTTACCCTGACCAGATGGACTATAAATACATACCGTTACACATTAGTTTACCCTGACCAGATGGACTATAAATACATAATGTTACCCTGACCAGATGGACTATAAATACATAACGTTACCCTGACCAGATTGACTATAAATACATAACGTTACCCATTAGTTTACCCTGACCAGATGGACTATAAATACATAATGTTACCCTGACCAGATTGACTATAAATACATAACGTTACCCATTAGTTTACCCTGACCAGATGGACTATAAATACATAACGTTACCCTGACCAGATGGACTATAAATACATAACGTTACCCTGACCAGATGGACTATAAATACATACCGTTACCCTGACCAGATGGACTATAAATACAGAACGTTACCCATTAGTTTACCCTGACCAGATGAACTATAAATACATAACGTTACCCATTAGTTTACCCTGACCAGATGGACTATAAATACAGAACGTTACCCATTAGTTTACCCTGACCAGATGAACTATAAATACATAACGTTACCCATTAGTTTACCCTGACCAGATGGACTATAAATACATACCGTTACCCATTAGTTTACCCTGACCAGATGGACTATAAATACATACCGTTACCCTGACCAGATGGACTATAAATACATAATGTTACCCTGACCAGATGGACTATAAATACAGAACGTTACCCTGACCAGATGGACTATAAATACAGAACGTTACCCTGACCAGATGGACTATAAATACATAACGTTACCCTGACCAGATGGACTATAAATACATAATGTTACCCTGACCAGATGGACTATAAATACAGAACGTTACCCTGACCAGATGGACTATAAATACAGAACGTTACCCTGACCAGATGGACTATAAATACATAACGTTACCCTGACCAGATGGACTATAAATACATAACGTTACCAATTAGTTTACCCTGACCAGATGGACTATAAATACATAACGTTACCCATTAGTTTACCCTGACCAGATGGACTATAAATACATAACGTTACCCTGACCAGATGGACTATAAATACATAACGTTACCCTGACCAGATGGACTATAAATACATAACATTACCCTGACCAGATGGACAATAAATACATACCGTTACCCTGACCAGATGGACTATAAATACATAATGTTACCCTGACCAGATGGACTATAAATACATAATGTTACCCTGACCAGATGGACTATAAATACATAATGTTACCCTGACCAGATGGGCTATAAATACATAACGTTACCCTGACCAGATGGACTATAAATACATAACGTTACCCTGACCAGATGGACTATAAATACATAACGTTACCCATTAGTTTACCCTGACCAGATGGACTATAAATACATAACGTTACCCTGACCAGATGGACTATAAATACATACCGTTACCCTGACCAGATGGACTATAAATACATAACGTTACCCTGACCAGATGGACTATAAATACATAACGTTACCCTGACCAGATGGACTATAAATACATAACGTTACCCTGACGAGATGGACTATAAATACATAACGTTACCCATTAGTTTACCCTGACCAGATGGACTATAAATACATAACGTTACCCTGACCAGATGGACTATAAATACATACCGTTACCCTGACCAGATGAACTATAAATACATAACGTTACCCATTAGTTTACCCTGACCAGATGGACTATAAATACATAATGTTACCCTGACCAGATGGACTATAAATACATAACGTTACCCTGACCAGATGGACTATAAATACATAACGTTACCCTGACCAGATGGACTATAAATACATAACGTTACCCTGACCAAATGGACTATAAATACATAATGTTACCCTGACCAGATGGACTATAAATACAGAACGTTACCCTGACCAGATGGACTATAAATACAGAACGTTACCCTGACCAGATGGACTATAAATACATAACGTTACCCTGACCAGATGGACTATAAATACACAACGTTACCCTGACCAGATGGACTATAAATACATAACGTTACCCTGACCAGATGGACTATAAATACATAACGTTACCCATTAGTTTACCCTGACCAGATGGACTATAAATACATAACGTTACCCATTAGTTTACCCTGACCAGATGGACTATAAATACATAACGTTACCCATTAGTTTACCCTGACCAGATGGACTATAAATACAGAACGTTACCCTGACCAGATGGACTATAAATACATAACGTTACCAATTAGTTTACCCTGACCAGATGGACTATAAATACATAATGTTACCCTGACCAGATGGACTATAAATACATAACGTTACCCTGACCAGATGGACTATAAATACATAACGTTACCCTGACCAGATGGACTATAAATACATAACGTTACCCTGACCAGATGGACTATAAATACAGAACGTTACCCTGACCAGATGGACTATAAATACATAACGTTACCCATTAGTTTACCCTGACCAGATGGACTATAAATACATAACGTTACCCATTAGTTTACCCTGACCAGATGGACTATAAATACATAACGTTACACATTAGTTTACCCTGACCAGATGGACTATAAATACACAACGTTACCCATTAGTTTAACCTGACCAGATGGACTATAAATACATACCGTTACCCTGACCAGATGGACTATAAATACATACCGTTACCCTGACCAGATGGACTATAAATACATAACGTTACCCTGACCAGATGGACTATAAATACATAACGTTACCCTGACCAGATGGACTATAAATACATAACGTTACCCTGACCAGATGGACTATAAATACATACCGTTACCCTGACCAGATGGACTATAAATACATAACGTTACCCTGACCAGATGGACTATAAATACATAACGTTACACATTAGTTTACCCTGACCAGATGGACTATAAATACATAACGTTACCCATTAGTTTACCCTGACCAGATGGACTATAAATACATAACGTTACACATTAGTTTACCCTGACCAGATGGACTATAAATACATAACGTTACCCATTAGTTTACCCTGACCAGATGGACTATAAATACATAACGTTACCCTGACCAGATGGACTATAAATACATAACGTTACCCTGACCAGATGGACTATAAATACATAACGTTACACATTAGTTTACCCTGACCAGATGGACTATAAATACATAACGTTACCCATTAGTTTACCCTGACCAGATGGACTATAAATACATAACGTTACCCTGACCAGATGGACTATAAATACATAACGTTACCCTGACCAGATGGACTATAAATACATAACGTTACACATTAGTTTACCCTGACCAGATGGACTATAAATACACAATGTTACCCATTAGTTAACCCTGACCAGATGGACTATAAATACATAACGTTACCCTGACCAGATGGACTATAAATACATAACGTTACCCTGACCAGATGGACTATAAATACATAACGTTACCCTGACCAGATGGACTATAAATACATAACGTTACCCTGACCAGATGGACTATAAATACATAACGTTACCCATTAGTTTACCCTGACCAGATGGACTATAAATACATAACGTTACCCTGACCAGATGGACTATAAATACATAACGTTACCCATTAGTTTACCCTGACCAGATGGACTATAAATACATAACGTTACCCTGACCAGATGGACTATAAATACATACCGTTACCCTGACCAGATGGACTATAAATACATAACGTTACCCATTAGTTTACCCTGACCAGATGGACTATAAATACATAACGTTACCCTGACCAGATGGACTATAAATACATAACGTTACCCATTAGTTTACCCTGACCAGATGGACTATAAATACATAACGTTACCCATTAGTTTACCCTGACCAGATGGACTATAAATACATAACGTTACCCTGACCAGATGGACTATAAATACATAACATTACACTGACCAGATGGACTATAAATACATAACGTTACCCTGACCAGATGGACTATAAATACATAACGTTACCCTGACCAGATGGACTATAAATACATAACGTTACCCTGACCAGATGGACTATAAATACATAACGTTACCCTGACCAGATGGACTATAAATACATAACGTTACCAATTAGTTTACCCTGACCAGATGAACTATAAATACATAACGTTACCCTGACCAGATGGACTATAAATACATAACGTTACCCTGACCAGATGGACTATAAATACATAACGTTACCCTGACCAGATGGACTATAAATACATAACGTTACCCTGACCAGATGGACTATAAATACATAACGTTACCCTGACCAGATGGACTATAAATACATAATGTTACCCTGACCAGATGGACTATAAATACATAACGTTACCCTGACCAGATGGACTATAAATACATAACGTTACCCTGACCAGATGGACTATAAATACATAACGTTACCCTGACCAGATGGACTATAAATACATAACGTTACCAATTAGTTTACCCTGACCAGATGGACTATAAATACATAACGTTACCCATTAGTTTACCCTGACCAGATGGACTATAAATACATAACGTTACCCTGACCAGATGGACTATAAATACATAACGTTACCCTGACCAGATGGACTATAAATACATAACATTACCCTGACCAGATGGACAATAAATACATACCGTTACCCTGACCAGATGGACTATAAATACATAATGTTACCCTGACCAGATGGACTATAAATACATAATGTTACCCTGACCAGATGGACTATAAATACATAATGTTACCCTGACCAGATGGGCTATAAATACATAACGTTACCCTGACCAGATGGACTATAAATACATAACGTTACCCTGACCAGATGGACTATAAATACATAACGTTACCCATTAGTTTACCCTGACCAGATGGACTATAAATACATAACGTTACCCTGACCAGATGGACTATAAATACATACCGTTACCCTGACCAGATGGACTATAAATACATAACGTTACCCTGACCAGATGGACTATAAATACATAACGTTACCCTGACCAGATGGACTATAAATACATAACGTTACCCTGACGAGATGGACTATAAATACATAACGTTACCCATTAGTTTACCCTGACCAGATGGACTATAAATACATAACGTTACCCTGACCAGATGGACTATAAATACATACCGTTACCCTGACCAGATGAACTATAAATACATAACGTTACCCATTAGTTTACCCTGACCAGATGGACTATAAATACATAATGTTACCCTGACCAGATGGACTATAAATACATAACGTTACCCTGACCAGATGGACTATAAATACATAACGTTACCCTGACCAGATGGACTATAAATACATAACGTTACCCTGACCAGATGGACTATAAATACATAATGTTACCCTGACCAGATGGACTATAAATACAGAACGTTACCCTGACCAGATGGACTATAAATACAGAACGTTACCCTGACCAGATGGACTATAAATACATAACGTTACCCTGACCAGATGGACTATAAATACACAACGTTACCCTGACCAGATGGACTATAAATACATAACGTTACCCTGACCAGATGGACTATAAATACATAACGTTACCCATTAGTTTACCCTGACCAGATGGACTATAAATACATAACGTTACCAATTAGTTTACCCTGACCAGATGGACTATAAATACATAACGTTACCCATTAGTTTACCCTGACCAGATGGACTATAAATACATAACGTTACCCTGACCAGATGGACTATAAATACATAACGTTACCAATTAGTTTACCCTGACCAGATGGACTATCAATACATAACGTTACCCTGACCAGATGGACTATAAATACATAACGTTACCCTGACCAGATGGACTATAAATACATAACGTTACCCTGACCAGATGGACTATAAATACATAACGTTACCCTGACCAGATGGACTATAAATACATAACGTTACCCTGACCAGATGGACTATAAATACATAACGTTACCCATTAGTTTACCCTGACCAGATGGACTATAAATACATAACGTTACCCATTAGTTTACCCTGACCAGATGGACTATAAATACATAACGTTACACATTAGTTTACCCTGACCAGATGGACTATAAATACACAACGTTACCCATTAGTTTAACCTGACCAGATGGACTATAAATACATACCGTTACCCTGACCAGATGGACTATAAATACATACCGTTACCCTGACCAGATGGACTATAAATACATAACGTTACCCTGACCAGATGGACTATAAATACATAACGTTACCCTGACCAGATGGACTATAAATACATAACGTTACCCTGACCAGATGGACTATAAATACATACCGTTACCCTGACCAGATGGACTATAAATACATAACGTTACCCTGACCAGATGGACTATAAATACATAACGTTACACATTAGTTTACCCTGACCAGATGGACTATAAATACATAACGTTACCCATTAGTTTACCCTGACCAGATGGACTATAAATACATAACGTTACACATTAGTTTACCCTGACCAGATGGACTATAAATACATAACGTTACCCATTAGTTTACCCTGACCAGATGGACTATAAATACATAACGTTACCCTGACCAGATGGACTATAAATACATAACGTTACCCTGACCAGATGGACTATAAATACATAACGTTACACATTAGTTTACCCTGACCAGATGGACTATAAATACATAACGTTACCCATTAGTTTACCCTGACCAGATGGACTATAAATACATAACGTTACCCTGACCAGATGGACTATAAATACATAACGTTACCCTGACCAGATGGACTATAAATACATAACGTTACACATTAGTTTACCCTGACCAGATGGACTATAAATACACAATGTTACCCATTAGTTAACCCTGACCAGATGGACTATAAATACATAACGTTACCCTGACCAGATGGACTATAAATACATAACGTTACCCTGACCAGATGGACTATAAATACATAACGTTACCCTGACCAGATGGACTATAAATACATAACGTTACCCTGACCAGATGGACTATAAATACATAACGTTACCCATTAGTTTACCCTGACCAGATGGACTATAAATACATAACGTTACCCTGACCAGATGGACTATAAATACATAACGTTACCCATTAGTTTACCCTGACCAGATGGACTATAAATACATAATGTTACCCTGACCAGATGGACTATAAATACATAACGTTACCCTGACCAGATGGACTATAAATACATAACGTTACCCATTAGTTTACCCTGACCAGATGGACTATAAATACATAACATTACCCTGACCAGATGGACTATAAATACATAACGTTACCCTGACCAGATGGACTATAAATACATAACGTTACCAATTAGTTTACCCTGACCAGATGGACTATAAATACATAACGTTACCCTGACCAGATGGACTATAAATACATAACATTACACTGACCAGATGGACTATAAATACATAATGTTACCCTGACCAGATGGACTATAAATACATAACGTTACCCTGACCAGATGGACTATAAATACATAATGTTACCCTGACCAGATGGACTATAAATACATAACGTTACCCTGACCAGATGGACTATAAATACATAACGTTACTCATTAGTTTACCCTGACCAGATGAACTATAAATACATAACGTTACCCTGACCAGATGGACTATAAATACATAACGTTACCCTGACCAGATGGACTATAAATACATAACGTTACCCTGACCAGATGGACTATAAATACATAACGTTACCCTGACCAGATGGACTATAAATACATAACGTTACCCATTAGTTTACCCTGACCAGATGGACTATAAATACATACCGTTACCCTGACCAGATGGACTATAAATACATAACGTTACCCATTAGTTTACCCTGACCAGATGGACTATAAATACATACCGTTACCCTGACCAGATGGACTATAAATACACAACGTTACCCTGACCAGATGGACTATAAATACACAACGTTACCCATTAGTTTACCCTGACCAGATGGACTATAAATACATAATGTTACCCTGACCAGATGGACTATAAATACATACCGTTACCCTGACCAGATGGACTATAAATACATACCGTTACCCTGACCAGATGGACTATAAATACATAACGTTACCCTGACCAGATGGACTATAAATACATAACATTACCCTGACCAGATGGACTATAAATACATACCGTTACCCTGACCAGATGGACTATAAATACATAACGTTACCCTGACCAGATGGACTATAAATACATAACGTTACCCTGACCAGATGGACTATAAATACATAACGTTACCCTGACCAGATGGACTATAAATACATAACGTTACCCTGACCAGATGGACTATAAATACATAACGTTACCCATTAGTTTACCCTGACCAGATGGACTATAAATACATAACGTTACCCTGACCAGATGGACTATAAATACATAACGTTACCCTGACCAGATGGACTATAAATACATAACGTTACCCATTAGTTTACCCTGACCAGATGGACTATAAATACATAACGTTACCCTGACCAGATGGACTATAAATACATAACGTTACCCATTAGTTTACCCTGACCAGATGGACTATAAATACATAACGTTACCCTGACCAGATGGACTATAAATACATAACGTTACCCTGACCAGATGGACTATAAATACATAACGTTACCCATTAGTTTACCCTGACCAGATGGACTATAAATACACAACGTTACCCATTAGTTTACCCTGACCAGATGGACTATAAATACATAACGTTACCCTGACCAGATGGACTATAAATACATAATGTTACCCTGACCAGATGGACTATAAATACATAATGTTACCCTGACCAGATGGACTATAAATACATAATGTTACCCTGACCAGATGGACTATAAATACATAACGTTACCCATTAGTTTACCCTGACCAGATGGACTATGAATACATAACGTTACCCTGACCAGATGGACTATAAATACATAACGTTACCCTGACCAGATGGACTATAAATACATAATGTTACCCTGACCAGATGAACTATAAATACATAATGTTACCCTGACCAGATGGACTATAAATACATAACGTTACCCTGACCAGATGGACTATAAATACATAACGTTACCCATTAGTTTACCCTGACCAGATGGACTATAAATACATACCGTTACCCATTAGTTTACCCTGACCAGATGGACTATAAATACATACGTTACCCTGACCAGATGGACTATAAATACATAACGTTACCCTGACCAGATGGACTATAAATACATAACGTTACCCTGACCAGATGGACTATAAATACATAACGTTACCCATTAGTTTACCCTGACCAGATGGACTATAAATACATACCGTTACCCTGACCAGATGGACTATAAATACACAACGTTACCCATTAGTTTACCCTGACCAGATGGACTATAAATACACAACGTTACCCATTAGTTTACCCTGACCAGATGGACTATAAATACATAACGTTACCCTGACCAGATGGACTATAAATACATACCGTTACCCTGACCAGATGGACTATAAATACATACCGTTACCCTGACCAGATGGACTATAAATACATAACGTTACCCATTAGTTTACCCTGACCAGATGGACTATAAATACATACCGTTACCCTGACCAGATGGACTATAAATACATAATGTTACCCTGACCAGATGGACTATAAATACATAATGTTACCCTGACCAGATGGACTATAAATACATAATGTTACCCTGACCAGATGGACTATAAATACATAATGTTACCCTGACCAGATGGACTATAAATACATAATGTTACCCTGACCAGATGGACTATAAATACATAATGTTACCCTGACCAGATGGACTATAAATACATAATGTTACCCTGACCAGATGGACTATAAATACATAATGTTACCCTGACCAGATGGACGTTACCCTGACCAGATGGACTATAAATACATAATGTTACCCTGACCAGATGGACTATAAATACATAACGTTACCCATTAGTTTACCCTGACCAGATGGACTATAAATACATAACGTTACCCTGACCAGATGGACTATAAATACATAATGTTACCCTGACCAGATGGACTATAAATACATAATGTTACCCTGACCAGATGGACTATAAATACATAATGTTACCCTGACCAGATGGACTATAAATACATAACGTTACCCTGACCAGGTGGACTATAAATACATAACGTTACCCATTAGTTTACCCTGACCAGATGGACTATAAATACATAACGTTACCCTGACCAGATGGACTATAAATACATAACGTTACCCATTAGTTTACCCTGACCAGATGGACTATAAATACATAACGTTACCCTGACCAGATGGACTATAAATACATAACGTTACCAATTAGTTTACCCTGACCAGATGGACTATAAATACATAATGTTACCCTGACCAGATGGACTATAAATACATAACGTTACCCTGACCAGATGGACTATAAATACATAACGTTACCCTGACCAGATGGACTATAAATACATAACGTTACCCTGACCAGATGGACTATAAATACAGAACGTTACCCTGACCAGATGGACTATAAATACATAACGTTACCCATTAGTTTACCCTGACCAGATGGACTATAAATACATAACGTTACCCATTAGTTTACCCTGACCAGATGGACTATAAATACATAACGTTACACATTAGTTTACCCTGACCAGATGGACTATAAATACACAACGTTACCCATTAGTTTAACCTGACCAGATGGACTATAAATACATACCGTTACCCTGACCAGATGGACTATAAATACATACCGTTACCCTGACCAGATGGACTATAAATACATAACGTTACCCTGACCAGATGGACTATAAATACATAACGTTACCCTGACCAGATGGACTATAAATACATAACGTTACCCTGACCAGATGGACTATAAATACATACCGTTACCCTGACCAGATGGACTATAAATACATAACGTTACCCTGACCAGATGGACTATAAATACATAACGTTACACATTAGTTTACCCTGACCAGATGGACTATAAATACATAACGTTACCCATTAGTTTACCCTGACCAGATGGACTATAAATACATAACGTTACACATTAGTTTACCCTGACCAGATGGACTATAAATACATAACGTTACCCATTAGTTTACCCTGACCAGATGGACTATAAATACATAACGTTACCCTGACCAGATGGACTATAAATACATAACGTTACCCTGACCAGATGGACTATAAATACATAACGTTACACATTAGTTTACCCTGACCAGATGGACTATAAATACATAACGTTACCCATTAGTTTACCCTGACCAGATGGACTATAAATACATAACGTTACCCTGACCAGATGGACTATAAATACATAACGTTACCCTGACCAGATGGACTATAAATACATAACGTTACACATTAGTTTACCCTGACCAGATGGACTATAAATACATAACGTTACCAATTAGTTTACCCTGACCAGATGGACTATAAATACATAACGTTACCCTGACCAGATGGACTATAAATACATAACGTTACCCTGACCAGATGGACTATAAATACATAACGTTACCCTGACCAGATGGACTATAAATACATAACGTTACCCTGACCAGATGGACTATAAATACATAACGTTACCAATTAGTTTACCCTGACCAGATGGACTATAAATACATAACATTACCCTGACCAGATGGACTATAAATACATAATGTTACCCATTAGTTTACCCTGACCAGATGGACTATAAATACAATGTTACCCTGACCAGATGGACTATAAATACATAACGTTACCCTGACCAGATGGACTATAAATACATAACGTTACCCATTAGTTTACCCTGACCAGATGGACTATAAATACATAACGTTACCCTGACCAGATGGACTATAAATACATAACGTTACCCATTAGTTTACCCTGACCAGATGGACTATAAATACATAACGTTACCCATTAGTTTACCCTGACCAGATGGACTATAAATACATAACGTTACCCTGACCAGATGGACTATAAATACATAACATTACACTGACCAGATGGACTATAAATACATAACGTTACCCTGACCAGATGGACTATAAATACATAACGTTACCCTGACCAGATGGACTATAAATACATAATGTTACCCTGACCAGATGGACTATAAATACATAACGTTACCCTGACCAGATGGACTATAAATACATAACGTTACCCATTAGTTTACCCTGACCAGATGAACTATAAATACATAACGTTACCCTGACCAGATGGACTATAAATACATAACGTTACCCTGACCAGATGGACTATAAATACATAACGTTACCCTGACCAGATGGACTATAAATACATAACGTTACCCTGACCAGATGGACTATAAATACATAATGTTACCAATTAGTTTACCCTGACCAGATGGACTATAAATACATACCGTTACCCTGACCAGATGGACTATAAATACACAACGTTACCCATTAGTTTACCCTGACCAGATGGACTATAAATACATAATGTTACCCTGACCAGATGGACTATAAATACATACCGTTACCCTGACCAGATGGACTATAAATACACAACGTTACCCATTAGTTTACCCTGACCAGATGGACTATAAATACATAATGTTACCCTGACCAGATGGACTATAAATACATACCGTTACCCTGACCAGATGGACTATAAATACATAACGTTACCCTGACCAGATGGACTATAAATACATAACGTTACCCTGACCAGATGGACTATAAATACATAACATTACCCTGACCAGATGGACTATAAATACATAACGTTACCCTGACCAGATGGACTATAAATACATAACGTTACCCTGACCAGATGGACTATAAATACATAACGTTACCCTGACCAGATGGACTATAAATACATAACGTTACCCTGACCAGATGGACTATAAATACATAACGTTACCCTGACCAGATGGACTATAAATACATAACGTTACCCATTAGTTTACCCTGACCAGATGGACTATAAATACATAACGTTACCCTGACCAGATGGACTATAAATACATAACGTTACCCTGACCAGATGGACTATAAATACATAACGTTACCCATTAGTTTACCCTGACCAGATGGACTATAAATACATAACGTTACCCTGACCAGATGGACTATAAATACATAACGTTACCCATTAGTTTACCCTGACCAGATGGACTATAAATACATAACGTTACCCTGACCAGATGGACTATAAATACATAACGTTACCCTGACCAGATGGACTATAAATACATAACGTTACCCATTAGTTTACCCTGACCAGATGGACTATAAATACACAACGTTACCCATTAGTTTACCCTGACCAGATGGACTATAAATACATAACGTTACCCTGACCAGATGGACTATAAATACATAATGTTACCCTGACCAGATGGACTATAAATACATAATGTTACCCTGACCAGATGGACTATAAATACATAATGTTACCCTGACCAGATGGACTATAAATACATAACGTTACCCATTAGTTTACCCTGACCAGATGGACTATGAATACATAACGTTACCCTGACCAGATGGACTATAAATACATAACGTTACCCTGACCAGATGGACTATAAATACATAATGTTACCCTGACCAGATGAACTATAAATACATAATGTTACCCTGACCAGATGGACTATAAATACATAACGTTACCCTGACCAAATGGACTATAAATACATAACGTTACCCATTAGTTTACCCTGACCAGATGGACTATAAATACATACCGTTACCCATTAGTTTACCCTGACCAGATGGACTATAAATACATAACGTTACCCTGACCAGATGGACTATAAATACATAACGTTACCCTGACCAGATGGACTATAAATACATAACGTTACCCTGACCAGATGGACTATAAATACATAACGTTACCCATTAGTTTACCCTGACCAGATGGACTATAAATACATACCGTTACCCTGACCAGATGGACTATAAATACACAACGTTACCCATTAGTTTACCCTGACCAGATGGACTATAAATACACAACGTTACCCATTAGTTTACCCTGACCAGATGGACTATAAATACATAACGTTACCCTGACCAGATGGACTATAAATACATACCGTTACCCTGACCAGATGGACTATAAATACATACCGGACCAGATGGACTATAAATACATAACGTTACCCATTAGTTTACCCTGACCAGATGGACTATAAATACATACCGACCCTGACCAGATGGACTATAAATACATAATGTTACCCTGACCAGATGGACTATAAATACATAATGTTACCCTGACCAGATGGACTATAAATACATAATGTTACCCTGACCAGATGGACTATAAATACATAATGTTACCCTGACCAGATGGACTATAAATACATAATGTTACCCTGACCAGATGGACTATAAATACATAATGTTACCCTGACCAGATGGACTATAAATACATAATGTTACCCTGACCAGATGGACTATAAATACATAATGTTACCCTGACCAGATGGACTATAAATACATAATGTTACCCTGACCAGATGGACTATAAATACATACCGTTACCCTGACCAGATGGACTATAAATACATAACGTTACCCATTAGTTTACCCTGACCAGATGGACTATAAATACATAACGTTACCCTGACCAGATGGACTATAAATACATAATGTTACCCTGACCAGATGGACTATAAATACATAATGTTACCCTGACCAGATGGACTATAAATACATAATGTTACCCTGACCAGATGGACTATAAATACATAACGTTACCCTGACCAGGTGGACTATAAATACATAACGTTACCCATTAGTTTACCCTGACCAGATGGACTATAAATACATAACGTTACCCTGACCAGATGGACTATAAATACATAATGTTACCCTGACCAGATGGACTATAAATACATAATGTTACCCTGACCAGATGGACTATAAATACATAATGTTACCCTGACCAGATGGACTATAAATACATAACGTTACCCTGACCAGATGGACTATAAATACATAACGTTACCCATTAGTTTACCCTGACCAGATGGACTATAAATACACAACGTTACCCTGACCAGATGGACTATAAATATATAACGTTACCCTGACCAGATGGACTATAAATACACAACGTTACCCATTAGTTTACCCTGACCAGATGGACTATAAATACATAA
Source organism: Oncorhynchus keta (assembly GCF_023373465.1). NCBI lineage: Eukaryota > Metazoa > Chordata > Actinopteri > Salmoniformes > Salmonidae > Oncorhynchus > Oncorhynchus keta. The sequence goes on along the minus strand of NC_068437.1, from coordinate 53,038,753 downwards.
CGTTACCCTGACCAGATGGACTATAAATACATAATGTTACCCTGACCAGATGGACTATAAATACATAATGTTACCCTGACCAGATGGACTATAAATACATAACGTTACCCTGACCAGATGGACTATAAATACATAACGTTACCCATTAGTTTACCCTGACCAGATGGACTATAAATACATACCGTTACCCTGACCAGATGGACTATAAATACATAATGTTACCCTGACCAGATGGACTATAAATACATAACGTTACCCTGACCAGATGGACTATAAATACATAACGTTACCCTGACCAGATGGACTATAAATACATAACGTTACCCATTAGTTTACCCAGACCAGATGGACTATAAATACACAACGTTACCCATTAGTTTACCCTGACCAGATGGACTATAAATACATAACGTTACCCTGACCAGATGGACTATAAATACATAATGTTACCCTGACCAGATGGACTATAAATACATAACGTTACCCTGACCAGATGGACTATAAATACATAACGTTACCCATTAGTTTACCCTGACCAGATGGACTATAAATACATAACGTTACCCTGACCAGATGGACTATAAATACATAACGTTACCCATTAGTTTACCCTGACCAGATGGACTATAAATACACAACGTTACCCTGACCAGATGGACTATAAATACATAACGTTACCCTGACCAGATGGACTATAAATACACAACGTTACCCATTAGTTTACCCTGACCAGATGGACTATAAATACATAACGTTACCCTGACCAGATGGACTATAAATACATAATGTTACCCTGACCAGATGGACTATAAATACATAATGTTACCCTGACCAGATGGACTATAAATACATAACGTTACCCTGACCAGATGGACTATAAATACATAACGTTACCCATTAGTTTACCCTGACCAGATGGACTATAAATACATAACGTTACCCTGACCAGATGGACTATAAATACATAACGTTACCCATTAGTTTACCCTGACCAGATGAACTATAAATACATAACGTTACCCATTAGTTTACCCTGACCAGATGGACTATAAATACATAACGTTACCCATTAGTTTACCCTGACCAGATGGACTATAAATACATAACGTTACCCTGACCAGATGGACTATAAATACATAACGTTACCCATTAGTTTACCCTGACCAGATGGACTATAAATACATAACGTTACCCATTAGTTTACCCTGACCAGATGGACTATAAATACATAACGTTACCCTGACCAGATGGACTATAAATACATAACGTTACCCATTAGTTTACCCTGACCAGATGGACTATAAATACATACCGTTACCCATTAGTTTACCCTGACCAGATGGACTATAAATACATAACGTTACCCATTAGTTTACCCTGACCAGATGGACTATAAATACATAACGTTACCCTGACCAGATGGACTATAAATACATAACGTTACCCATTAGTTTACCCTGACCAGATGGACTATAAATACATAATGTTACCCATTAGTTTACCCTGACCAGATGAACTATAAATACATAACGTTACCCTGACCAGATGGACTATAAATACATAACGTTACCCTGACCAGATGGACTATAAATACATAACGTTACCCTGACCAGATGGACTATAAATACATAACGTTACCCTGACCAGATGGACTATAAATACATACCGTTACCCTGACCAGATGGACTATAAATACATAACGTTACCCTGACCAGATGGACTATAAATACATACCGTTACCCTGACCAGATGGACTATAAATACATAACGTTACCCTGACCAGATGGACTATAAATACATAACGTTACCCTGACCAGATGGACAATAAATACATAACGTTACCCTGACCAGATGGACTATAAATACATAACGTTACCCTGACCAGATGGACTATAAATACATACCGTTACCCTGACCAGATGGACTATAAATACATAACGTTACCCTGACCAGATGGACTATAAATACATAACATTACCCTGACCAGATGGACTATAAATACATAACGTTACCCTGACCAGATGGACTATAAATACATAACGTTACCCTGACCAGATGGACTATAAATACATAACGTTACCCATTAGTTTACCCTGACCAGATGAACTATAAATACATAACGTTACCCATTAGTTTACCCTGACCAGATGGACTATAAATACATAACGTTACCCATTAGTTTACCCTGACCAGATGGACTATAAATACATAACGTTACCCATTAGTTTACCCTGACCAGATGGACTATAAATACATAACGTTACCCTGACCAGATGGACTATAAATACATAACGTTACCCTGACCAGATGGACTATAAATACATAACGTTACCCTGACCAGATGGACTATAAATACATAACGTTACCCATTAGTTTACCCTGACCAGATGGACTATAAATACATAATGTTACCCTGACCAGATGGACTATAAATACATAACGTTACCCTGACCAGATGGACTATAAATACATAATGTTACCCATTAGTTTACCCTGACCAGATGGACTATAAATACATAATGTTACCCTGACCAGATGGACTATAAATACATAACGTTACCCTGACCAGATGGACTATAAATACATAATGTTACCCTGACCAGATGGACTATAAATACATAACGTTACCCTGACCAGATGGACTATAAATACATAACGTTACCCATTAGTTTACCCTGACCAGATGGACTATAAATACATACCGTTACCCTGACCAGATGGACTATAAATACATACCGTTACCCTGACCAGATGGACTATAAATACATAACGTTACCCATTAGTTTACCCTGACCAGATGGACTATAAATACATACCGTTACCCTGACCAGATGAACTATAAATACATAACGTTACCCTGACCAGATGGACTATAAATACATAACGTTACCCTGACCAGATGGACTATAAATACATAACGTTACCCTGACCAGATGGACTATAAATACATAACGTTACCCTGACCAGATGGACTATAAATACATACCGTTACCCTGACCAGATGGACTATAAATACATAACGTTACCCTGACCAGATGGACTATAAATACATACCGTTACCCTGACCAGATGGACTATAAATACATAACGTTACCCTGACCAGATGGACTATAAATACATAACGTTACCCTGACCAGATGGACTATAAATACATAACGTTACCCTGACCAGATGGACTATAAATACATAACGTTACCCTGACCAGATGGACTATAAATACATACCGTTACCCTGACCAGATGGACTATAAATACATAACGTTACCCTGACCAGATGGACTATAAATACATAACATTACCCTGACCAGATGGACTATAAATACATAACGTTACCCTGACCAGATGGACTATAAATACATAACGTTACCCTGACCAGATGGACTATAAATACATAACGTTACCAATTAGTTTACCCTGACCAGATGAACTATAAATACATAACGTTACCCATTAGTTTACCCTGACCAGATGGACTATAAATACATAACGTTACCCATTAGTTTACCCTGACCAGATGGACTATAAATACATAACGTTACCCATTAGTTTACCCTGACCAGATGGACTATAAATACATAACGTTACCCTGACCAGATGGACTATAAATACATAACGTTACCCTGACCAGATGGACTATAAATACATAACGTTACCCTGACCAGATGGACTATAAATACATAACGTTACCCATTAGTTTACCCTGACCAGATGGACTATAAATACATAATGTTACCCTGACCAGATGGACTATAAATACATAACGTTACCCTGACCAGATGGACTATAAATACATAATGTTACCCATTAGTTTACCCTGACCAGATGGACTATAAATACATAATGTTACCCTGACCAGATGGACTATAAATACATAATGTTACCCTGACCAGATGGACTATAAATACATAATGTTACCCTGACCAGATGGACTATAAATACATAACGTTACCCTGACCAGATGGACTATAAATACATAACGTTACCCATTAGTTTACCCTGACCAGATGGACTATAAATACATACCGTTACCCTGACCAGATGGACTATAAATACATAACGTTACCCATTAGTTTACCCTGACCAGATGGACTATAAATACATACCGTTACCCTGACCAGATGGACTATAAATACATACCGTTACCCTGACCAGATGGACTATAAATACACAACGTTACCCATTAGTTTACCCTGACTAGATGGACTATAAATACATAACGTTGCCCATTAGTTTACCCTGACCAGATGGACAGGGCTCATAGGCTGTATGCAGCTGCTGTTGTTAGAAGCCTACAGTTGGTCAGACTGAAAAGCCGTTTTGTTTTCATCCCATACAGCATGTCAGATCTCTAATGTTTAGGTGGAGCCGAGGCTGCTGCAACATTTATTATGTCATGAGTTTCTGCTTGTGTCTGATTATGTGTTCTCATCTTTGCTAAATAAATACCGGAGGGAAACTGGAAAGCCTACTTGAGTGCACGCAAAAAAAAAATGTTCTGCGTCAACCTCTGTCTTTAATCTAACTTTTATAAGATGATGCGATGGAAGCTATCAAATCAATCAGAATTGTTTTCGACATCCCAGAACAGATGTTCTACATGTAAAGAATCTTAACGTGCAAATTACAGGCGGCTTGACGATAGGCTCCCTGTTAACCAGCTATACATTTGATACCAGTTGATATTGGAAGCCCTCACCTGTTCATCCTTCTTCGTGAAACTGATCTCAGGCAGAGGTCGACCCTCGCTTTTAATTCGCACCTTTTCCGTGTACCCCAGGGAATGAAAAGTGTTCTTCAACAAAATGTTCGTAACATTTTCGGCAGCGTTGGCCATTCTGGCGGAGAAAACTGCACACTCGCGCTGGTAGCTAGCTAGCTACCGAAGTTGTCAAGGCAAATTTAAATAAATTGCACTAACTGGACACCAAAATAAAGTTCTAAACCCAAGAAAGCTATTTATAATATACCTCCTCCATCTCCTGTCATTTGAAAAAAAACGAATTAACCTCTATCCAACAATGTCACCAAGATTCTCAACACATAGAACCCCCATAGTGTTCTGTGGCACAATCCCAATACAACACACTAGGTTAATTCTCTGATCCTACATCTGCTGTATGATTGGATGGACAACATGTCAGTTCATACTGCAAAAGCTTTGATTGGTTGGAGGACGTCCTTTGGAAGTGGTAATATCTACCATGTATGTCCATGGAAGGGGGTGAGAACCTACGAGCCTCCTAGGTTTTGTACTGAAGTCAACGTAGCGAGAGGAGGATGGAAGCTAGCTGTCCTCTGGCTACACCATGGCGCTAGCCCAGACAGTGTTGTTGAAGTTACTGTTGACCTTCATTGCAAAACAATGTATTTTAACCAACTATTTGGTGACATATGAATATATTTAGAATAGTTTTATCTATATTTGTATTTTTATGAAATTTCAATGAGGAGGATGGTCCTCTCGTTCCTCCTCTGAGGAGGCTCCACTGATGTACACACACATACATGTACACACACACACACATACATGTACACACACATACATGTACACACACATACATGTACACACACATACACAGCTATGTTCACTCTGTGTTTCTTTGTACTGGATGGGTAAAAAACAAATATAATAGTTGTCGGACGAAGGGATATACAAGAGAGACGTTTACATGTGTTGAAACGGGGAAAGTACATCAGCCTCAGCTGGGCAGCTTCCAACATTTATCTGTTGTTTAGGGTTGTGTGTGGTGTGTGTGTGTGTGTGTGTGTGTGTGTGTGTGTGTGTGTGTGTGTGTGTGTGTGTGTGTGTGTGTTTAACTATACTTGTGGAGACCAGAAGTCCCCACAACACAAGAATAGTAAACAAACAAAAATGTTAACAACTGGGGACATTCTATTAGTCCTCACAAGGTCAAATGCTATTTCTAGTGGGTTTATGGTTAAGATTAGATTTCATGTTAGAATTAGGTTTAGGGTTAGGAGCTAGGTTTAGGTTGTGGTTAAGTTTGGGGTTAATGTAAGGGTTAGTTTTAGGGTTAAGGAGATCGGGTTAGATTTAGGTTGTGGTTAAGGTAAGAGTTAGGGGTCAGTTAAAAAAATATCTTGAATGGGACTGAATCGTATCAAGGTTAGTTATAAAATACTGTGTGTGCGTGCCTGCATCCTGTGAACATGCTTGTGTGCACACATCTTATTAAGACTTGTCCCCCAGCGGATTAGCTCTCTTCATCTCTGGGGTGAGTTTTATCAGAACGCCCCTCCAACCATGACGCCAGTAATGAGTCTATTATCCATGAAATTGACTTCTGTGATAAAGAGGAGACTGATGGGAGTTTTAAGGTACTAACTACATACCAAATGACACCCTCTTCCCTATATTGTGCACTACTTTTGACCAGGGCCCATATATGTAGAAAATATTGTGCAATTTGGGACACAGACTTCACATTCCTCGCCGTTTGTTTGAAAATAATTTTAGGATGGATACCTTGATGAACAACACCATAATTTCTCATTTGGTAGAGTTTTTACATTATCGAATTGTCACATTTTGATTAAATGTAATTGGACTCATACTTACTGTAGCAACATCTAAGGCTTATGTCGAATAACGTTCTCAAAACTATTAGTTTATTAAGCTATGTAAAATGTTTTTTTGTTTTTTTATGTACCTACAGCAAATGGTTAGCTCAGTTATTGGAACCTCAAGTACGGTTATAAGTAACAAGAACATTTCCCAGGACATAGACATATCTGATATTGGCAGAAAGCTTGAATTCTTGTTAATCTAACTGCACTGTCCAGTTTACAGTAGCTATTACAGTGAAAAATACCATGTTATTGTTTGAGGAGAGTGCACACTTTTGAACATGAAAAGTTATTCATAAACAAATTAGGCACATTCGGGCAGTCTTGATTTTTTAAAAATTTGAACAGAAATGCAATGGTTCATTGGATCCGTCTAAAACGTTGCACATACACGGATGCCGTCGAGTGGCTGAAATCTGGGCTGGAATAATACATTATGGCCTCTATTGCGTTTCGAAGATGGTACAAAAAAAATCAAAAGAACAGTTGGTGTTTTCTTTGAATAATCTTTTACCAGATCTCTTGTCTTATTCTTCTACATTCTTTTCACATTTCCATAAACTTCAAAGTGTTTCCTTTCAGATGGTACCAATAATATGCATATCATTGCTTCAGGGCCTGAACTACAGGCAGTAAGAGTTGGGTATGTCATTTTAGGTGAAAATTTAAAAAAAGGGACCGATCCTTAAGAGGTTTTAAATAAAAAAATAAATTAAAAAATAACTGACATTACTATACGGAGCCTTCCGAGCCTCTCTACAGCATTTACATAAAGTTTACCCCGATCAAAGATGCTCTATATGAAGAGAAATGCAAAAAAATATATATAATCCACCTGACTTTTATTCCATTAGAGACATCTGTGCATTCCACGTGTGACTAACTAAATAGAAAACCTTCTGTGTAATCGAATCTAAACACCTCCATGATTTATTTAGTTTGACAGAACTGATTTCAGATGTCCTTATTCTGAGTTAGCAAGGTTGCTTTGACACACACACACACACACACACACTCAAGGTTTCTAACCCCGGTCGGTGTGTGTCAGAGTTTTGGCTGATTGATTGTGTGTCTGTGTTGCACTTCTGTCCTCTGAGAAATGACAGGATAACACAGCTGAATAATGCATGAACCAACCTCCCATATAGTCATAGGAATAATGCATGAACCTCCCATATAGTCATAGGAATAATGCATGAACCAACCTCCCATATAGTCATAGGAATAATGCATGAACCAACCTCCCATATAGTCATAGGAATAATGCATGAACCAACCATATAGTCATAGGAATAATGCATGAACCTCCCATATAGTCATAGGAATAATGCATGAACCAACCTCCCATATAGTCATAGGAATAATGCATGAACCAACCATATAGTCATAGGAATAATGCATGAACCAACCATATAGTCATAGGAATAATGCATGAACCAACCTCCCATATAGTCATAGGAATAATGCATGAACCTCCCATATAGTCATAGGAATAATGCATGAACCAACCTCCCATATAGTCATAGGAATAATGCATGAACCAACCATATAGTCATAGGAATAATGCATGAACCAACCATATAGTCATAGGAATAATGCATGAACCAACCATATAGTCATAGGAATAATGCATGAACCAACCATATAGTCATAGGAATAATGCATGAACCTCCCATATAGTCATAGGAATAATGCATGAACCTCCCATATAGTCATAGGAATAATGCATGAACCAACCATATAGTCATAGGAATAATGCATGAACCTCCCATATAGTCATAGGAATAATGCATGAACCTCCCATATAGTCATAGGAATAATGCATGAACCAACCTCCCATATAGTCATAGGAATAATGCATGAACCAACCATATAGTCATAGGAATAATGCATGAACCTCCCATATAGTCATAGGAATAATGCATGAACCTCCCATATAGTCATAGGAATAATGCATGAACCAACCATATAGTCATAGGAATAATGCATGAACCAACCTCCCATATAGTCATAGGAATAATGCATGAACCAACCATATAGTCATAGGAATAATGCATGAACCAACCATATAGTCATAGGAATAATGCATGAACCAACCATATAGTCATAGGAATAATGCATGAACCTCCCATATAGTCATAGGAATAATGCATGAACCAACCATATAGTCATAGGAATAATGCATGAACCTCCCATATAGTCATAGGAATAATGCATGAACCTCCCATATAGTCATAGGAATAATGCATGAACCAACCATATAGTCATAGGAATAATGCATGAACCTCCCATATAGTCATAGGAATAATGCATGAACCAACCATATAGTCATAGGAATAATGCATGAACCAACCATATAGTCATAGGAATAATGCATGAACCACCCATATAGTCATAGGAATAATGCATGAACCAACCTCCCATATAGTCATAGGAATACTGGTACGGTTATGGTACAGCGTTGTTCCCTGGGGTACAAAAAATAAAACATATCAAAATACACATAATGTACCTTCATATGATTTCACATGGTACAATTCGGTACCTTTTAGGGTACATATACGGATCATCTAGTATAAAGGGTAAAAAAAAATCATACCCAATATTCACTCTACGGTGAAGAAACATTTCTGTTTCACAGGGTACAAACATATTTTGTGTACCCTCAATACCCACCCATAAGGTACAATTATGATGATTTTTTTGCCACTAAAATTTGTACCATGATCATTATGGTATTTCCCAGAATGCTCTACTGCATGTTGATTTCTGAATTTGTTTTGCATGAAAAACAACATTTTTCATATAATCAGTTAGTTGGATTTGTTTTTGCAACCGCTACTGAAGTTTAAATAGGTTAGGTAGTCACCTCCCAATGTTCCTACCCCTGACAGTCATTCTGAATGTTGAATATCTGTATATTATATTCTTATATTTTTATATTATATATAATATCTATATTCTGTCTGGATTCCGATAGGAATTACACTTTCCAAGACATAAAAATGTGACTTGATGGTATATGTAGGGTTGCATAATTCTATTAACTTTCCCCAAATTCCCAGGTTTTCCAGAAATCCCGGGTGGAAGATTCCTGGAAATGGGAGAGGAATAAGCAGGAACTCTGGAAAGATACCAGAATTTTGCAACCTTACTTGCTTGCTTGATGTGTCTGTAAACCATGAGTTTCAGGCCATTGTATTAGGGTACAACTAGGGCTCAAAACGAATGCACTAAAAGTACAAAACATTGGGAACACCTGCTCTTTCCATGACAGGTCTTACCAGGTGAATCCAGGTGAAAGCTACGATCCCTTATTGATGCCACTTGTTAAATCCACTTCAATCAGTGTCGATGAAGGGGAGGAGGCAGGTTAAAGAAAGGTTTTTAAGTCTTGAGACATGGATGGAATGGGCAAGACAAAATATTTAAGTGCCTTGAAATAGAGTATGGTAGTAGGTGCCAGGTGCACTGGTTTGTGTGTGTCAAGAATTGCAACAGTGCTGGGTTTCTCACTACCAACCGTTTCACCCAAAGGACATCCAGCCAACTTGACACAACTGTGGGAAGCATTGGAGTCAACATGGCCCAGCATCCCTGTGGAACTCTTTCGGCCCCTTGTAGAGTCCATATCCCTGACAAATTGAGGCTGTTCTGAGGGCAAAAGGGGGTGCAACTCAATATCAGGAAGGCGTTCCTAATGTTTTGGACACTTAGTGTATATGAAGTAGTGTGCCATTTGGGACGTAACCATCCACTCTCAATTCAGAGAGAGTAGGCCAAAGCCATTAAGCACTACACTGTCTGCCATAAAGGCAATGGAATCACTAGACACCTGCTGCAACAAAGTGCGAATTCCTAGAACAATGACCCGCTATTACCTTGGATTGAGTGATGAGAGAGAGAGGGGTAGAGAGAGAGAGGGGTAGAGAGAGAGAGAGAGAGAGAGAGAGAGAGAGAGAGCGGTAGAGAGAGAGGTAGAGAGAGGGAGAGAGAGGGAGAGAGAGAGAGAGAGAGAGTTTAAGAGATGCTGAAGAGAGAGTAGAACAGAGAGAGATGCGGTATATAAACAGGAGACTTGCATCCGTACTTGCCGTTGAAACTTAAATCAGGTTTTATTTCCTGTTAGGTACAATTCTAAATCTTTGGGGAAAGGGGAATGAGAAGAAAAAAAAATCATAAAATGCCTTTTACTCACCCTGCAGCCAAACATTTCTCTAGTCAGAGTCCTCAGTTCGTTCCCAGGTGGGTGTAATCTCCTCTTAATGACGACAGTTGAGGGCTGGTTGCGGGCCTGATCAACCGGGCCCTCTCCATGTTCACCCGTTAGTCCAGTTCGAGCAAGTATATCAAGTGAATGGGTCGCTTTAGGAGAGTGTTCGATGGCATTCGGATGCTACATGAGCGTGTCTATCTCTTCCTGTGAACACCTCTTCCACACACACCGTCTTCCACATGTGACGTGGGATTTTGTCGATAAACTCCGCACATTTTTACCATTCTCACCATTTGCTCGTATGTTCCGCCCCACCATACTGCTTTTCCCCACAATCTGCTTACATGTTATCTTCTTGCCCAGAAACAACTCTTGCGTCTTTTATCCATTCATCATTGCCAAAAAAAAAATGCCTTTTATATCTTGTTCTTTTTTTGTGGTTCAAGAATAGATACAGATGGCTTTTATGGCTCCCAATTTCCTGAATGCCAATAGAAATGCATTTACGGTCAATTGTGAGACTAATTCAAAATGTAATGGTTTAGGTTTCTCCTCCAAATGTAATGGTTTAGGTTTCTCCTCCAAATGTAATGGTTTAGGTTTCTCCTCCAAATGTAATGGTTTAGGTTTCTCCTCCAAATGTAATGGTTTAGGTTTCTCCTCCAAATGTAATGGTTTAGGTTTCTCCTCCAAATGTAATGGTTTAGGTTTCTCCTCCAAATGTAATGGTTTAGGTTTCTCCTCCAAATGTAATGGTTTAGGTAGTCTCCTCCAAATGTAATGGTTTAGGTTTCTCCTCCAAATGTAATGGTTTAGGTTTCTCCTCCAAATGTAATGGTTTAGGTTTCTCCTCCAAATGTAATGGTTTAGGTAGTCTCCTCCAAATGTAATGGTTTAGGTTTCTCCTCCAAATGTAATGGTTTAGGTTGTCTCCTCCAAATGTAATGGTTTAGGTTTCTCCTCCAAATGTAATGGTTTAGGTTTCTCCTCCAAATGTAATGGTTTAGGTTTCTCCTCCAAATGTAATGGTTTAGGTTTCTCCTCCAAATGTAATGGTTTAGGTAGTCTCCTCCAAATGTAATGGTTTAGGTTTCTCCTCCAAATGTAATGGTTTAGGTTGTCTCCTCCAAATGTAATGGTTTAGGTTTCTCCTCCAAATGTAATGGTTTAGGTTTCTCCTCCAAATGTAATGGTTTAGGTTTCTCCTCCAAATGTAATGGTTTAGGTTTCTCCTCCAAATGTAATGGTTTAGGTTTCTCCTCCAAATGTAATGGTTTAGGTTTCTCCTCCAAATGTAATGGTTTAGGTTTCTCCTCCAAATGTAATGGTTTAGGTAGTCTCCTCCAAATGTAATGGTTTAGGTTGTCTCCTCCAAATGTAATGGTTTAGGTTTCTCCTCCAAATGTAATGGTTTAGGTTTCTCCTCCAAATGTAATGGTTTAGGTTTCTCCTCCAAATGTAATGGTTTAGGTTTCTCCTCCAAATGTAATGGTTTAGGTTTCTCCTCCAAATGTAATGGTTTAGGTTGTCTCCTCCAAATGTAATGGTTTAGGTTTCTCCTCCAAATGTAATGGTTTAGGTTGTCTCCTCCAAATGTAATGGTTTAGGTTTCTCCTCCAAATGTAATGGTTTAGGTTTCTCCTCCAAATGTAATGGTTTAGGTTTCTCCTCCAAATGTAATGGTTTAGGTTTCTCCTCCAAATGTAATGGTTTAGGTTGTCTCCTCCAAATGTAATGGTTTAGGTTTCTCCTCCAAATGTAATGGTTTAGGTTGTCTCCTCCAAATGTAATGGTTTAGGTTTCTCCTCCAAATGTAATGGTTTAGGTTTCTCCTCCAAATGTAATGGTTTAGGTTTCTCCTCCAAATGTAATGGTTTAGGTTGTCTCCTCCAAATGTAATGGTTTAGGTAGTCTCCTCCAAATGTAATGGTTTAGGTAGTCTCCTCCAAATGTAATGGTTTAGGTTTCTCCTCCAAATGTAATGGTTTAGGTTGTCTCCTCCAAATGTAATGGTTTAGGTTTCTCCTCCAAATGTAATGGTTTAGGTTTCTCCTCCAAATGTAATGGTTTAGGTTTCTCCTCCAAATGTAATGGTTTAGGTAGTCTCCTCCAAATGTAATGGTTTAGGTTTCTCCTCCAAATGTAATGGTTTAGGTTTCTCCTCCAAATGTAATGGTTTAGGTTTCTCCTCCAAATGTAATGGTTTAGGTTTCTCCTCCAAATGTAATGGTTTAGGTAGTCTCCTCCAAATGTAATGGTTTAGGTTTCTCCTCCAAATGTAATGGTTTAGGTTTCTCCTCCAAAATGTAATGGTTTAGGTAGTCTCCTCCAAATGTAATGGTTTAGGTTGTCTCCTCCAAATGTAATGGTTTAGGTTGTCTCCTCCAAATGTAATGGTTTAGGTTTCTCCTCCAAATGTAATGGTTTAGGTGTCTCCTCCAAATGTAATGGTTTAGGTTTCTCCTCCAAATGTAATGGTTTAGGTAGTCTCATCCAAATGTAATGGTTTAGGTTTCTCCTCCAAATGTAATGGTTTAGGTTTCTCCTCCAAATGTAATGGTTTAGGTTTCTCCTCCAAATGTAATGGTTTAGGTTTCTCCTCCAAATGTAATGGTTTAGGTTGTCTCCTCCAAATGTAATGGTTTAGGTTGTCTCCTCCAAATGTAATGGTTTAGGTTTCTCCTCCAAATGTAATGGTTTAGGTTTCTCCTCCAAATGTAATGGTTTAGGTTTCTCCTCCAAATGTAATGGTTTAGGTAGTCTCCTCCAAATGTAATGGTTTAGGTTTCTCCTCCAAATGTAATGGTTTAGGTTGTCTCCTCCAAATGTAATGGTTTAGGTTTCTCCTCCAAATGTAATGGTTTAGGTTGTCTCCTCCAAATGTAATGGTTTAGGTTTCTCCTCCAAATGTAATGGTTTAGGTTGTCTCCTCCAAATGTAATGGTTTAGGTTTCTCCTCCAAATGTAATGGTTTAGGTTTCTCCTCCAAATGTAATGGTTTAGGTTGTCTCCTCCAAATGTAATGGTTTAGGTTTCTCCTCCAAATGTAATGGTTTAGGTTGTCTCCTCCAAATGTAATGGTTTAGGTTGTCTCCTCCAAATGTAATGGTTTAGGTTTCTCCTCCAAATGTAATGGTTTAGGTTTCTCCTCCAAATGTAATGGTTTAGGTTTCTCCTCCAAATGTAATGGTTTAGGTTTCTCCTCCAAATGTAATGGTTTAGGTTGTCTCCTCCAAATGTAATGGTTTAGGTTTCTCCTCCAAATGTAATGGTTTAGGTTGTCTCCTCCAAATGTAATGGTTTAGGTTTCTCCTCCAAATGTAATGGTTTAGGTTTCTCCTCCAAATGTAATGGTTTAGGTTTCTCCTCCAAATGTAATGGTTTAGGTTTCTCCTCCAAATGTAATGGTTTAGGTTTCTCCTCCAAATGTAATGGTTTAGGTTGTCTCCTCCAAATGTAATGGTTTAGGTTTCTCCTCCAAATGTAATGGTTTAGGTTTCTCCTCCAAATGTAATGGTTTAGGTTGTCTCCTCCAAATGTAATGGTTTAGGTTTCTCCTCCAAATGTTCCCAACCCTGGCAGTCATTCTCAATGAAGCTATTTGATTTCCTAATTCTGTCTGGATTCCGATAGAATTACACATCACTTTGCTAGCCAGCGTTATGTGACTTGCAGAGACATGTGATGTTGCAAAATTCAGGTAATTTGTTTTACAGAAATGACATGTTTTACAGAAATCCTGGTTGGAACATTCCTGGAAACAGAAGGGATTAATAACCTCTAAATGGGGGCTGGGGGTGTCAAACTCATTCCATGGAGGGCCGAGTGTCCGTTGTTTGTTTTTTGTTCCGTTCATTTAAACCCTACACAACCAGGTGTGGGGAGTTCCTTACTAATTAGTGACCTTAATTCACCAATCAAGTACAAGGGTGGAACGAAAAACCTGCAGACATTCGTCCCTCTGTGGATTAGGTTTGAAACATGGTCAAAGTGTCAAGTCCTGACCTTAGTTCCTTTTTTATGTCTCTATTTTAGTTTGGTCAGGGCGTGAGTTGGGGTGGGCATTCTATGTTTTGGTTCTGTGTGTTATATTTCTGTGTGTTTGGCCTGGTATGGTTCCCAATCAGAGGCAGCTGTCAATCGTTGTCTCTGATTGAGAGCCATACTTAGGCAGCCTGTTTTCCCACTATGGGTTGTGGGTTGTTGTTGTCTCTGATTGAGAACCATACTTAGGCAGCCTGTTTTCCCACTATGGGTTGTGGGTAGTTGTTGTCTCTGATTGAGAACCATACTTAGGCAGCCTGTTTTCCCACTATAGGTTGTGGGTAGTTGTTGTCTCTGATTGAGAACCATACTTAGGCAGCCTGTTTTCCCACTATGGGTTGTGGTTAGTCATTGTCTCTGATTGAGAACTGTACTTAGGCAGCCTGTTTTCCCACTATAGGTTGTGGGTAGTTGTTGTCTCTGATTGAGAACCATACTTAGGCAGCCTGTTTTCCCACTATGGGTTGTGGGTAGTTGTTGTCTCTGATTGAGAGCCATACTTAGGCAGCCTGTTTTCCCACTATAGGTTGTGGGTAGTTGTTGTCTCTGATTGAGAACCATACTTAGGCAGCCTGTTTTCCCACTATGGGTTGTGGTTAGTCATTGTCTCTGATTGAGAACCATACTTAGGCAGCCTGTTTTCCCACTATGGGTTGTGGTTAGTCATTGTCTCTGATTGAGAACCATACTTAGGCAGCCTGTTTTCCCACTATGGGTTGTGGGTAGTCATTGTCTCTGATTGAGAACCATACTTAGGCAGCCTGTTTTCCCACTATGAGTTGTGGGTAGTTGTTGTCTCTGATTGAGAACCATACTTAGGCAGCCTGTTTTCCCCCTGTTAGTTGTGGGTAGTTGTTGTCTCTGATTGAGAACCATACTTAGGCAGCCTGTTTTCCCCCTGTTAGTTGTGGGTAGTTGTTGTCTCTGATTGAGAGCCATACTTAGGCAGCCTGTTTTCCCACTATGGGTTGTGGTTAGTTGTTGTCTCTGATTGAGAACCATACTTAGGCAGCCTGTTTTCCCACTATGGGTTGTGGGTAGTTGTTGTCTCTGATTGAGAACCATACTTAGGCAGCTTGTTTTCCCACTATGGGTTGTGGGTAGTTGTTGTCTCTGATTGAGAACCATACTTAGGCAGCCTGTTTTCCCCCTGTTAGTTGTGGGTAGTTGTTGTCTCTGATTGAGAACCACACTTAGGCAGCCTGTTTTCCCACTATGGGTTGTGGGTAGTTGTTTTCCTTTTCAGTGTTTGCACCATACGGGACTGTTTCGTTTTTCATGTATTCTCTTGTTCTTTTGTATTTAGTGTTCAGTTAATTAAAGGAAATATGAACACGTACCACGCTGCGCTTTGGTCTACTCCTTCTTCCTCAGACGAACATCGTTACACTAAGCCATTGAATTTGGCCTTTACTACTATAGCCCATAGAAACGCATTGAATAACACATTCATAAGTGTAAAATAAATCATAACAAATAAGGTTTTGAAGTGTCTGTCCTATAGAAGATATCAGGATATATATATATATCTTTTTTTTTAAGCAGGAAATCTGAAATGTTACTGGAATTTTGCAACCCTACCTCAGTGCCTGATGTAGCCTGTAAACCAGGAGTTTCAGACCACTAACAGCTAAGTGTTTTTTAAATTTGTATCTTATTCCAAAATCTGTCTTTTTCACATCCAGCTAGTATAGCTAGAAACAATGCCAAAAACATCTTCTTTTGAATACAATCCTAAAACACAGTGAGGGTCAAAATGACTACTTTTCCATTTAAACTTCAGTACCAGATTGACTTTCAAAGGAAAAGTTTTTCCTTCTGCTAATCTAATGTTACAGGAACTCCTTACGTCTCTGAAGGTCGTCCTCCTGTCCCAAATGGAACCTTGTCTCTCATAGGGTTCTGCTCAAAATAGTGCACTATACAGGAAGTAGGGTGTAATTTGGGACGTAGCCATGCACTCTCAATTTAGAGAGAATAGGCCAATGCCATTAAGCACTACACTGTCTGCCAGAAAGGGAATGGGATCACTAGACACCTGCTGCAACAAAGTGCGAATTCCTAGAACAATGACCCGACATTACCTTGGATTGAGTGGGAAAAGAGAGAGAGAGAGGGAGAGATAGAGAGAGAGTAAAGCAATAGCTCATTCATCAACCTTGGCTAGGAGCCCATTCTAATCCTCAATTGCAGGTCGGGGGCCAGCTTATTGAATGGGTTCTGGTGGGTCTTTCTGGGTCATGTTAAATTATTATCCCATAAATACTGAGCCACCTGCACAGAGGTGAAGTAGTGCTTTGACTCCTGGAGTCACATGAATCCTTTAGGGGGGCAGGAAGCAGCTGGCTGTCTGGGTTTTATGCACCTGAGAGATCATTCACTTGAGTACGATATCATTTCAATCATTTTCAAAACACTTGGGCATATCATCACATGGAATTGCTCACAATCACACCTGCATTCACCTGTCAACGAGAAAGGAGAGAGGACGGAAGGAGGAAAGGAAGTGTAGAACTTATGAAAGAGGAAGAAAATAAGGATATTATGAAAAGAACTGATCCACCTTGAAGAGATACAGTATAGAAACAGAGAGATTGATTAACCCTTTAGCAAAGAGGCAGTCGCTACAGTAACGGCTACATTCTCATTACAGCAATTCATGCTTCAGTTTACCCCAGACCTGATTTGTCCTTTCACATCTCATAGGGAAGCCATTAATAACGGAACAGATATGGTCTGTGTGTGTTATCTTCACTCCATTCTCCACAATGTGTATATTTTTTCTGCATATAGTCCCTAGTGACCAAGGATATTTACATTTACATTTAAGTCATTTAGCAGACGCTCTTATCCAGAGCGACTTACAAATTGGTGCATTCACCTTATGACATCCAGTGGAACAGCCACTTTACAATGATATTGTGCTGCTGTGGCCTTTTTGAAATGTGAGAATACACAGAGCTGGCAAAAAATATCTGGAAAATTAATTCAGATAAATTCTAAATAAATTATGTTTAAAGCTAGCTTTTTGGGCAACCGGGCCAAATTCACATAGAAATCTGATTTATAGATCTGTCATTCTCCATATAAATATTGTTGTCTCTACCTACTTTCCCTTTGTGCTGTTGTCTGTGCCCAATAATGTTTGTGCCATGTTTTGAGCTACTACCATGTTGTGTTTCTACCGTATTGTTGTCATGTTGTGTTGCTACCATGCTGTGTTGTCATGTGTTGCTGCCTTGCTATGTTATTATCGTAGGTCTCTCTTCATGTAGTGTTGTGTTGTCTCTCTTGTCGTGATGTGTGTTTTGTCCTATATGTATATTTTATTTATCTTAAAAAATGTAACCCCAGCCCCCCTCCCCGCAGGAAGCATTTTGCCTTTTGGTAGGCCGTCATTGTAAATAAGAATTAGTTCTTATTTGTTCTTAATTTGTTCTTAATTTGTTCTTAACTGACTTGCCTAGTTAAATAAAGGTTAAATAGTAATACGTCTAAGAAGTGGTAGATCTGCTGTATGTGTGCTACTTCTATGCTTCCGTTCTTAAATGTAGTTTTTGCGTCTCTTATGTTTGGTTTTGTAGCACATTCTTCAAACAGCTGAAAATACAATATTTTTGGTCATGGAAAATATACCGTACGTATTTCACAGCTGTTTAGATGGTACAATGATTCTCTACACTATACTTGCATGTTTTGTCACATAAACTGAAATTAACCAAACTGTTCGAATTTTTAGCAACCAGGAACTGGCGGATCGATTTCTACATAGTACACCTTTAATTACCACAAACAAATCCATGGAAACAATAGATCGACAAACTAAATAAATGTGGAGGCTATAGCAGCCTATAGGTGGGTAAATGGTGGTTTCTTCCCTGTCTTCTCTCTGCGAATTCTGAATAACTGTAGACGAATGTGCAGAGGCCTGTCTGTGGGAGACTTGACCACTTTGAGCGCCCCAAATCTGACAAAACAAGAACAGCCAGAGACAGAAAACTCTACCAGGAGTTTCTAAAACAGCTGACCTCAAAACAGCTGACCTCAAAACAGTTTGTTATGGACTTGGGGCTCGTGTATTTTGATACACTTGAACTCTCCATAATGTCCAAGCTTACAGAGACGTACGTACCTCTTCTAGATGAACTAATCCACCACAGGAACCTTATCATCACACCTACGAGATCTAGGATCCAAATTCACTGTGTTGTCTGCCTGTTCATAAAAACCCCTTCTTGCGCAGTGAAACGCAGAATGATATGTGACCACTTGGTTTAAGGTGCTTTCCTTTCAACACAATGATTCGAAATGGTGCTCAAATCTGATGCCTTACACCATGCCCAAACTGGACGCAATGAGCACACGCAGGTTGAAATATCAAAACAAATCTGAACCAATTATATTAATTTGGGGACAGGTCGAAAAGCATTAAACATTTATGGCAATTTAGCTAGCTAGCTTGCAGTTGCTAGCTAATTTGTCCTATTGATAAATGTAAGTGTATGTGTGTGCGCCTAAGAATATGCCTAAGAAAATACCAAGAACAATTCAACTGTGTTTGACCCTACCTGGCTAGAACTCTGAGAAATGTATGATAGGACAGGGAATACTTCTCAAGGTTACCCTAATCTCGGGGGAATGGAACTGTCGGCTGGGTAGTGATACACAGTGGTGAGAACTACGGAGAAGGATAAAACTCACCTACTGTTTGTGTGTATGTTTGTGCGTAGGATATCTACTGTTTGTGTGGAAGTATGTGCGTAAGTAAGGAGCAAGGTATAAAATGGATGTCTTTGTTTAATGGACTTCAGAACGTTCTCGTGAATAAACTGTACTAACCTTTTGCATAAACTTTGCCTAATTATTATTAAACCCAGGGTCTTACAAACCTTGGCGATTGGTCAAAGCTATTAATTGTTAGTTATTATCATTGTGATTGAAAATTCTCATGACACCTATTTAGCTAGCTTGCTGTTGCTTGATAATTTGTCCTGGGATATAAACATTGAGCTGTTATTTTACCTGAAATGCACAAGGTCCTCTACTCCGACAATTAATCCACACATATAACTGTCAACCAAATTGTTTCTAGTTATCTCTCCTCCTTCCAGGCTTCTTTTTCTTCTTTGGAATTTATATGGTGATTGGCAACTAACTTTCATAAGGTGCATTACCACAACTGACCTCAGTTCATCTTTCAATCACCCACGTGGGTATATGTTCCTGAAAACCAATGAGAAGACGGTATGTGGATATATGTTAAAAACCAATGAGGAGATGGGAGAAGCAAGACTTGCAGCGCACTCTGCGTCACAAATAGAATCAACTTCTATTTTAGCGCCTGGCAATGCAGGCGCTCTTTGGCAGTGTTGGTGCAATGATTGAATAACATGTATGTGTACATTTATTTTGCAACGCTCGTGCACGCGACACGACCAGTGTGGTCAGCATGTAAGCCTGATGGTCCTACTTATCATGTATTATTATTAATATTATTATTATTAATATTATTATTATTAATATTATTATTATTTTTACCTTCGTAGGTGGTCAGATACAAATCTGATTCAAGGCCAAATCTGATTTATTTGCCCTCAAGGGGTTTGTATATTTAGCTAATTTTGTTTTTTTGGTAGTTACTCTGTTGACAGTTTGATAAAAACATACGCTAGCTGACTAGCTTGTTAATTGTTTTCAAACAAATGATGCGCTAGAAATGCGCTATCTACACCCTGTCGTTCTCAACTAACATCAAGGCGGTGGCCCGTTCCTGTAGGTTCATGCTCTACAACATCCGCAGAGTATGACCCTGCCTCACACAGGAAGCGGCGCAGGTCCTAATCCAGGCACTTGTCATCTCCCGTCTGGATTACTGCAACTCGCTGTTGGCTGGGCTCCCTGCCTGTGCCATTAAACCCCTACAACTCATCCAGAACGCCGCAGCCCGTCTGGTGTTCAACCTTCCCAAGTTCTCTCACGTCACCCCGCTCCTCCGCTCTCTCCACTGGCTTCCAGTTGAAGCTCGCATCCGCTACAAGACCATGGTGCTTGCCTACGGAGCTGTGAGGGGAACGGCACCTCAGTACCTCCAGGCTCTGATCAGGCCCTACACCCAAACAATGGCACTGCGTTCATCCACCTCTGGCCTGCTCGCCTCCCTACCACTGAGGAAGTACAGTTCCCGCTCAGCCCAGTCAAAACTGTTCGCTGCTCTGGCTCCCCAATGGTGGAACAAACTCCCTCACGACGCCAGGACAGCGGAGTCAATCACCACCTTCCGGAGACACCTGAAACCCCACCTCACCAATTTGTAAGTCTGCTAAATGACTTAAATGTAAATGTAAATCTAGCTAGCTAGTTGACTGCTGTGGCAAACTAAAAAGGGCTTGTTTCGAAAATTGGATAATCTTATCCATTGAGGCTTTAAAAAGGTTTTTACACTATGCATTTGACTGGGAAACGTCCACGACAGGCTTCGATGTCCCCTTGGCTTGCTGCATGACTTCTGAGTGATAGGAAACACGAGCACCACCACCCATCAGCCTACACACACCAGAGGTTACTATGACTGACAGTTAGTGCAGCCATGTCAGCAAATGGCTGCTGTCTGAACACGTCCAATTTGGTCACCGGTAACTTGTTGTTTGGATAGTCAGTATTTTAAAAAACATTTGAAAAACAGAGCTGATTTGAGTGTTAAGACCTGCAGTGGGAACAAGGCTATATGTAAGGACCGACACCCGGGGATGAGAAGCAGGTACGGGAGTCAAACATCTAACAGACATAAAACAAGACAGGAACAGCGTCAGGACAGGAACACATAACAACAATTAATGCGGACACCGGGAACACCCCCGACAGATAGATATACAGGGGTAATCAACCACGTGAAGGAGTCCAATGAGCGCTGGGTAGCCTGGCGCCCTCGAGCGCCAGAGAGGGGGAACAGGAGCATGCGTGACACTAACTATAGGCAGGATATACAGTGCCTTGCGAAAGTATTCGGCCCCCTTGAACTTTGCGACCGTTTGCCACATTTCATGCTTCAAACATAAAGATATAAAACTGTATTTTTTTTGTGAAGAATCAACAACAAGTGGGACACAATCATGAAGCGGAACGACATTTATTGGATATTTCAAACTTTTTTAACAAATCAAATACTGAAAAATTGGGCGTGCAAAATTATTGTTTGTATGTACATGTACATACAGTATTATCTCAAGTACCTCGACTAGCCGGTAATTGACTCTGTACCGTATATTTTTATTTGCTTTACCTAATAAATACTTTCTTAACACTTGTTTTCTTGGTTAGGGGCTTGAAAGTAAGCATTTCACTGTAAGGTCTACTACACCTGTTGTATTCAGCATTTCACTGTAAGGTCTACTACACCTGTTGTATTCAGCATTTCACTGTAAGGTCTACTACACCTGTTGTATTCAGCCTTTCACTGTAAGGTTTACTACACCTGTTGTATTCAGCATTTCACTGTAAGGTCTACTACACCTGTTGTATTCAGCATTTCACTGTAAGGTCTACTACACCTGTTGTATTCAGCCTTTCACTGTAAGGTCTACTACACCTGTTGTATTCAGCATTTCACTGTAAGGTCTACTACACCTGTTGTATTCAGCCTTTCACTGTAAGATCTACTACACCTGTTGTATTCAGCATTTCACTGTGAGGTCTACCTACACCTGTTGTATTCAGCATTTCACTGTAAGGTTTACTACACCTGTTGTATTCAGCATTTCACTGTAAGGTCTACTACACCTGTTGTATTCAGCCTTTCACTGTAAGGTTTACTACACCTGTTGTATTCGGCATTTCACTGTAAGGTCTACTACACCTGTTGTATTCAGCATTTCACTGTAAGGTCTACTACACCTGTTGTATTCAGCATTTCACTGTAAGGTCTACTACACCTGTTGTATTCAGCATTTCACTGTAAGGTCTACTACACCTGTTGTATTCAGCATTTCACTGTAAGGTCTACTACACCTGTTGTATTCAGCATTTCACTGTAAGGTCTACTACACCTGTTGTATTCAGCATTTCACTGTAAGGTCTACTACACCTGTTGTATTCAGCATTTCACTGTAAGGTCTACTACACATGTTGTATTCAGCCTTTCACTGTAAGGTCTACTACACCTGTTGTATTCAGCATTTCACTGTAAGGTCTACTACACCTGTTGTATTCAGCCTTTCACTGTAAGGTCTACTACACCTGTTGTATTCAGCATTTCACTGTAAGGTCTACTACACCTGTTGTATTCAGCCTTTCACTGTAAGGTCTACTACACCTGTTGTATTCGGCGCATATAACAAATAAAATGAGAACATATATCATTTTGATTAGTAAGTGTGTGTCTGTGCCTGTATCTCGTCACGGTCTCTGCTGTTCCATAAGGTATATATTTATCTGTTTTTTTAAATCTGATTTTACTGATGGCATCAGTTACCTGGTGTGGAATATAGTTCCATGTAGTCATGGCTCTATGTAGTACTGTGGAATAGAGTTCCATGTAGTCATGGCTCTATGTAGTACTGTGGAATAGAGTTCCATGTAGTCACGGCTCTATGTAGTACTGTGGAATATAGTTCTATGTAGTCATGGCTCTGTGTAGTACTGTGGAATAGAGTTCTATGTAGTCATGGCTCTGTGTAGTACTGTGGAATAGAGTTCCATGTAGTCATGGCTCTATGTAGTACTGTGGAATATAGTTCCATGTAGTCATGGCTCTATGTAGTACTGTGGAATAGAGTTCCATGTAGTCATGGCTCTATGTAGTACTGTGGAATATAGTTGCATGTCGTCGTGGCTCTATGTAGTACTGTGGAATATAGTTCCATGTAGTCATGGCTCTATGTAGTACTGTGGAATAGAGTTCCATGTAGTCATGGCTCTATGTAGTACTGTGGAATAGAGTTCCATGTCGTCATGGCTCTATGTAGTACTGTGGAATAGAGTTCCATGTAGTCATGGCTCTATGTAGTACTGTGGAATATAGTTCCATGTAGTCATGGCTCTATGTAGTACTGTGGAATAGAGTTCCATGTAGTCATGGCTCTATGTAGTACTGTGGAATAGAGTTCCATGTCGTCATGGCTCTATGTAGTACTGTGGAATAGAGTTCCATGTAGTCATGGCTCTATGTAGTACTGTGGAATAGAGTTCCATGTAGTCATGGCTCTATGTAGTACTGTGGAATAGAGTTCCATGTAGTCATGGCTCTATGTAGTACTGTGGAATAGAGTTCCATGTAGTCATGGCTCTATGTAGTACTGTGGAATATAGTTCCATGTAGTCACGGCTCTATGTAGTACTGTGGAATAGAGTTCCATGTAGTCATGGCTCTATGTAGTACTGTGGAATAGAGTTCCATGTAGTCATGGCTCTATGTAGTACTGTGGAATAGAGTTCCGTGTAGTCATGGCTCTATGTAGTACTGTGGAATAGAGTTCCATGTAGTCATGGCTCTATGTAGTACTGTGGAATAGAGTTCCATGTAGTCATGGCTCTATGTAGTACTGTGGAATAGAGTTCCGTGTAGTCATGGCTCTATGTAGTACTGTGGAATATAGTTCCATGTAGTCATGGCTCTATGTAGTACTGTGGAATAGAGTTCCATGTAGTCATGGCTCTATGTAGTACTGTGGAATAGAGTTCCATGTAGTCATGGCTCTATGTAGTACTGTGGAATAGAGTTCCATGTAGTCATGGCTCTATGTAGTACTGTGGAATAGAGTTCCATGTAGTCATGGCTCTATGTAGTACTGTGGAATAGAGTTCCATGTAGTCATGGCTCTATGTAGTACTGTGGAATATAGTTCCATGTAGTCACGGCTCTATGTAGTACTGTGGAATAGAGTTCCATGTAGTCATGGCTCTATGTAGTACTGTGGAATAGAGTTCCATGTAGTCATGGCTC
Organism: Oncorhynchus keta; assembly: GCF_023373465.1. Taxonomy (NCBI): domain Eukaryota; kingdom Metazoa; phylum Chordata; class Actinopteri; order Salmoniformes; family Salmonidae; genus Oncorhynchus; species Oncorhynchus keta. Next base: position 53,013,969 of record NC_068437.1, on the reverse strand, counting down.
TATGTAGTACTGTGGAATAGAGTTCCGTGTAGTCATGGCTCTATGTAGTACTGTGGAATATAGTTCCATGTAGTCATGTCTCTATGTAGTACTGTGGAATAGAGTTCCATGTAGTCATGGCTCTATGTAGTACTGTGGAATAGAGTTCCATGTAGTCATGGCTCTATGTAGTACTGTGGAATATAGTTCCATGTAGTCACGGCTCTATGTAGTACTGTGGAATAGAGTTCCATGTAGTCATGGCTCTATGTAGTACTGTGGAATATAGTTCCATGTAGTCATGTCTCTATGTAGTACTGTGGAATAGAGTTCCATGTAGTCATGGCTCTATGTAGTACTGTGGAATAGAGTTCCATGTAGTCATGGCTCTATGTAGTACTGTGGAATATAGTTCCATGTAGTCACGGCTCTATGTAGTACTGTGGAATAGAGTTCCATGTAGTCATGGCTCTATGTAGTACTGTGGAATATAGTTCCATGTAGTCATGGCTCTATGTAGTACTGTGGAATATAGTTCCATGTAGTCACGGCTCTATGTAGTACTGTGGAATAGAGTTCCATGTAGTCATGGCTCTATGTTGTACTGTGGAATAGAGTTCCATGTAGTCATGGCTCTATGTAGTACTGTGGAATAGAGTTCCATGTAGTCATGGCTCTATGTAGTACTGTGGAATAGAGTTCCATGTAGTCATGGCTCTATGTAGTACTGTGGAATAGAGTTCCATGTAGTCATGGCTCTATGTAGTACTGTGGAATAGAGTTCCATGTAGTCATGGCTCTATGTCGTACTGTGGAATA